>NW_027507748.1:182604414-183181914 GCF_037356315.1 Lithobates pipiens
AAAAAGAACACGTATGCCCAGGATTAGGAGTGTGGGTTGGTCAGCAGGTGGTACCTCTTATACTTCGGCATATACTTTTTTCACTTTTTTCTGGCAGAGAATCCTTTATCCACATCAACTGATGTGAATGGGGGAATCTGGTCTTTTTTATATACATTACATGTATGCTCAACATTGGCGAGTTGAGCTGGGGATTTTCTCTGGTTTTGTTTTGTATGTGTTGCCCTTCCATGAGCTCCTTGCTGTGAAGGTCAGTTATAGGTGGGGCAGTGGCCATTTGTTTGTTACTGATGTTATAGTGGTAAAGGGACACCTTTGCTGCCATTGTGCTGGGTGTTCTCTTTAAGGAGGGTTAGGCTACCTCCGACTCACCTACCCTCCATCTATCCATTGGAATGCATGTGCTTCCACTGTGGAGACTCTCATAAATTTACAAGAGTTAGGACTGCAGAAATATTGGGGTGCCTTGGAGTGGTTCTGCAGCTTACACATGTATTTGCAAACGTGTGCTAACTAAACCCCTGTTTTTAATGAAAACTGTTAGACAGGATAACTCGGTTGGTAGCAAATTGTTTGGCAAGTTGAGCTGGGAATTTTCTCTGGTTTTGTTTTGCATGCATTGCCATTCCATGAGCTCCTTGCTGTGAAGGCCAGTTATAGGTGGGACAGTGGTCATTTTTTTGTTATTAGAAGAGTGGGTGGATGTGTGGCAGAAAGAACATTACATGTATGCCCAACATTAGGAGTATGGCAGAAACAAATAATTCTGGCCTTTCACATAATGTTTTTAAAGGCCCTAAATGCCAAGACAATTCAAACACCCCCCACATTATCCTCTTTTGGAAAGTAGCCTCAAGGTATTTGGTGAGTGTCAGATTTTATTTTTTGTCACAAGTTTTTGGAAAATTCAACAAAAAAAATCTACTTTCCCAAAAGGGGTTTGAAACTGTTATAGGTAGTCAGAAAGTGAAATGAGGAAATTAGGCCATTTGAAAGCCAGAAGGCAATCATTGATTTTGGGTCCCTGTACATTCCAAAAAAAGTCTCACACATGTAGTATCTCCATAGTCTCAAAACACATCCTGCAACCCTATGTTTACAGGAGACCACTGTCCACTGACAGCTGTCCTTGGGATTGAGCAGGAGCCGAGCAGGAGCAGCAGAGATTTCTGGCATCCAGCCCAGCTCTTCACCTGTCAGCTGGCCGTACAGTGATCTGGACATTGTGGCTGCTCATCCATCATTTCCTTGTGACCGTGTTGTGTGTTGAGTGGGCTCTTTCTTGTGGGCTATATACCCTGTAGCGGTACCCCCATGGGGGCTGCTGATTGACTCTATACCGCACTGGCTACCCCAAATCTGCAGATCCTCTCTTACCACTGAGGCCTCAACACACAGACAAAAATACAGTATATAATCTTTACATTCAGTAACACAGTGTAAAATTAAGCATATACACTAATGGCTCCCCCCAGGCTATAATTCAGAGATCGACTTGTGAGTAGAGCAGCAATGCTTATTAAAAGAAGATAGTGAAAGTTCTTTTAACTCCAGATGTCTTCAGCTAGCCTGATTGTTAAACTGCAGTATATTGTTGTAATTTGTAATCCACAGAGACAAAATGAAAGTAATGACTGTAGAACAAAAGGCGTGCTGATAATTGCTTAACTGAAGAAATATCACCACTTGTAGATTCCTCTTTACATGTGAGTACAATACAGTACTTACCTTACAGCGCAGGGCAGAAAGACAAGGCCCTTAAGTCCAGCTGTATGATACCTGTGAAGAAGTAGATTCACCTCTGTGGAACTGCAAGTCTCACCAGCAGTCTGTAGAAAGAACTCACTCGGCAATGCTGTAATCTCTACTGGAATGGGCAGGTGCCCTCTCATCACAATAGACTCCAATGGCTGTGAGGCTCCATTCAGAATCCCCACCTGGTGTCTCTGTCTGGTGAAAATGGCACTGCCACGCTGTGCTGCAACTCCCGATGGACTGAAGTGCAGGTGGCTTCAAGTTGCTCTGAAGCCCAGGCCAGGCCGCTTGCTAGAATATCAGGGCGGTCCTCCAAGATCCCTCAGAGGCAGGCTATCCAGCTCTCCGCTGTATAGGCCGCAGTCTCTCACTCCTGGTCACACACAGACCTCCTACTGGCAGGTGTTGAATGGCATCCAGAGAGGCTGAAAACAGGCCACACCTCTCCTTTTATCACTCCTCCCAGCAGGCAGTTCTGCACGCTTTGCATTGTCTGTCCTATAGTCCAGGGCTGATCTAGCTAACAGAGTTACTTCCTCCCCCAGACTACATCTCCCACAATGCTTTGCTGCATTATTCTCAAAGAGTAAGGAAAAATCCTAACAGAGTCCAGCAGAATCTAGGGGGGAGCCAAACTCATTTGCAAGCAGCAAAAAACTATTCAACTATAATGACTATAGTAGCAAACCCCTGGCTACAACCCTCTTTGGGTTCTTTTCCTTCTCTTGCTCAAGACTTTTTCAGAGGCCCAAAATCCAAGAAGCACCTTCTGGCTTCCGAGGGGCCCAAATTACACATCTAATTTTCTGACTACCTATAACATTTGTGAAGGCCCTGGAGCATCAGGGCAGTAGAAACACCCACAAAATTGAGCAATCACCAAAAAAGTATAATTTAAAACGCTTAGTGAGTCTTTTGAATATTTAATTTTTTGCAACACAAGAATGAAAACATATTGACATTGCATCTTGTTTGTCACAAAAATCATCAAAGGTTGGTTCAGGAACAGTGTACTGTAACCAATGCCTCTGTATAAATGGTCAGGGAATATAGGTTAATGTAGTTTCCCCTAAATTCGTCCCTGTTCCTTTAAGCCAAGCAGGCCTAGCCTACTGATATGTGGATGCCCCCATGCACAATGATATATTAACTGGCCA
Source organism: Lithobates pipiens (assembly GCF_037356315.1). Taxonomy (NCBI): domain Eukaryota; kingdom Metazoa; phylum Chordata; class Amphibia; order Anura; family Ranidae; genus Lithobates; species Lithobates pipiens. The sequence goes on from NW_027507748.1 coordinate 182,607,327, forward strand.
GGTAACCCAGGAGACTGAACAAAAGGTAAACAAAAGAGTATCTGTGAATCCAGGAATGTGATTGTCTGCTAAGGCTGGCTCCAATTGGTGTCTCGGGAACATAGTCAGTTGGATTTGTGGATGGGTCAGTAAAGGTAGCAGGCAGCAATATAGATAACAAACAGGTAAAGGATTCATCCAAGAAACATGGTAGATAAATAAAATATGCCAAGGTCAGTTTAGGTGGCAGGCAAAGACATGGTCAATATTCAGACAAAGGATCAGTCCAAGTAACAGGCAAAATTATGATAGATAAGGGTCAGTGCAGGCAGAGGCACCATCAATATGCAGGTAAAGTGGGTCTAAGCAGCATGCGTTGAGAATACAGGCAAAGGGTCAATACACGGGGGATCGGAAATCGGCAAATTGCAGCTTGTCAGACACATGAGAAACACCTTTACCTATCACAGTGAGGTTTGGTAGCAATAAAATCAGTTCTTTATTCAGATGGAAAGGCATCCTGAAACTCCAGATAGACACCTCATACTTTGTAAATGTGGAAGTCATATGTGTATATTATGGCCCTCTCACAATATACAACTTCACCCCATACTTAGCATGATTACTGAGGAGATACTGTTTGGTAGGGATGAGGCCAATGTTTGCCTTTTCGTCAAACAGCGAACATTATGCAGTGTTTGTGGCAAATTCATAAGCCGCGGAACACCGTTAAAGTCTATGGGACACTAACATGAAGTGCTAATTTTAAAGGCTTATATGCAAGTTATTGTCATATACCGTGTATGGGGACCTGGGCCCTGGCCCTGGGGATATGTATCAATGCAAATTTTTTTTTTAAAAACTGCCTTATTTTAGGAGCAGTGATTTTAATATTACTTAAAGTTAAAACAATAAAAATGAAATATTCCTTTAAATATCATGCCTGGGGGATGTCCTTATTATGCCTGTAAAGAAGCACATTTTTCCTGTGTTCAGAACAATGCCACAGCAAAATTAAATTTCTAAAAGAAAAAAAAGTAATTTAATACTGCTCGCGGCTGTCAAATCCCAGCAATACAGATAAAAATCACTGAAAAAAACTGTATGGGTCCGCCCCCCTAGTCCATTACCAGGTCCTTTGGGTCTGGTATGAATTTTATGGAAAACCCTTCACCAAAATTATAAAAAAAGTGGGAGTGACCCCAAAAGCCATACCAGGTCCTTCAGGTCTAGGATGGACTTTAAGGGGAACACTGTGCCAAAATAAAGAAAAATGGCATAGGGTTTCCCCCAAATTCAATACCAGACCCTTATCCAAGCACGCAATCTGGCAGGCCACAGGAGAAGGGGGGGGCGAGAGAGTGCTCCTCCTGAACCATACCAGGCCACAAGCTCTCAACATGGGGATGATGCTTTGGGGTCAACCTCAAAGCACCTTGTACCCATGTTGATGGAGACAAGGGCCTCATATCCACAACCCCTGTCCAGTGGTTATGGGGGTCTGTGGGGATTTAACAAAGGGATCCCCAGATCCCAGCCCCACCATGTGAATGGGTATCGGGTGGCTTTGTGTTAATAATGGTCATGTGCAGCAGATTGTTTTTCTTTTTTTCTCAGAGACATTATGATTGCTAATGGAATTACAAGGGACTTTTTGTATGTTATTTTTTTAATAAAGGACTTGTCAAACATTTCCAAACTGCCGGGGTAGCCCTAGCCTAGCAACCAGTTCTGCAAATGATTATCAGGGTGGCGGACTGGCGGTCTGTTTTTTTTTTTTCATTCCAGGATGCTGTATTGTCCCGGAATGAAGGTGCCCGGGTCACGGGACAAAAAACTGAATTAAGGGACAATCCTGGCAATCCAGGACACGTGGGCACCCTACTTCCCATTTATAATGCTACACCTACCCCAATCTGTCTGACTGTCCCCTAATCTATCCAGCTTTAGACAATCCCTGAAAACCCTTCTCTTTAAAGAAGCCTATCCGGCTTCTAACTAAAACACTGTTTTACTTCCTCCATCAGCTCATCCCCCACAGCTATTACCTTTTGTATCAATTGACCCTCCCTTTTTAGATTGTAAGCTCTAATGAACAGGGCCCTATGATTCCTCTTGTACCAAATTGAAATGTAACTGCAATGTCTGCCTTTATTTTGTTAAGCACTACACAAACTGTTGGTGTTAAATAAATTCTGTATAATAATAATAATAATAATAATAATGGATTTCCTGAAGGATCTCACAGATTTTTTTTTTTTGCATGAGGTCCCCACTAAAATCCCCCATGCTATTTTTCACAACGCTTTGCCTACTATTCCAGAAAATGGGTGTTTTTAGTTTGACAGATTTGGCCCTGACTGATTTCAATATGGTTCTGGTTTAGCATCTGAATTTCTTTAAAGTTTGTTAAGCCTTACTGGCACAGAATCCCAGAGCTGTTTGGCTTATCAATAGTAGGGATGAGCCGAACACCCCCCAGTTCAGTTCGCATCAGAACTTTCGAACGGACAGAAAGTTTGCGCAAACTTTCAAACCCCCTTAAAGTCTATGGGACTCGAACATAAGAAATCAAAAGTGTGAATTTTAAAGGCTAATATGCAAGTTATTGTCCTTAATAATGTTTGGGGAGCCGGGTCCTGCCCCAGGGTACATGTATCAATGCAAAAAAAAAAGTTTTAAAAACAGCTGTTTTTTCAGTAGCAGTGATTTGTATGATGCTTAAAGTGAAAAAATAAAAGTGAAGTATTTCTTTAACCACCTCAATACAGTGCACTTACACCCCTTTCCTGACCAGACCAATTTTCAGCTTTCAGCGCTCTCACAGTTTGAATGACAATTACTCAGTCATGCAACACTGTACCCATATGAAACTTGCGTCCTTTTTCCCCACACAAATAGAGCTTTCTTTTAGTGGTATTTAATCACTAGTGGGTTTTTTATTTTTTGTGCTATAAATAAAATAAAATGTAAATTTTGTGAAACAAAATGCCTTTTTCTTTGTTTCTGTCATAAATTTTTGTTAATTAGTAATTTTTCTTCATAGATTTTGGCCAAAATTGATACTGCTACATATCTTTGGTAAAAATAACCCTCATTAGTGTATATTATTTGGTCTTTGTGAAAGTTATAGAGTCTACAAAGTATGGTGCCAATCACTTAAAATTGATCACATCTGATCAGGCCTTCAGTACATCAGGTGTATCTAATTTCTTGAGACACTAAGAGCCCGTTCACACTGAGGCAGCACGACTTGCAGCGCGACTGCCTCAGGCGACCGGGATCCGACTTTAGCGGCGGCTTGTGAAATGACTTCTGTATAGAAGTCAATGCAAGTCGCCCCAAAAGTCGTACAGGAACCTTTTTCTAAGTCGGAGCGACTTGAGTCGCTCCGATTAGAACGGTTCCATTGCATAGAGCGGGACGCGACTTGTCAGGCGGCTAAGTCGCCTGACGGGTCGCCCCTGTGTGAATGGACCCTAACAAGTCAGGAAAATACAAATACCCCCCAAATGACCCCTTTTTACAAAGTAAACATTCCAAGGTATTAAGTAAGTAGCATGGTGAGTTTTTTTTAAGTTGTCATTTTTTCCCACAATTCTTTGCAAAATGAAGATTTTTTTTTATTATTTTTTTTTTTTACAAAATTGTCATATTATCAGGTTATTTCTCACACACAGCATATGCATACAACAAATTACACCCCAAAATACATTCTGCTACTCTTCCCAAGTACGACAATACCACATGTGTGAGACTTTTACACAGCCTGGCCACATACAGAGCACCAACATTGATGTAGTACCTTCAGAAGTTCTACGAGCAATAATTACGCATCTCATTTCTCAACCACCTATTACAATTTTGAAGGCCCTGGAGTACCAGAACAATGGAATTTCCCATAAAATGACCCCATTTTGGAAAGCAAATACCCCAATGTATAATCTGTGAGGCATAATGAGTCTTTTGAACGGTTCATTTTTTTCCAGAAGTTTTTGGAATATGTGGAAAAAATAAAAACACATTTCTTTTACACAAAGTTGTCAATTTATAAGATATTTCTAACACATAGCATGTATATAGCAAAAATTACACCACAAAACACATTCTGCTACTCCTCCCGAGTATGGCAATACCACATGTGTAGGACTTTTACACAGCCTGGTCACATAGAGAGGCCAAACATTGAAGTAGTACGTTCAGGCGTTCTAGGAGCATAAATGTCACATCTCATTTCATTCCTACCCATCACACTTTTGAAGGTTCTGGACCACCAGGACAGTGAAATTACCCACAAAATGACCCCATTTTGGAAATAAAACACCCTAACGTATATTCTATGAGACATAGGCTGCAAATAGGTACTCGGGTACTCTGATGGCCTGGTGACAGGTACTCGGGTACCCTGATGGCCTGGTGACAGGTACTCGGGTACTCTGATGGCCTGGTGACAGGTACTCAGGTACTCGGATGAACCGTGACAGGTACTCGGGTAATTTGATGGGCTGTGACAGGTACTCAGGTACTCAGATGAACTGTGACGGGTACTCAGATTGACTGGGACAGGTACTCAGGTACTTAGATGAACTGTGACAGGTACTCGGGTACTCAGATGAACTGTGACGGGTACTCAAATGGACTGGGACAGGTAGTCAGGTACCCTGATGGACCGTGACAGGTACTCGGGTACTCTGATGGACCGTGACAGGTACTCAGGTACTCTGATGGGCCGTGACAGGTACTCGGGTACTCTGATGGGCCGTGACAGGTACTTGGGTACTCTGATGTGCCGTGAAAGGTACTCGGGTACTCTGATGGGCCGTGACAGGTACTCGGGTACTCTGATGGACTGTGACAGGTACTCGGGTCTTCTGATGGACTGTGACAGGTACTCAGGTACTCTGATGGCCTGTGACAGGTACTCTGGCACTCTGATGGACTATGACAGGTACTCGAATACTCTGATGGACTGTGACGGTCTATGGCTGTTTACCAGCGTCGGTGACGAGCAGTGCTCCTGGGGAACACGCCGCCACCGACATGCATGCGCAGCGTGCTCGCCATCGTGTGCATGCGCCGTGCACAGTGGGGCTGTGACCATCTGTGATCGGCCGTGACTTCATCACAGCTGATCACGTGGTAAACAGCCATAACCAATGGCTGTTCACCCCCTTCGATGGCGAGTGGTGTCTCCGTGACACGCCGCCACTGAAGAAACAGGCATGTGCGCGCACGATCGCGCGCATTCCCTGTTTAAACGGGAGGCCATCATATGACGGCCTCCCGCCACAATAGGTGCGCCGTCTGGCCGTCATTTGACGGCTGGCGGTCAGCAAGTAGTTAAATATCGTGCCTGGGGGTGTCTATAGTATGCCTGTAAAGTGGTGCATGTTTCCCATGTTTAGAACAGTCTCTGCTCAAAATCATATTTCTAAAGGAAAAAACTTTGTTTAAAACTGCTTGCAGCTTTAATGTCATGTCTGGTCCTGGCAATATGGAAGAAAATCATTGAGAACCTCCCCAGCCCATTACCAGCCCCTTTAGGTCTTGTATGGATATTAAGGGGAACCCAAATAAACAAAGTAAAGGCGTAGGGGGTCCCAGGCCCTATATACTCTGAACAGCAGTATATAGGCGGTGCAAACAAGACAGGGACTGTAGGTTTGTTCTTAAGTAGAATCTGTTTGTAATTTTGAACTGGTAAATTTTTTATGTGTAGCTCCAGCCAAAAAATCTATTTTCAAGCTTTTTGAAAAAACATGGTGAAGGATTATAACCCCTGTAACATTTGTTTTGCTGTCTGTGCACCTGTTCAGAAGATTTCACCTCACTTTCTGTCCCAATGACAATTAGATTTTGAAAATTTGGGGTTTTTAATGAAACAAGGAACTCTTACAGGAGAGAATTTCCCTTCCTAGGGGTAGATTTCCTCTCACTTCCTGTTGTCTCCTTCCGTTTGCAATTAGGAGTCATTTGTAAGTGGGATGTTTGAAAGTAGGGGCCTGCCCTATATACTTTGCAGAAATTCGGGCCTTAGGTGTTGGTGTTGCCACAACACTGTAAGCCCTCATAGTTACTCTTGGTGGGTGCAGGAACGGGCTCTGCTGTGAAATATTAGATCAAGAATTGTAATGACATGCCCCTGTTAAAAAGGGGCTGAAAAATTGGGCCTTAGCCACTGGTAATGGTGCCCAGAACCAAAACTGTTCTTACAAGCTATCAGCATGAACATTGAGGAGGAAGAGGATAGTCACTCAGCATAACAGGATAGTCACTCAGCATCAGCATAGGCAGTCTTGAAGGGATCCCACATAAAAAAAAATATTCGGTAACATCAGCATCAGGTGCTTGGTAGCTGGTGAGCCAAGACTGATTCATTTTCATGAAGGTCAGCTGATCGACTGATTTGGTGGACAGGCGCACCCTGTGATCGGTTACAAAGCCTTCAGCAGCACTGAATGTGCGTTCCGAAAGAACGCTGGATGCAGGACAGGCCAGTAGCTCAATTGTATACTGTGCAAGCTCTGGCCATTGATCGATTCTCAAGACCCAGTAACCCAGAGGATTTTTGGTGGGAAAGGTGTCCAAGTCTGATCTTGCCCCTAGGTATTCCTGAACAATGTGAATCAGATGCTGGCAATGGGTGCTAGAACCGATCATACCTTGGGGCTGCAGACTAAAAAATTGTCTGAACGCATCGGTCAGACGGCCACCTTCTCCACCGCTCCTTCTGTGGCTGACCAAAGCCTCAGCAATACGTTGTCCAGGAGAACCAGGAAATCGTAACCTCCCAGGCTCTGGAAACTCATTGCACAAACCTTTCTGCAAGGTCTCCCGAAGATGTTTCATCCTCTGCTCCCTCTGCGACAGCAAGATAAGGTCTGCAACCTTACCCTTGTAACGTGGATCAAGGAGGGTTGCCAGCCAGTAAAGATCCCTCTCCTTGATACCACGAATACAAGGATCCTTCCGTAGGCTTTGCAGTATCAGGGAGGCCATGCAGCGTAGGTTTTCTGAGGCATACGGTCCGGAGTCTTCTGGGTCACTAAGGACAATATGATCCCCAGCCACGTACAACTCCATGGGTTTCTTCGGACTGTAAATGATCCCTTGAAGAATGCAGCTGATCCTGAGTGCTAGGCTCCGCCTCCATGCTGACACAATCCACCTCCCCCTCGTCCTCTTCTTGTGTGATCAGCGGGCACGCAGGAACACTGTCTGGATAAAGGGGGGCTTGAGAGGTAAGGAAGTCCTCCTCTTCCTGCCTCTGTTCTGCCTCAAGTGCCCTGTCCAGTATTCCACCCAGCGTGTGCTCCAACAGGTGGACAAGAGGGACAGTGTCACTGATGCATGCACTGTCACTGCTCACCATCCTTGTGGCCTCCTCCAATGGTGAAAGGACAGTGCATGCATCCCTGATTATGGCCCACTGGCGTGGGGAAAAAAAGCAAGCTCCCCTGACCCTGTCCTGGTGCCATAGTCGCACAAGTACTCATTGATGGCTCTCTGCTCCATGTGCAGCCGCTGCAGCATGACCAACATTGAGTTCTACCTAGCGGGCATGTCACAGATTAGGCGGTTCTTGAGCAGGTTAAATTCCTTTTGGAGGTCAGCCAGCCGAGCACTGACATTATATGACTAGCGGAAATGCACACAGACTTTCTTGGCCCACCTCAGGACATCCTGCAAGCCCGGGTACCTGTCCAAGAACCACTGCACCACCAAGTTAAGGATGTGAGCCAAACAAGGCAGTTGTCGCTGTCGGAGGGCAGAGAGGAGGTTGGTGCCATTGTCGCAAACCATCATTCCTGGCTTAAGCTGGCATGGCGTCAACCACCTCTGAGCCTGCCCCTGCAGAGTTGACAGAATCTCTGCCCCAGTGTGGCTCCTGTCCCCCAAGAGTCTTTTTGCCTGCATTCTTGCGTAGCCCCTTGAACACCTACGGAATGTTCTGAGGACAAATCATCACAGGAAGAGGCCATGGAGGAAGAAGAAGAGGAGGGGATGGAGGAGAGAGGTGTGGCAAAATCACCAATAGTAAATTTTGGAGGTGTGGTGGCAGAACAACCTCCAACACTACTGCACCCTGTTCTGCATCCTTCCCAGCTGCCAGCAGAGTCACCCAGTTTGCGGTGAAAGATAGGTAACGTCCCTGTCCGTGCCTGCTGGACCATAAGTCCACGGTAATATGCACCTTACCACTGACCGCCCTGTCCAGCGAGGCATGGGCATTGCCTTCCACATGCTGGTAGAGAGCCAGAATCGCCTTCCGTGAAAAAAGTGGCATTTGGGAACCTGCCACTGAGGTACTGCACATTCCACAAACTCACGGAAGGGGGCAGAGTCTACCAACTGAAAAGGCAGCAGTTAAAGTGCTAGCAACTTAGCCATGCTAGCATTCAACTGCTGGGCATGTGGATGGCTGGGAGCGAACTTCTTTCCCTGGTGGAGCAACTGCGGTACGAAAATCTCCCTGCTAGAATCAGACGTTGGTGTACCAATAGCAGATTGCCCGCAAGTACTTGCCAGTGGCACACCTAATTCTACATCTTCATTCCTCTCAGTGCATGTTTCTGAGAGGACTGAAGGTATAGTGGGGTTGGAGATCTCATATGATGAGGAGGAGCAAGGAGAGGTCTCCTTGTTTTTTGGTGTGGGTATTTTAGGTAGTGTTGCCAACGGGCTGCATGGGGGCTCAACATAGGTCTGATTAAGCATGTGTTGCCCAAGTGCTTGCTGTCTAGTCCATGCTTGATACACTTCAGACATATGTTGCAAATTGTATCGATGCAATCTGCTGCACACGTCTCAAAAAAGGCCCACACCAAAGAACTTTTGGAATAACGCACGGAGTCACCAGCGCCCTGCACTTGCCGAGTTTTGCAGTGTGATGCAGTCAGTTGGCTGCCCTTAAAGAGGGATTCCACCAAAAAAATAAATATTAAAAGCCAGCAGCTATAAATACTACAGCTGCTGACTTTAAATAAATGGACACTCACCTGTCCCGGGTTCCAGCGATGCCGGCAGCCGAGGCCGATTGATCGTTCGGCTCTCGGCTGCTGTCGCCACCATTCTAGGTGAGGGAATCAGGAAGTGAAGCGAATCGGCTTCACTTCCCAGTTCCCTACTGCGCATGCGCGAGCCGCGCCGCGCAATAGGAAATCTCCGTGCTGTCACTGGGACCCGTGTGTGTCCCAGCAGACAGCGCGGCAGGGCAGGAAATGGCGTAGACTCCCACGGGAGTCTATGCCTGGAAGTGGGTGAAAATACCTGTCTTTGACAGGTATCTCCACCCCCCTCCCCAATGAAAGGTGTCAATTGTGACACCGGAGGGGGGGAGGGATCCGATCAGCGGAGGTTCCACTTTAGGGTGGAATCCCGCTTTAAGCTGGCCCCTGGTGGGCATCCTGCCCATGGGAGATGTGCCTCCTTCTCCGCCTCCTCCTCCTCTCTCCTATCAGGCACCCACGTAGAGTCAGTGAGCTCATCATCCCTCCCTCCTCATCACTGGAGCATACCTGGCAGTATGTTGCAACTGGGGGAGCATGACTGCCAGTTGTGTTGTCCTTCTTGGGCAACCCCTCTCTTTGGGCTCACGTTACTGCCTTCCTCAAGCTGGGTACCATTATCAGAGCCTTCAAAACACTACGCATCCTCCTGCAGAATGTACCCGGCACTGTGGTCGAACAGTTCGGGGGACTCCTCCGGTGGGGCTAGGGGAAGAGTAACTGATGGAATAGGCCGCTTTGGCATCTGCATTGGCAGCCAAGGTAGCCTGGGTGACAGAGGATGAGGACGGCTTGGTCATCAACTCTACCAACTCTTCGGCATGTTGTGGCTCAACACGGCCAGCTGCAGAGAAAAAGGACAAGCGTGCCCCATGGCCACGTGCTGATGAGGATGCACCATGTCCATGACCAGCACTGTTGCCTCTAGACACAGAGCCTGCTTGTCCATTTTTATTGGCCTGTGATTGTCTGCCTCTCCTTGTTGGCCTTCCAGACATCATGTTTTTGATGTATTGGAATAGGTACACAAGAAATGGCCTGCAGTGAGATGTAGCTGCACAAAGCTGGGATATATGTATATATATATATATATATATATATATATATATATATATATATATATATATATTGATTAAACTGCAGCTAGCTGAATCGCCTGCCTGCCTGTAGTATTATTAGGAAGAAAGCAACAGGAATTGTCTGCAGTGAGCCTAAGTTGCACACTGTGCCCAGTATACAGTACACTAATATACTGCAGCTAGCTGAATCAATTGCCTGTCTGTGGTATTATTAGGAAGAGAACACCAGCAATTGTTTCAAGTCAAACCCAAACACTTTACCGGCACACAGCACAGCACTCAGATCTGAGGAAAATGTGGATGCATTGATACGCGTCATCTGACATGTCCATACGACACTTCCATGATGCAAAATCCATTGAGGTTTGCGTTCCACGCTGGTTGCCCTTCCGGTTTCCGGTTTCCTGGCATCCTCTTAGGTGCGTTCCACGCTGGTTGCCTTTTTGGTTCTGGATTCCGGAATTAGTGAGGATGGACGGGGCATGTAGCTGAGCACCATACTGTATATGACCCCCTGTATATCCAATAGTCTTGCATAAAGACGGTGCCTACCATATGCAAGACTCACAGGTCGTCCTGCTGTGTACTTCCATCTCCAGACCCTGCTGGGACCTCTTCAGTGCTTCCGCCATGGACTTTACAAGTGACCATGGACTCCAATACATGTAACTTCATGCTTGATTCTCACTGCTAAGTTGTGAGTAGCCATTTGGCCGCCTTTATTATATCTTCATTAAAACGGTTCATACTTACTGCACTTAGATGGGCGCACCTTGTCCTTTCTTCATTTCCCTTTTACATCAGAGTCCACAGAGTTCCCCTTTTACATCTGAACTTGCAGAGTTCCCTTTCACTGTAAGCGGGGGTGGACTCTGCAGACTCTAATGTAAGGGAGAGCTCTGTGAACCCTGATTTAAGCGGGAACACTGAGAACTCTGATGTATGGAGAGAACTCTGATGTAAGGAGGAACACTGTGGCCTCTTCTTTAAAGGGAAACTGCGATGTAAGGGGTACTCTGAGATCACTGATTTACCCCTCTTGTACTCACTCAGAGGCAGGATAGAGAAGGAGGGAGACTTCAATCACAGACAGAGATGGATGGTGAGCTCACTCACCCATTGGCTGTCAGCACCTCTCATCCAGATATATCTGATGCTGCTGGACTTCAAATTTCCAGCCCCCATTTTCCTTTTCTGAGGAGTGTGGGCAGACATAAAGGGGTAGGGGCAGGAGAAAAAGGAGCAGATTGAGCCCTCTTTCCTGTCTGTGTGTGTGTGGGGGGGAATTGTTAATTCTAGCTTTGAACAGCGTGAAAGAGAGTATAACTCTTGGTGGTTTAGACACCTGCAACCAGCAACCCTCCTGGGAAGCTATAGTCTGGTCTGAATAATGTGTCCGGGTTTCAGGCAATCTGAAATCCAGACGCATGATTCCAAACCCGAACTGTCCAGATGAATCCCAGACAGGTGGCAACCCTATGAACAGGATACAGTACACCGACTGAAAATACTGCAGCTGCCTGCCTGTGGTATTATTAGGAAGAGAACACCAGCAATTGTCTGCAGTTAGCTTTAGTTGCACACTGTGCACAGGATACAGTACACTGATAATACTGCAGCTGCCTGCCTGTAAGTATATTAGGAAGTGAATAACAGGAATGGATCTAGCTAAACTGAATACAGTGTATATATATACACTGACTCGCCTGCCTGCTCTATCTAAATTACAATGAAATGACACTGTTTCTCTATCTCTCAGCACGCTGAAATACACTGCACAAGACCAAATTCCAGGTGGCCTTATATAGTGTGGGGCATGTACTAAATCCCCTGAGGCATAATTGGCCAAAGCCATCCTGCCTTTGGCCAATTGTGGCTCTCCGTTCTTACCGCTCTGTGATTGGCTAAAGCATGTGGGTCATAGTGCATGCTTGGCCAATCATCAGCCAGCAATGCACTGTGATGCAGCAGTCAATTATGGGGTGTGACGCGCTACTCGAATTTGGCCCGAACGGCCCATAATGTTTGTAATTTGATGAACGGTTGTAAGGCCGATGTTCAAGTAGAACTTACATTCGACTCAAACTCAAAGCTCATCCCTAGTGTCCAGTAATGCTACTTATTTTAAAGTATATTTAACTGAGTAAGGTGGTAATGATTCTTATGTAGGAAGGTGGCATGCTTCCTGGAATTATCACTGCATATTCAGGAGCATTCAACTAGTGTCACATGGATCAACAGCTAGAGCTATTGACTGTACCTGGCCTACAGGAGCGATGCTACCAAAATTTGATATCTGATATTCATAATAATGCAATATGTTAGTGACTTTAATTATACAAGTGAAGCCGCGCTTATGGGATGGGTCTTGATCAGCAGGAGTATGTATAGGTGTTAATTTATACCTGTAACCTTGTATTTTATATGATTTTTTATTGGTTACAATTCCTCTGTCTAATTTTTATCCTATTAGTTTAAAAGGTTTAATAGAAGTTCTCTTCGTTTTATGAGGTTGCTGCCACCCTAATATGCAAAGGCTGCACTAAACAACCTGCATTAATGGAATGGTTCTTGATTATAGGTTATTGGCGCTACCTCCAACCAATTAGTTTCATTAACACTCTTTGCTTCCTCAAACCTTTTATGTCTATCACCTTAACGTGTCCCCAGGTGCTGCGTGAATTAAACCCGTGTTCCGTATTTTGTCTCAGCAACACCCCATTTTATCCAACACCTCAAACTCAAGCCAAAAAGTGATTACACACCACTTTTGTATCACCTCTACTAAGTGAGCTAATACCACTTATTTTACATATAGTTTCATTAATATTTAAGAAATTCGGATCAAAAGATATAGATATAAATACGAAAATAAAAAATGATTAATAAAACCTCTACCGTAGAAAAAACCTAACCACAAGCAAAAACAGAAAAAGGAAAAAACAGAAAAAAACCCAGAAAAAAACTTAGTGTTACACAGTGCAAAAACCCTTTCTAATTGGAAAAAAAACTGCCTCCAATTTTCATACAAATTATTTGTGCTAATTATTAGATACACCAGATCTCCCTACATTGGTAAATGTGAAAGGAGGAAGCGAGAGATTTCCTCATACATTGGTATCCAAAATAAAACCAATAAACAAAATTCAAAGAGACAAAAAATGTGAAAAGTCCAATTGCATCCGGTGATATATACACCAATCCAAAGGCATGTGAAAATGTGAAAGGGTCAAATGAGACCAGTATATATAAGAAATAAACAGTATATATATCATGAAAATATTTCAGTCCACAGTGAGTCTTCTATAACAGTATCAATGTGCAATTGCGCCTCTTCAGAATACAGGAAAGGTGACTTTCGTGAGAGTGCCTGCGCTTTATTAGTGACTTTCGTGCTTGTTCCCCCTCAAGGATCCCCACTCACCAGATCCATTCACCCCCTAGGGGGTTACACGCCTATAATCTGTATCCTGTTTATCCGAAGATTCCACCATCCAGTTGTGTCTTCAACGGGTCCTTCTCAAGGTCTTTTAAAGAGATGCAGATAAGTCCTTATATCCACTAGTGATTCCTCAAATAAAAGAAAATTCCCTCATGGTGTAGTATTTTTGATTATAATTGGGGAAGAGGGGAGAACAGTCTGATATTCTTCTTTAAAGCAGGTATTTTTAGTTATGTAGAAATAGTAGGAGGCTAGTATCCACTTAAAAATACTTTATTACAAAAAAACTTTATACAACGCTCTATGCAAGAAAAGGTTTTTTTTATGCAAGATGCAGTCTAACAAACCATGCATCAGCATACACCGTGTATAAATTATGTTATACGGCTCACAAAAATGTAACAACCCTTTTCAGCAAAAACAGAAGAAACAATATATCTTTAAAATATAAAAAGTAAAAAGAACAAAGAAAAAATGCAAGACAAAAAATAAATATAAAGCACTGATTCCGGAGTGCAAAAAATATTTATGTACCAAAAATCCACAAGTTATAAAAATAAAAAATAAAGGTAAAAATCAGAATCACCTACAGCCCTTTCCATATGTCTGCAGAGTAACTGCACTTAGTCCCAAAAAAGCCCTATTCCCCCAGTATTACAGTCCCCTTGCTAAAGTGGGGTTAAATGGTGGTCTCCTCAGGGGGCCGTTTGCCAGGCTTAATTAGGTTAAGAATGGGGCTGCGTAGGTGAAAAAACCAACATAAAAAGAAAGGACCATTAATGTTTAAAAGAATTGAAAAGTTATTGGGCTAGTTTCCACTATCTTCAGCCCAAGTACTCAACTAGCCGGTCCGCCGCAGAACAATTCCCCTGAACGCGCGGCGTGCGTTCCAGGCTGCGTTCCAGCGGGTCTGGCGCACCGGAAGTGACGTGTGTGCGTAATGACGCTGTACGCGTTTCGTCAGAGACGAAAGTCACTAATAAAGCGCAGGCACTCTCACGAAAGTCACCTTTCCTGTATTCTGAAGAGGCGCAATTGCACATTGATACTGTTATAGAAGACTCACTGTGGACTGAAATATTTTCATGATATATATACTGTTTATTTCTTATATATACTGGTCTCATTTGACCCTTTCACATTTTCACATGCCTTTGGATTGGTGTATATATCACCGGATGCAATTGGACTTTTCACATTTTTTGTCTCTTTGAATTTTGTTTATTGGTTTTATTTTGGATACCAATGTATGAGGAAATCTCTCGCTTCCTCCTTTCACATTTACCAATGTAGGGAGATCTGGTGTATCTAATAATTAGCACAAATAATTTGTATGAAAATTGGAGGCAGTTTTTTTTCCAATTAGAAAGGGTTTTTGCACTGTGTAACACTAAGTTTTTTTCTGGGTTTTTTTCTGTTTTTTCCTTTTTCTGTTTTTGCTTGTGGTTAGGTTTTTTCTACGGTAGAGGTTTTATTAATCATTTTTTATTTTCGTATTTATATCTATATCTTTTGATCCGAATTTCTTAAATATTAATGAAACTATATGTAAAATAAGTGGTATTAGCTCACTTAGTAGAGGTGATACAAAAGTGGTGTGTAATCACTTTTTGGCTTGAGTTTGAGGTGTTGGATAAAATGGGGTGTTGCTGAGACAAAATACGGAACACGGGTTTAATTCACGCAGCCCCTGGGGACACGTTAAGGTGATAGACATAAAAGGTTTGAGGAAGCAAAGAGTGTTAATGAAACTAATTGGTTGGAGGTAGCGCCAATAACCTATAATCAAGAACCATTCCATGTTAGTGACTTTCTCCACATTTGCCTCTTCTCCATATTATAGAACTACATCATCTGGAGCTGACAACCACATTGACAACCACTGCTTCTCTTTCTCTTTATCACATGTTGAAGTCTACAGTCACTGACAAGCACAGAACAGCAAATTAGTTACTATTTTTATGTTCTCCAATTGGGTAATACCATCTTAGCCCCTGTACACACGGTCGGAGATTACGAGAGAATGTGTCCTATCGGACTGTTTTGTCGGATATTCCGACTGTGTGTGATCTGCATCGGACTGTTTCCATCGGAATATCCGACGGACCAAGTTTTCCAACTTGCAAGTAAAATTTTCCGACAAAATGCTCCTATCGGACATACTCCGATCATGTGTAGCCTACTCCGATGGACAAAGTGCCACGCATGCTCAGATCAAATTCCTAGACCGTCGTAACGAAATAACGTCATCACGTTATGTACAATCGGATTTTCCGACAATTTAGTCCGACCGTGTGTACGCAACGTCACTTCCGGACCTCTTCCGGAATTAATCTGTCGGAATTACTCCGACGGATTTGGTTGTCGGAATCTCCGACCGTGTGTACAAGGGCTAAGACAACTGCTAAAACATTAGTACTTCCTGTATTGTTTTTAGCTTACTGTAATTTTACTTTTCAAAAAGTTTATAGAAATCAAGGTTGGAAAGGTGCTGAGCATCGCAAATAGAGCCTGTGCCTAATTTGGCTTATTGTCTCTAAACATGTAGTCCTGGTGTTGCAAAGGCAGAACTGTATTGCACATTTTCTTCTGCTGGGATAGACTGTGATCTTTTAGGTTGGGGGGGGGGGGGCAAAAACAACCAATTGGCCATTTCACATGAAGTCTACATGCAGACTTTTCAACCATGCAAACATGTCAAACCAATTTGAAATCAAAGTAGTACACAGCATACAGAATAGGGCAGAGTGAAATCTGGAAAACACAGCATACACTATGATGGTAGTATGTAATTTGAAAAGTACAACACAAGATAGAGAATGAGGTAGTGTGAGATAGGGTATATCCAGTATACAAGAATGATGCTGGTGTTGGGAAATAAGGAATGTAAAGCACAAGGAATGTGGTGCTGAATAAGGAATACACAGAATGAAGCAGTGTGGTAGCAGAGCTACCATCATTCACAGCCTTATAAATATGTTCTCATTCCTCATAATTCTCAATACATACATGTACGTTGAAAATGTACACCTTTTATCTAACAGTTGTCATTTTTCACTACAAAATTATTGACAGGTATATACTTAAAACCAATGGAGCTAGCTGCCACTGTCTCTGCACCTGGATCAAGATTCTTTTAACACTAATTATTCCGTTTTCCATCCTAATCACATGATAAACAGACAGAAAATTGTAATGTTTTTCAATATCATTTGTCACCGTATTTATAACTTGTAATACAACTACCACACAGTCCCATTTAATCGATGTGTGTTTATAGTTGTCCCATTGACAGTTTTCCATTTCTCCACTGTGATGTTTTGCTTGTTTCTCTGTTTCTATGGTTGCATGCCTGGTAACTGGGTTTTGGTGTATTGTTTTCAGTATGCATTAAGTGGACCCAAACTTGTGTCATATCAGCTCCATTTTTAAATAGTTGATTTATTGGCATTGCTGCAAAAGTTCAACATTTGAGAAGTTTGCAAAAACTTAATCATGATTAGTGCTTTTACAAGACTTTATCCTTTATGTATGTTGATAGCTACCTGCGTAATTACACTGATGCGGTTAGGACCAGTTCACACCACATGTAGTCCAGTGTTTTTTTTTTCTGCATCAAAAATGCATGGAAAGTAGGATGTGTGGTTTTCAGTGGCATAATTCACACCAGTTTCAGTGCGTTGAAGAAAAAAAGTAAAACATTCTGCATTTTTTTGTGTACTGAACTGTACTGAAATTAGGTAAAACTCACCAAAAATGCACTGGAATGCACCTAAACACACCAAAAATGCACTGGAACACGCGTGTCCTTATTTAAGGTGAATAACAAAGAGGGAGAAAAAAAGCACCTGAATGCATCAAAAACACACCAAAAAAACGCATCGAAAGAGTGCCAAAAAAGAATCAAAAATGCACATGCAGAAATGCATCCGGAATGCATCCAGACTGCATTTCTGTGGTGTGAACTGGCCCTACTGGAACGTCATAGTAGTGGGGGATGGGGCATGAAATGTCCCGGCCCCCACCACTTATGGGATCATTAAATGACAAACAAATTGGTTGTAAAGTTTTATTATATATATATATATATATATATATATATATATATATATATATATATAAAGTGTATACTTACCTGAGATTGATCAATATTCTGTACAGTTACAGTAACAGTCCTATACTCGAGCAGGGCAGCCTATAAATGAAAGGCGATGCGTCAGATTAACTGACAGAAGACTGAAGACATCTAAGCAGCTTGTCCCACCCTACCCTCCCTGTCATGGCCCTACTTATGAGGTGCTGTTGTTTAATGTATTTGATGTAATTTCTTAAATGTTTGAAAATGATTTTGTTCTTGAAGCTTCCTGTTGCATTATGCAAAGGGGGATATGTTTATTAACTTGAGTGGTTAGCTCGAGCTTTTAGAGCTGAGTTATAAAATATATATACATAATTTGTGAAAAAACTACATATATTTGGTAGTATTGTTTTGAATAGTAAATTATATATTTTATTTGAGTTATTGTATTATTTAAACCTATAATAAAGGGCACGGCCTTCAACTATATTTAATTCTTGAGTCTATTTATTAAATTCAATGTTCTTTATATGATCCCATCAAAAATGCACCAGAACACACCTAAAATGCTCTGGAACACACATGTACTCATTTAAAATGAAGAAAAAAGGGAGAAAAAAAGCAATGGAACGTAACATAAACACACCAAAAACGAATCAAAAACATGTCAAAAACACATCAAAAACTAACATGCAGCAATGCATCTTGAATGCATGCGGACTGCATTTCTATAGTGTGAACTGGCCCTTACACTTATATTACACCTTTCCTGCCATCTACCTAACACCGCCACCATTCTTATATTTAGTAATATGGAAAAAAAATCACACAACTGCTTGTCAAAGTCTTCTGAGGCAGGCACATTCTCTCTGAACCTTCATTGATCCCTATTGATAGTTTGTACTTTGTCAGAGCACATAGTATACATTTTCCATATTCATGAATCAGAGTGCATAGCACATACATGTACTCAGGTCTGAAAATTTTAATAATCAATTTTGATGAAGAAAAAAAAAAAACAGTTTTTAGGTAGAGATGGGATAGGTTTACCCAAAGAGATGCGTTTTCAGGCATTGTCTGAAGGCAAACAAAATAGCAGAGGAAGAGAGAGCCTCTAGAGCAGCCATTCTCAACCAGGGTTGCGTGGAACCCTGGGGTTCCTACAGAGGTAGCCAGCGGTTCCTTGAGCTGTGGCTGATGAACCACCTTTTTGATGGTGCCTACAGAGTTCAAGTTCTTTTTAGCTGTCTGTTTAAGGTTTGCACTCTGAGCACCACTTTAGGTGGGATATTCTTCCTATTGGCCACCAGTTAAGGGGAATTGTTCCTATTGACCCCTGATAAGTTGGTTTTAGTAAGGGTTCCTTGAGACCTGAAAATAATTTTTGGGGTTCCTCTAGGGTTAAAAGGTTGAGAAAGGCCGCTCTAGAGCATGGGAGAAGTTGATGGGCACGCTAAAGAGAAGAAGGTCTTGAAAGGAGTGAAAAGGATGATTTGAATTACATTTTGAAACAAGGTTGGTGATGTGACTTGAGACATAGTTGAAATGCACATATTTGCCAATGCAACACAGATCATTAATTACATCAAAATCTTTTATTGAAGAATGATCACATCACAAAAGACATGGTTCAAAGTTTCAGAGCTATGCAGGACCACGTCGTCAGGCATGTGATGAAGGGGTCTTGTGTAGTGATGGATGAACTTCCGACTGGATGTTTTGCGAACTGCGAATGTGGCCAAAAGTTTGCAAACCGCAAAGTTTGCGGTGGACCCCATTGACTTTAATGGCAGGCGAACCTTAAAAACCTACAGGTCATATTTTCAGCCACAAAATACTTACTAGCTGTGCACACATAGTCCCACACCATGGACACTGACATAACAAAAGTATTAAGTGAATCTGGGATCAACAACGACAAGCATTTTTTTTTTATCTGTGAAATTTTGACAGTTCAGGAGCGCATGAAGGCCATGGAGGAGAGGCAAGGTGAGGGCAGGCTATGAAGGGACCGTGATAGAGAGCACTGACACAAGCACCCTGATAGAGAGCACTGAGACACCAGCACCGAGATAGAGAGCACTGAGACATCAGCACCGAGATAGAGAGCACTGATACCAGCACCAAGATAGAGAGCACTGACACCAGCACCGAGATAGAGAGCACTGACACCAGAACCATGATAGAGAGCACTGACACCAAAACTGTGATAGAGAGCACTAACACCAGCACCGAGATAGAGAGCACTGACACTAGCACCGAGATCTTGTGGGCACCCACGTGACATCACTAGACACGTCATCATCTACGTCACCTTCCCCACCGCTATAATTAGAGATCTCGGAGTAGGCAGCAACACTGGGGACCAACCTCCTCCTTGGGCTGATCTGGGTACTGTCATCAGACTGCTGAGTGGCGGTTGTTGCTACCTCCTCTTCCTGATCCAATACCAAGAATGTCTTGTGATGGATTGGAAAATAATTCCTGTGACTCAAGCGGAGGGTATATGGTGGTGGTGGTGGTGTTGGTGGTAGTGTCTTTGGGGGTGCACATAGCAGAGAGTGAAGAAGAGGGTGCAGATCGAGAGGATGAGGAGGGTGCAGAAGAGTAAGGCTGAGTGAGCCACTCAACCAAGTCTGGTGCGTCCTTTGATGTAATCAAAAGCACCTTTTGCAATTCGCCACTTTGGCTCAAGCCTGTTGCTCCTGCCCTACCCCTACCACCCCTGCAGAAGGGCCTGCCTCTTCCTCTGCCTGTCATTTTTTTAAATGACCCTGTGACAAAAGTCTCCAGAGAAGTGCAGTATGTATGTGGAAGAAGGAATATAACATCCCGCTTCAATCTGTCGTTTTGGCCACTGGTCTATCACACCAGTTATAATACTTTTTTTTAATTGCGCTTGTCACTCTTTGTAGTATCGCTGCAGAACCGCTCAGCAGTCACAATGCTGCACAGTGGAAATGCACTATACTATGCTTTCTATATTTGCAAGTATTTTATACGTGTATTGCACCCCTATATACTGCACACCAAATAGTACACCTATACCAGTTCTTAAAAGGACCTTTGTGGACCTAATAGTAGCTAGCTAGTAGCTAGTGAATTGAAGACTGTCCCTGCTCCAAACACCAAACTGTCCCTCCCTACACTGAGAAACGACAGCTGCAGAATTGGTCAGCAGCACTGCATGCAGTGCAATATAATATGCTTTCTATATTTGAAAGAAAGTATATTATACGTGTACATCCCTAGATACTGTACACCTATACCAGTCCTTGAAAGGACCTTTGTGGACCTAGTAGCTAGTGATTTTCAGACTGTCCCTCTGTCCCTACACTGATAAAAGACTATGCACCGCATACTAGCTCATTATGAAATACTTACCTTAGAACGAGGCCCCGACATCTGGCCCGATCCACACCGAGGGAGCTGACATACTCCCTCTGCGTTTCTTCCGGGTATCGCGGCTCCGGCGCTGTGAGTGGCCGGAGCCGCGATATCGTCACTACCGCGCATGCGCATGCCGGATTTTCACAGCGAGAACCCCCTTGTGCGCATGCGCCGCTGCAGTCAGCGGCGCATACCGAGGGGAATATCTCCTAAACCGTACAGGTTTAGGAGATATTTTTTTTACCTACAGGTAAGCCTTATTATAGGCTTTCCTGTAGGTAAAAGTTACAAAATTGAGCATGCAACCACTTTAATATTTATACCAGACCCAAAGAGTCTGGTAATGGACTGTAGGGGAGTCCCATGCCATTTTTTTCAATGATTTATGTGTATTGCCGGGATCGACAATTCATTATAGCCACGAGTACTTTAAAAATGACTTTTTTTCCTTTAGTAATTTAATTTTGCTCTCGGACTGTTCTAAACACAAGAAACATGTGCCACTTTACAGGTATACTATAGACATCCCCAAGGTACGAAATTTAAAGGCATATTTCACTTTTATTGTTTCACTTTAAGCATTATTAATCACTTCAGCCCCGGACCATTTTGCTGTTTAAAGACCAGACCACTTTTTGCGATTTGGCACTGCGTCGCTTTAACTGACAATTGAGCGGTCATGCGACGTGGCTCCCAAACAAAATTGACGACCTTTTTTTCCCACAGATAGAGCTTTCTTTTGGTGGTATTTGATCACCTCTGCGGTTTTTATTTTTTGCACTATAAACAAAAATAGAGCGACAATTTTGAAAAAAAAACGCATTATTTTTTACTTTTTGTTATAATAAATATCCCCCAAAAATATATAAAAAAAACATTTTTTCCCTCAGTTTAGGCCGATACGTATTCTTCTACATATTTTTGGTAAAAAAAATCGCAATAAGCGATTATTGATTGGTTTGTGCAAAAGTTATAGTGTTTACAAAATAGGGGATAGTTTTATGGCATTTTTATTAATAATTTTTTTTTTTACTAGTAATGGCAGCGATCAGTGATTTTTATTGTGACTGCGACATTATGGCAGACACATCGCACATTTTTGACACATTTTTGGGACCATTGTCATTTATACAGCAGTCACTGCTATATAAATGCAATGATTCCTGTGTAAATGACACTGGCAGTGAAGGGGTTAACCAGTGGGAGGCAGTGTAGGGTTTAAGTGTTCCTAGCGGTGTGTTACTAACTGTGGGGGGCTGGGCTTTCATTTAGTGAACACTGATCTCTGCTCCAATCACATGGAGCAGAGATCAGCGTCACTAGTTGCTAGGCAGAATGGGGAAATGCTGTTTACAATGGCATTTCTCAGTTCAGCCGCCCCGTGAGACGATCGCGGGTATGCCCGCCGTGGGACCCGCGACTGAGTCCACCGCGGGACCCGCGACCGGACTCACTGGGGTCCCGACCGGCACGCGAGGGTGCCGCCTGCGGCGCGCTCGCGATGGCAGGGCGGCATTAAAGATTGGACGTACCTGTATGCCAATATGCCTGCCCGTGCCATTCTGCCAAGTACATCGGCCTGCGCCAGTCAGGAACCGGTTAAAATCACTGCTCCCGAAAAAAACTGACTTTTTTTGCATTGATACATGTCCCCTGGGGCAGGACCCAGGTCCCCAAACACTTTTGCCTGTTGGCATGTTCTGCTGCAAACCGAACCGGGAGGTGTTTGGCTCATCCCTAGTTGCAGAGAATGTGTCCAGTGCTTCTGTATCTAAAATTGCAGAGGCAGTAAGAGGTGCTGGGGTGGGTGCGTCAATTGCGGTGCCAGTCCCCCTACCCCTGTGCCCTGATTAAGGATCGTGGGGTGCAGAGGAGTGGGTGAAATGGGGAAAAGGCTGGCCTGGTGGTAGATAAGGAAAGGGAGAATGGAAGGGAGGATAAGAGTGGGGGATAGGAGTGTGTAAAATGTTGATTCCAGTTTGTCTAAGGATGGTATGGGGTGGTTAGAGGATAGAAGGAGCAAGGGCAAAAGAAGGAAAAAAAGGGGCTCAGTTACCTTAAATCCTAAGGTTTTGCCTTTGGCAAATAAGTTTGGGGTCCTGTCAGATGATGATGATGAGTGGAACTCATTGAGTTCAGCATTCTCTATGGATGATGAGTGCCAGGGTGCAATGAAGCACGCTGGTTCTCCAGGGAGAGTAAGTAGTCAGGCTAAAAAACGGCTGCCTCAATTACCCTAATGGCAGTTCCCACTCCATTAAAAGTGGCAAACATTAATGTTGCCAGCTCAAGATCAATAAGTGCTCGTCATATGGCCTTATTTTTCTCAACGAGCTTGATGCTGACGTTTTGTTTTTTCAAGAGACCCATCTGAGTAGTCTGGCCGATATAAATCTGGCAAAAGAGTGGAGAAAAATGGTCCCTAATTTTGGTCTCTTGTGGCCGAGCCTTACAACGAAGTTGCGGTCCTTTTTTCTGGTATGGTAACGTGTCGGTAGGTGATTTAGGTACAGATTTGAAAATGTATGGTCTTGGACGTCTCTGTGAGAGGGCCTGCATCGTATTAAAATCTATGGTCCCCAGATGAAGTGGCCCAGCAGGTTATCTTTGGAGATGATTTAAACACCATTACTAGGTCTAAAGACAGAAGAGGTTTTAGAGATAAGCTGGGCTATGACAGCCTTTTTCTGGAGCAGGGAAGCAGGTCTGGTAGATGTGCACATTAAGTGCTGCCCAGACAGCACAGGGTTCACTTTTCAGCGAGGTAGTAGTCAGAGTAGGATAGATCGTTTTTTTTTAAAGGGAGACTCTGCTTTTTCGGCACCTGTGTGTCAGGCAGTGGAGTTTTCCAATCACTGTATTCTATCTGTGACTCTGAATGTGTCAAATATGCCACCTAGGGTGAAGGGTTTCTAGAGATTGAATTTTGCCCTCCTGGAAGACGAGAGAGTAAGACAATCCTTTTAGGATTTTTTTAGAGCACAGGTAATGATCCTAGAATTTTGCAACAGTAAGTCAGAATGGTAGGAGCTTGTAAAACAGCGGACTGTTGGGATTTTCAAGACCATAGGAAGAAGATAGCAGCAAGATAAGTATATCACCTACCAGCGTTTGCAGAGGAAACTTGACCGCCTTGTTTCAAATGGAGGAGATTCTGAGGCAATCTCTGAGATGAAGCGCCTCCTTAGGAGACATTAATATGACTCTTTGGTTCAGGAGTGGTATTATGGGACATACCATTCACCTAAACCTTACCAGAACTGTAAACAGAGTGTAACAGTTAAGACAGCCAATGGCCTGAAGGACAGTACGAGCTCTCTGACGAAGTCTAATTCAGGGATCCTGGAGGTTTGTCACGTCATACTATGCCGATCTCCTGGGAGGAAGGAACCTTGATTGGACAAGGATGTTGGGTTTTTTGGACTCTATGCTAGGTATGGAAAGTAATGTTTCTTTGATGAATTTGACGGATGAAATCACTGCAGATGAGGTAATCAAGGCTATTGATAAAATAGCCATCAAGAAAACGCCAGGACCACATGGTTTGACAGTGAAATTTTATCAATGTTTTAAGACGATCCTGGCTCCCTTGCAGAGTTTTTTAATGGCTGTTCATATGATGGTTCTCTCCCTCCCTCCATGAGGCAATCTGCAGTGATCCTTCTGTCAAAGGGTAAAGATCCTTTGGTGATTGGAAATTGGTGCCCCATTAGTCTTCCTAATGTTGATAGATAGATACTGACAAAGCTTTTTTTTTTTCTGGCTAGTATCACCAGTGCAGGCAGTTTGTTATCCAACCACCAGCACTGCTCAGTCCAGGGTAAAAGCACTTTCTCAGCAGTGTTAGCTGTCTGGGAGGCTTTGGAGCATTGTAGGGTTGCTGGTTGGGGCACATTTTTGCTGACATTGGATCAGGCTAAGGCCTTTGGTCGGGTTAATTTAATAATGAATACTTATGGCTCCTTCTTGACAAATATTGCCTGTCAGGGGGGTTTCATTGTTTGGCTCAATATTTTGTACAAAGGGGCTGAAAGTTTTCCTCTGGTTAATGGTTGGGTTGGGCAGCCCTATGTGGTCGGCTCGTGTGTGCGTCAGTTGTGTCCCTTGAGTACTCTGCTATATGTGTTTGCAATTGACCCCTTCATTAGAAGGCTAGAGAGTGGACCATTTTGTGGGGTACCTTTTAACATCGCTGGTGAGCCTCCTTTGAAGATTGTGACCTATGCTGATGATGTTTCTGTTTTTGTCTCTGGGACTGAGGAGGCACAGGAGGTGGTCTCAGGGATAAGGCAGTATACAGAGGCATCAGGTTCAAAGGTCAACCAGAACAAGTGTGAAGCTTTATGGATGGGTGTGGAAGTTGAGAGCTTTATTCTCCCGGATGACTTCCTGGAGCCCCAACAAAAAATTTGAGTTCTAGGCATTGAATTTGGACCAGGTGACTATAGTCATGCAAATTGGATGAACAGCCTGGAGAATGCCAATGCCAAGGTGGCAAGCTGGAAAGGTTGGCAGCTTTCCTTAAGGGAAAGGTTGATCTGATCAAGACTTAACTGATTCCAATTTTCTTTATGTCAGTTTTGTTTGCGTTTTGCCAGTTTCTCTCTAAACCAGGGTCTATAGTTGTTTCTTCCAGCTGTTATGGGGGAACAAAATAAACCTTGTCAAAAGGAATGTAACTTACCTTCCTGGGTAGGAGGGTGGTCTAGGGATGATCAACCCTGTAGTCTTTTTCTCTCTAATGTTTGTGAAGTACAATCTTGATAACATGTTAGCAGAGAGACCGCCTGGGTGGGTGGGTATTTTCCAGTCCTGGTTTAGACCCTTTATGCGAGACTGGGAAAATGATTGGCCAATGAAAAGCCCGAGGGTCAAGCATGATAAGCTCCTGGCTTATGTTACCCCCTGTTTGAAAATGTTTTGGCAGTGGCAAGTAACAGCAGGAGAAGTCAGATCTCTTCCAAGTAAACTTCTTGAGAACGGGATCATGTGCTCTGCTTTTTGTGAGCCACTGGCCTTAAAAGATTGCCCAAGCCTGGTTTTGGGGGTGGGTTTGCGATTGATTAATTTGGAGAGAATCCCAATGAAGTTTAGCGATCAGGCTTGGCTTTCCTTTCATGGAAAACTATATGTGAAGGGTAACTTGAAGGTTTTTTCCATGAATGATCGGGGCTACCCGAGAGTGGAGTCCATGGATCACTTTCTACTTCAGTGCCCTTTTAATATAGAGGTGTACAAGAGGGTGGGGAGGGATCTGAGTATACCCTTCCTCCCCCATATGAGTTATGCAGAGTAGGTGTATAGAGCATTCCAGACTCATCGGGATTATGATTTGGAAACACTTTTTTTAGTCTAGTAGTCCGTTATTTCACGTGTCAGGTATCCTTACAGGGTAAGATCAACCCATTTGGGTGAGGTAGTGAAGATTCAGGGACTTGTGAAAGACAGGTGGTGGCAGGAGGCCTGGATAAGGGAGAGGAGGAATATCAGGACTCTGTAGCTGCTCCCTGTTGATCTCGGGGTGCGCAGCTTTTCTTTGTTTTCTTGTTTCACTCCCCCATATTTACAGATCAAATATATATTTTGACAAAAGGTTACATGCAAGGGCGTCGGTAGGGGGTGGCTAGCAGTGGCTGAAGCCCCGAATGTGTTCCTTAAAAGCCCAGAGTTTGGTATATTATTTTATAATTACTAGCCCCAAGTCCCCACAGCGCTGCACTGCGCATGACGAGAAGGAGCGTCGGTGGCGCCGCACTGCGCATGAGCGAGAAGGAGCATCGGCGGCGCTGCACTGTGCATGAGCGAGAAGGAGCGAGCGTCGGCCGGCGGGATGTGTGACGTCGATATCCAATGTGACTGTATCGACGTCACGCGTCACGCCGGCCGCCGACGCTCCTTCTCGCTCATGCGCAGTGCGGCGCTGCGGACGCTCATCGCTCATGCGCAGTGCTGGACTGGTGGGAGTTAAAATTAAAATTGTGAGAGAAGGAGGGCGAATGGCGGCAGGAGGGCTTGGTAAGCATAATTAATAAGTTAGCTGGAGCCTGGAGGATTAGCTCTGATCCAACGTTAATCAGGGATCAGTAAAAGCCCAAAAATAGTACAAATCAGTATTATATCTCTTGTGCCCATAAAGTGCAGAGTGCAAAAAAAATCAAAAAAATATGTAAAAATAAACTAAATAAACTAAAACTAAAATAAAAATTGTATATGCAAAAAACTGTGAAAAAAACTGAGCAAAGCAAAGCTGTTTTATATATGCCACATAAGGCTACCAGCTACATAAGTAATAGGGATGAGCTTCGTGTTCGAGTCGAACGTATGTTCGACTCGAACATTGGCTGTTCGGCCGTTCGGCGAATTCCGAACGTTTGGGCCGTTCGCATCAAAATTCGAGTGACGCGTGCGCGGACCACAATGCACTGCGGTGGCGCAGTGCATTGCTGCCCCATGATTGGCCAAGCATGCACTGTGACCCCGCACGCTTGGCCAATCGCAGCGCCGGCAGCGAGGAGAGCCATGATTGGCCACAGGCATCCTGCCTGTGGCCAATCATAGCTCAGGCTGTGTAGTGCACGCCCCACACTATATAAGGCCGCCTTTGAGGCGGCCTCGTGTAGTGTGTTACTTAGCATCTGAAGCAGTGGGTGTTCTGTGTACCTTCAACACAGTACACACCAATCGTTTTTGGCTGATTTCCTATCTTGCTGCTGTGTAGTGGTTGTTGTCTGTGCCCTGACTGCAGTATACACCACTATATTCACCTCACCTATATAGCTAGTGATCTAGCTTTAACCACTTAACAACTGCCCATTGCCGATTAACGGCTTCAGGGGGGTTGTTTAACTCTGAGAGGCCGTTAATTAACGGCCTCCCAGAATTCTGCTCTCGCGTGCCCCGAGGTGTGCGCACTCGAGAGCATCCGTGACCGCCGGGTCGCATCACGGATCACGGTAAACGGCCGCTCATAGCGGCCGTTTACCACGTGATTGCTCCGTCAAATGACGGAGTGATCACTTGGAAACAAACCGGCGTCATGTTATGACGCCTGTTCCTCCCTCCCCTCTCTGTACCGATCGGTACAGCGGAGGGGAAAGAGATCGGTGTCAGCAGCGATGTGGGCTGCATCTGCAGTGCCCACATCGCTGCTCACCGAATTTAACCCCTCAATTCCCTGCCAATACTCTGCAATACCAGTGCATACTCTGCAGTACCCTGCCATTACTCTGCAGTACCCCGCAATTACTCTGCAGTGCAGTACCCTGCCATTACTCTGCAGTGCAGTACCCTGCCATTACTCTGCAGTACCCCCCATTACTCTGCAGTAACCCCCATTACTCTGCAGTACCCCCCAATACTCTGCAGTACCCGCCATTACTCTGCAGTACCCCCAATACTCTGCAGTACCCTGCCATTACTCTGCAGTGCAGTACCCTGCCATTACTCTGCAGTACCCCCCATTACTCTGCAGTAACCCCCATTACTCTGCAGTACCCGCCATTACTCTGCAGTACCCCCAATACTCTGCAGTACCCTGCCATTACTCTGTAGTACCCCCCAATACTCTGCAGTACCCTGCTATTACTCTGTAGTACCCCGCCAATACCCCACCAATACTCTGTAATACCCTGCCATAAATTGCCATACCCAGCCATACTCAGAGATACCCAGCCATACTCGGTGATACCCTGAAATACCCAGCCATAGACGCCCCCCACCCCTCACCGAACCCGGTGCTTCTACCAACTCGCCAGTACGATCAAAGCCAGAATCTTTTTTTTTATTTTTTATTTCAGGCTTCCCAGCCTAGAGGTGAGATGTGGGGTCATATTGACCCCCCAGATTTCACTGTAAAGAGGACCTGTCACCCCATATTCCTATTACAAGGGATGTTTACATTTCTTGTAATAGGAATAAAAGTGATCAAAAATATATTTTTGGGGAAAAAAATTTCAAACTAAAATAAATAAAGTAAAATGAACAATAAAAAAATAAAATAAAAATTAAAGCGCCCATGTCCCCATGTGCTCACATGTGCCACACATGTGAGGTATCGCCGATAATGTTAGAACGAGAGCAATAATTCTAGTCCTAGACCTCCTCTGCAACTCAAAACATGTAACCAGTAAAAAAAAAAATTAAAGCGTCGCCTATGGGGATTTTTTAAGTAGCGACGTTTGGCGCCATTCCACGGGCATGTGCAATTTTGAAGAGTGACATGTTTGATATCTATTTACTCAGCATAACTTCATCTTTCACTTTATGTAAACATTGGGCTAACAAGTGGTTAATAATAGAGCTTGCAGTCAGTAGTGTTAGGAGATAGTGCGTGCTGTCTGCGTGCTCTGTACCCAGTACATACCGCTATAATATAGGGCAGGCCCCTACTTTCAAACATCCAACTTACAAACATCTCCTACTTGCAAACGCAAGGAGACAGCAGCAAGTGAGATGAAAAAAGATGGACGACAAAACAAAATGATACAGGGGTGATAACCCTTCCCTATGTTTTCCAAAAAGCTTAAAGATATTTTTTTTGACTGGAGCTACACTTTAAAAATGTACCGGTTGAAAATGACAAACAGATTCAACTTAACACAACAAACCTACACAGTCCCTGTCTTGTTTGCACCGCCTGTATACTGCTGTTCTGAGTATATAGGGCCTGGGGGCCACACGCATTTCCTTTTTTTAATATGGGTACGGGGTTCCCCTTAATATGTGTACAAGACCCAAATAGGCTGCTAATGGGCAGGGAGGGCTACCCATGCCATGTTTCTCAATGATTTTCAACCATATTGCAGGAACCAGATATAACATTAAAACCGCAAGCAGTTTTAAATGGTGTTATTTCCGTTTAATGTCATTTTGTGCAGGGACTGTTCTAAACACGGGAAACAAGTGGCACTTCACAGGCATACTACAGACACCCCCCAGGCACCATATTTAAAGGAATATTTCACTTTTTTTTTTTCACTTTAATCGTCATTAAAATCAGTGCTCCCGCCAAAACGGCAGTTTTTAAAACTTTTTTTTGCAGTGACCCATGTCCCCTGAGGCAGGAGGCAGGTCCCCAAACCCTTTTTAGGACACTATCTTGCATATTAGCCGTTAAAATTAGCACTTTCCAATTCAAACGTTCGAGTCCCATAGACTTCAATGGGGTTCTAACGTTCGTACCGAACGCGGGGGTCGTTCGCAAGTTCTGGTGCGAACCGAACCGGGGGGTGTTCGGCTCATCCCTAATAAGTAATGTGCTCAGTCAATATGTATCAGTTCACAGAAACCATGAGGTAGATCAAAAACAGGTTATAGGTGACTCACCTATAATCTGTTTTTGATCTACCTCATGGTTCCTGTGAACTGATACATATTGACTGAGCACATTATTTATATAGCTGGTAGCCTTATGTGGCATATATAAAACAGCTTTGCTTTTCTCATTTTTGCACTATTTGCACATATTTTTTGGATTTTTTTTTGCACTCTGCACTTTATGGACACAAGAGATATACAGTTTTGCACTATTTTTGGACTTTTATTGATCCTTGATTAACGTTGGATGTTATATACAATATACGATATTCAAGACATTTATATTCTAGTCCACGTTAAGCACTTGCCACCCGCCCATTGTCAAATGACGGCGGCAAAGTGGTTTCAAAATCCTGACTGGAGGTCATAGACCATCCTCAGGATTTGGAGCCGCTACGCGCCCCCCGGGGGTGCGCATCACGGCGATCATTGTTGACACCCCTCAACTACAATCTCGGTAAAGAGTCTCCGACGGAGACTCTTTACCAGGTGATCAGCCGTGTCCAATCACGGCTGATCACAGTGTAAATAGGAAGAGCCGGTGATCGGCTGCTCCTCTGAGAGGGGGGGGTCTGTGCTGTACACTGGACCACCAGGGACTCCACCAGACCACCAGGGATGCCCAGCAGCAGGTATACCACCCTAGACCACCAGGGATACCAGTCAGTGCCCACGATGTATGCCAATCAGTGCCCACAATGGGCATCACTGATTGGCATGCATTATTGTTTGGCACTGATTGGCATCCATCAGTACAATACAATGCCGTCTATCAGTGCCCATCCGTGCCACCTATCAGTGCCCATCCATGCCCATCCATGCCACCTATCCATGCTCATCCATGCCACCTATCAATGCCAATCCATGCCAGCTATCCATGCCAATCCATGCCAATTTGTGCCACCTATCAGTGTCCACCCGTGTCACCCATCAGTGCCACCTATCAGTGCCACATTTCAGTGCCTATCAATGCCACCTCATCAGTGCCACTTCATTGGTGCCACCTCATCAGTGCCGCCCCACCAGTGCCCATCAGTGAAGGAGAAAACATACTTATTTACAAAGATTTGAAACTGAAACAAAAAAAAAAATTCAAAATTTTCTGTCTTATTTTATTTGTTTAGCAAGAAATAAAAAACGCAGAGGTGATCAAATACCACCAAAAGAAAGCTCTATTTGTGGGAAAAAAATGAAAAAAAATTCATTTGGGTACAGTGTAGCATGACCGCGCAATTGTCATTGAAATTGCGACAGCGCAGAAAGTTCAAAATTGGTCTGGGCGGGAAGGTGTTTAAGTGCCTGGTATTGATGTGGTTAATTTCTTATATTTTATGTATTATTTTTTCTATTATTATTTGTTGTTGTCCTTTACTTACCTTTGTGGATTTTGTAATGGTCTGATATAGTACGATCTAGCAGTGTGAGAACATAAGAGGGCATTCACTCTCAGACTTTTTAGAGTATATGGTGGGCATCAATACGGGGTAAACTTTCATGTACAGTGTTGGATATTATAATTTAATATACCTAATTCTGTGGGAGGGGATACTCTACTGTATGTTTCTAGTTGTGTTTTTTAATATTAGAGGAGACATAGCGGGACTCTGTCTCTCTCCCACCCATATATTGGATGTTGATGACTTTGTTTTAAGTATAATAAAAATACAACTTATTAAGAAATTCTGTATGCATATTTTTTTAATTGAGTCTAAGTTTACTCTTCTGCCAATGTGTTTTGGTGTGTGCATTGCAAAAGGGAATATGTGTGCGCAATGCCCATGCATATATTCTATTTTTGCACCCTGCATATGATTAATACTGATTTAAACATAGGTATATATAATACTCGTCGTAGGTGAGCTCAGTGTATGTCAGTTAGCCAGGTCGGTGTAGTGTATGTATGTCAGGTAGCCGGTAAGGTGAGGTCAGTGTATGTATGTCTGTACTGTCCGTCAGTGTATGTATTTCAGGTAGGTGAGGTCAGTGTGTGTCAGGTAGGTGAGTCATACATTGATGCATCATTGATGGGCAGCACTAGTAAGCCAGGCAGCAACCAGCAAGTTAGCTTACCCCCGCCACACAACCCCATCTCTCTGCCAAACACACCCGTGACACGACCACCCCGGGTCCCCCGCGGTGCCATTATCGGCCTTTGGGCTGAAGCCCCTGGTCTTTTTGACCCCTAGCAACGCCCCTGGTTACATGCATGGTGACAGTGATGTTCTTTAGTCTGTCTCTCTCGTAGGGATTATGTTGTGCGCAATTTGTTTTGCACCATTTATTATGTTCTTATTTTTTTGTTTTGCATAGTCATATTTAATTATTTTGTAATTATGTTTTATTTATTTATTATGGAACCCCTCATAATGGTCACAGGGAGGCTGCAATTGACGGGCACAGTTTTACCTAGCAGTAATGATACATAATCACCTGATAAATGACTATTTACAGCCCTGCATTACTAACAATTTAATTTTTCAGTCCCCCCCCCCCCCCCCCAGGACACAAATGGGGTTACGTGAGGAGTAGAGAGATACATGTGCATGTCATCAGCATAAAAATGCTATTAGAAGCCATGGGAGGTTGTTAACTGATCCACAGAGGAGGTGTAGATAGAGAACAGAAGGGGTCTAAAGAAAAAGGGGACCTCTGTGGAAAAAAAAAGAATAGAGAAGGTGATGGAGTTGTAGGCGATGTTAAAGAAGCATTTAGATACAAGGTATTTAAAGTATATAGTGCTGACAATTTATGCAGTGCTTTAAATATTGTATATTTACATTAGTCTCTATCCTCGAGGAGCTTAAAATATAAGGTCCCTACCTCACTTGCATACATACACATACCAAGGCCAATTTAGAAATAAACCGATAAACATAACACCAAGTCTTTGGAGTGTAGTAAGAAACTAGAGTACCTGAAGGAATTCCATGCAAACTGCATGTAGATAGGGTCCATGCTGGGATGCAAACCGAGGACACTAGTTCTCAGAGGACCAATGCTCGCACTGCTAGTGTTAATGCTAATACTACAGCTAATGCTTATTCTTGTTTAGACCGTGCTTATTCCTGTGCGCTAATGCTCTTGCACATAGATGAGCTCGTACTAATATCCAGCATGCACAAGGATGTCTATAACATGGAGAAAAAGGGGCAGCTGCCCAGGGCCCAGTCATTGTTGAGGGGCCCAAAGCAGCTGCCCCTTGAGCCCCTTGTCATGGAGAAGTCTGGACTGGTGGCGGGAGGAGCAGGTAGAGGCGAGAGAGAAGAGCAGCAGGTGTGGCATACCCGACATGGCTGTGCCACCCAGAGCTTGGATTTGTACAACTTCCTCTCCACCCCAAGCTCTGACTGCACTCCTTGAGAGCAGGTGGTTTGGGGCCCCTGGAGGACCGGCAGGAGGAGCAGGAACCCCGGGACTGCTACCCACCCTCTTGTTCACCCGGGGCGGCCCCAAAGGCAGGCAGATCAGTTCCTCCGGAGGACCGGTGGGAGGTGCAAGCAGCCAGGGACTATTACTGGCCCTCCTCTTTACTCTCAACTTTGACAGTGGGCCCCAAGGGCAAGCAGATCGGGGCCCTCAGAGGACCAACAGGAGGCACAGGCAGCCAGGGACTGCTACATCCCCTCCTTTTCACCCCCAACGCTGACTGCGGGCCACTGAGGGCAGGCAGATTGGGTCAACCAGAGGACCAGCAGGAGGTGCAGGCAGCAAGGAGCTGCTTCCTGCCCTCCTCTCCACCCCTAACTTCGACTGCAGGCCCCAAGGGCAGGCAGATTGGGGCCCCCAGAGGACTGGCGGGAGGTGCAGGCAGCCAGAAACTGCTACCTGAGCTTTTCCCCTCTGACAGAATGGCGGTCTGTCTTGTTTACATAGGCAGACTTCCGTTTTGCCTCTCCTGAGAATGATCTGCAGACCCAATGTACGATATCACGTACAGGTACAAAGGAGAGCTACTGCCACGGTATATCTGCGTGGGGCTGTCCAGAAGAGGATAAACTTAACAATGAAGCATTGTACATTTATTGCTGATTTGTTTTGTGAGATAATTCATAGTTTCAGGTTTTGTGCATATCAGCATATTATGTATACTGTATATGCATTACATGTTTTTTATATATATATATATTTCAAAGCTTAATACATTTCAATCCTGTTAAACGCCATGAGGTCACCTATTCACTCCCAGAATGCTGAACATCATCCCCAAGAATTTTTCAGCTTTTTTTTTCTACCTCTCCCCAATATTTTGGATGTGAATAGTTTTCCCTTATTGAGATATTAGGGGAATAAATAGAATCCTTATATCTCTTCTGAATGCTACAAGTGTCTGTATGCTTGGGCCTGAGCAATTCTAGACTTTTTCTCTGTAGTAAGGGACTGTGGAGAACAGGAGCTTGCCAAGTCTCCTCTGCTATATGTCATAATAAATACATACACAGCAAAATGTTTTTGTTATTATGCTCAATCATCCAGTCGTGTGTCCTCATACCAAAATCAGCCTTTGGAACAAAACAGCTGACAGGCATATGGTAAGCTTTTATTTACAGAGCGAGCAACCAGACACAATATACATTATACATAACACAAATAACAGTGTATATGTGTAGTACCAGTCTCTTTGTAATTTATGTTTTAGCATCACAATGACATAATGAGGGGAAAAATGTTGTAAGTATTTTTGCACAATTGAATATACAGTTATCTAGAGTACAGTCCAAGCATACATTTTGCACTAAACACCCAGGTCACACATAACACAGTAAATGTTGGGCAGTTTAAATAGAAATAGGTTAAGACAGAGCAGTTATAGAGACATGTTGCCAGACAATTGATTTCAACAACAATCTTCCCATATAATATTTGCACATTTGAATTATTATGTGCATGTACCTATAAAAACCTCCTAACTGTAGGTATCCAAAATCCCTGAGACTGATGCTGGATACTACCATCTTATTTGATGTAAGCAGCCCCAGCAGAGTGAAGGCTATAACTCAATAGACACTCTTAACTCAATAGACATTCTTAATCCCCCTTCATACCCCTCTTGGCAGCAGCATTAAACATTATGTTGGAATGTTGGGAGGTAATGAGGAGGGAGCAGAGGAGCTAGACCAGCTTTTCCCAGAAGAGGAGATAGCTAGGATGTACAAAAAAATGGACAATTGTTCTCAAATACTTACCATAATTTTGCTTTTCTGGCTTTGTCTCATACCAGCTGACTCCAACTCTGCTCCCCGACCCCCATGGGGCGTTCCTGAATAGTATAAAAGCAGTACCTGGTGGAGATGTTCTTACACATAGCCTGAAATGAACCAGGGAGGGAATGTGCTAGCATGAGGCAGAGCCAGAAAACTACGGTAAATATTTTGAATGGAGGGTGGACATTACTGACTCTGAGAGATTCAGACCTTGCAGCTTGTTACTTTTAAATTCCACGCAGTTAAGGCCAGACAGGCCGGGTTGGGATGAGTCTGGTCATTGAGAAGGAGTAAATCTCGGGCTTGAGGCAACCTGATTGGAGGGAACGCCACCAGGTTACTTAGAAGGGGAAACCATGGCCTCCTCAGCCAGAACGGAACAATCATGATTGCGGATACTTCTTCCTCCATTATCTTGATCAATGATTTGAGAATTAGAGTCATTGGTGAAAATAGGTAGACCTGCCTGAAGTTCCAACTCTGAGAGAGGGCACCCAGGGCTAGAGCATGTGGACAGAAATAGTGGGAGAAAAATAGGGGTATCTGGTAGTTGAATGGAGTTGCCATCAAATCTTTACTGGGTGCTCCCCACTGAGTGAACACTTCCACCAAATACTTGAGATTCAGCATCCACTCCATGTGGAGCGAGAACCTGTGGCTCAACTGATCAGCCAGAGAGTTCTGAGGACCCAGTACATAGGATGTAGACAGGTACTGTAAATGAACTTTGGCAAATGTAAAAATCTCCACTGTGACCTAGAGAAGCCACAAACTCTTTGTGCCCCCTTGCCTCAATACGTACGACACTGCCGTCAAATTGTCCATCAGAAGCCTGACCTTCTGCCCCGAATGATGGTCAAAAAGTCCTGATTGCTTCCCTGGTCTCTCTCAGTTCTCAGGAGATTGTAGGAACATGGCAGAAGAGGAAGCCATGCTTGCTCAGCCTTCAAGTCCAGAGAATGAGCCCCCCAACCCTGGAGACTTGCATCTAGCATAATCATGATTCAGTTTCCAGGGTTGATTGGCCTGCCTGATGAGAGATTGCTCCTCTTGGTCCGCCATAGAAGGTCTTTGCAGATGAAGCAAGGAATCTGCAACTTCTGTCTTAGGCTGCATTCACACCTGAGCGTAGAGTGTTTGAACGTTTTTACCGGCGTTTTGTCGCGTGACAACGAGCGTTTTGTCACACTACAACGCGCGACAACGAGCGTTTTGTCACACTACAAGGCGCGACAACGAGCGTTTTTTTAACTTCGGCGTTTTTTTTCAGCCAATAGGAAAAATATTTTTCATCTGCTTATTTTTTCTTGAGCAGATACAGCGTCAAAACGCCCGTAGAAACGCTCGTTGTCGCGCTAAACGCTCGAATCGAGCGTTTCCATTAATTTCGATGGGAATGAAAACGCCCAAATCAGCCCAATTCGCGCGACAAAAAAGGGTCCGGAACTTGTTTGAGCTTCAGGCGTAGGGCTTCAGGCGACATGGAGTGGAGATGTGAACCATCTCCATTGAGAATAATGGATTTTTTCCCCTCCAGCGTTTTGTAGCTTCAGGCGTAGGGCTACAAAACGTTCAGGTGTGAACGGGCTGTTAAGGGGCCTTGATACTAATGGCTCAACAGGCAGAACTGAAACCTCCTTGTGTGCCATTATGCTCAAGGGACCACAGGGATACATGCTGTCATAACTACTAAAAAACTCATGCCTTGACGCACTGTTTAACAGGCATGAAGATATCATCTTCGTGAATTTTGAACAAACTCGATCGATCCTGTCCTCTTGCCCTCTGGAAGGTATATCCTGCAACAAAAGAACAAAACACTCCAGCGCTGGTGTGGTGAATAAATAATCAAAAATAAAAATAATAATAAAAGCTATACCAATTTCACTGAACCTTCACTTATACAATACAAAAAACTATATAAATTATGTCCCATTAAATCACATTGATTTACACAGTTTTTCATAATTTTATTTATTGATTTTTATGGCACAAGATTATTATATTGTTTATTGATTTTAGTGCACTAATAATTTATATAGTTTTTTATATCCTGTAACAAACCGTGTCGAAGGTCATACTTAGGTAAGTAAGGTTCTGAGAAGGAATGAGCTGGCTTTTCTCTGAGTTCATCATCTACCCTTCTTGAACTGAGTGCAGAACCACACAGTGGCATACCACCCCCTCTGACACATGGGGACTTCCCAATGGCTTTCCCGTGGGCTTCAGAGGGGGTGGGGCCACCTATTTACATACTGTGGTAGCCCCTCCCCCTCTGATACCACAGGGAAGCCATTGGGAAGTCCCTGTGTGTCAGAGGGGGGCGGGGTCACCCGGGTACATAAACTGGTGGCCCCACCCTCAGTTATAAAAGAACTGTCATCACGCTGAAGCGTCATAAGGTGGGTGCCTCCCAAGGAGGCGGATCTTTTTTTTAAAAAAATCCAGTCCATCGGTGGAGCAAGAGAAGAAGATGAATGGACTTCATGAGACATTTTTATTTTTTTATTTTTTAATATAGGACTTGTCCCAAGATGTGTCTTGTGTTTTCGTTAACATCCTTTTGTGAAATGGTAGGGGTACAATGCACCCATTATCATTTCAAACAGGGGTAGTGGAATATGGGGGTCCCCTTGTTAAAGGGGGCTTCCAGATTCCGATAAGCCCCCCGCCCGCTGACTCCCACAACCACCAGGCAAGGGTTGTGGGGATGAGGCTCTTAACCCCATCAACATGAAGACATGGTGCTTTGGGGTGCTACCCCAATGAACCCTCCCCATGTTGAGGGCATGTGGCCTGATACTGTTCAGAAGGGGGCTCTCTCTCGTCCCCCTTCTTTTCTTGCAGCCTGCCAGGTCTGGTATGGATTCTTGGGGGGACCCCATGCCTTTTTTTTAATTTTGGCATGGGGTTCCCCTTAAAATCCATACCAGACCTGAAGGGTCTGGTATGGATTTTGAGGGGGGCCCCTAAAAAAATTGGTGCAGGGTTCCCCTTAATATCCATACCAGATCTGAAGGGCCTGGTATGGAAATTGGGGGGACCCCCACGCAATTTTTTTTACATTTTGGTTTGAGGTTCCCCTTAATATTCAAACCAGACCCAAAGGGCCTGGTATGGATTTTTTGGGGTGGCCCATGCAGTTTTTCTCAATGACTTTTATCTATATTGCTGAGACCCGACAATTCATTATAGCCCCGAGTAGTTTTCAATTATTTTTTTTCCTTTCGAAATGTCATTTTGTGCAGGGACTGTTCTAAACATAGGAAAGATTGCTCCACTTTACAGGCACCCCCAGGTACGAAATTTAAAGGAATATTTAATTTTTATTGTTTCACTTTAAACATTATTAAAATCACTGCTCCCGCAGGGCGTGGTCTGGAGTGTAATGGAGTAGGACGTTTGCAGTGAGGGCTTCGCTCGTCCGTACTCCTTTTCTCATCATCCTGTACCATCCTTCCCCTGCATGTCACCTGGAGGACCCTGACTTACCCCTTGCTCTTCCCCTGGAGCCATCTGCCCGATTTGGAGGCCGCGCGGCGCCGCTCTGGTAAGCCGTATCTCCCTGGGGGCAGCCTGTAGGACAGTCCGTGGCTTCGGCCTAGTCGGCGGCCATTTTGCTCCACCCGGCGGCAGATTTCTCGGCCCTCCTCAGCCCTCCGAGCCGCTCCGGAATTGCCCCACACTACTCCCAGATGCCAGGTCGCCCTCTGCCACGGGTGTGGTGTCTGTTGTGTTGGTAGAGGCCGGTTGGATAGTCTGCGGCGCCGGCCTGGTCCCCGAGCCGGCGGCCATCTTGCTCCACCCGCCGCGGCCTCTATAGGCCTCTTTCACAGTTGTCATCCATCCATCCGCCTGCCTGTGGCTGCCAAATCGCCCCCTGCCACCAGTGAAGTGCCCCTCTATCCTGCAGCAGCCAGTTAGATAGCCTGCGGGGCCGGCCTGTGCCCTGGAGAAGTGGCCATATTGCTACACCCACTGCAGTCTCTTACTAAGTACTCTGCGTCCACCTCCCCTTCCTGTGCCCGTTTCTCCTCTGCTGCAGCTACTGATCCTTGCAGGCACCAGACCCCTATCTGCTAACCGTACCTGCAGCACTTAGCGATTGTTCCGAGAGGGGCGACTGAGGAGCTTTTCTAATATCTAGCGGCCATCTTGGAACACCCCGAACCATCCTGGATCATGTCCCCTCCGAAAAAGTCCAACGAGGCCGCTGACAAGCTTGCCAGATACCGCCGCCATAAAGAGGACCACCGGGCCAAAGATGGCACTGGTGTTCCCTCTGACGCGGATCACTCTACGTCGGCCACTACCCAAGTCCTGGATGCTATAGCCCTCTGTCAGAGTACGCTCACCTCCAAAATTGAGGAGGTCAAGATTGATGTGTCTCTCATCCGGCAAGATCTCTCTACCCTCCGCGATCGTGTGGCAGAGACGGAGACCCGCATCAGTAGAGCTGAAGACATCATACATCCCCTGCAACACACCACTGACGAGGTGCGCCGTCAGCTGCAACAGCTTTGCACGAAACAGGACGACATGGAAAACCGTCTCCGAAGATGTAATCTCCGCTTCATCGGCCTCCCTGAGTCAGCTGAGGGCAACGATCCGGCGGGTTTCCTTGAAAATCTCCTGACCTCCACCTTTGGAAGAGAGGCATTCTCGGTGATGTTCGCTGTGGAGAGAGCTCACCGAATTCCGGCCCGTCCCCCTCCCCAGGGGGCCCCGCCGCGTACTCTGATTGCGAAATTTCTTAACTTCAGAGACCGTGACAAAATCCTCCGCCTGACTAGAGAGAGGGGCAATATCCCCCATACCAATACTCATGTGGCAGTATTCCCAGACTTTTCCAGCGAGGTACAACGGCAGCGATCCAGGTTCCAGGATGTTAAGCGACGCCTTCGGGTTCTACACCTTAAATATGCAATGCTGTATCCTGCGAAGCTTCGCGTGGAATGTGAGGGCCGAACCCACTTTTTTGAAGACCCTGCCTTGGCATCCTCCTGGATTGACCAGAGAGAACGCCGAGACTGAACATGTCACCCTACATGTCCACTGTGGATGCTTTCCCCCCCCTTTTTTTTTTCTCCTCTCCCGCCCCCGTGGATAACCGCGATCTCTCCTCCTGCTACTTTGATGATTGAGTAGTCGCGATGAGCACACTATCAATCGACGCCCGTTGTAGGGCCAGGGGACTATCCCGGGAAGATTTTCTTTACATCTCGTACTGGGTCTCACAGCATGCCTAGCCTCTCCCGGTGTTCTCGCTGATCTGAGATCCCTACCTCCCCTGGGCCTGAGGAGCACCTGGGGAAGACCGAAGATTATACGACGTCCAGGACTTTTCTACTGTACTTTATTCATCATCCCTATGGCGGGCGGAGCTCCCCCCTGCTTGGCCATGATGGTATCACACCTTTGTGGCCCCTGCTCCCCATGCACCTTCCAGAGAAGAAGTCGCCCCCCTAGGATTTTTAGGATTTTTGTGTACTTCTCCCTCCCCCATTTGTCTGATTTTTTTTTCTCCCCCTTTGTTTTTCTATCTGTTATCTTGGGTATCTATGCTTCTCTGCAATTAAGTTCCTTGCCTCCAATGGATTCCAAACATTGGATGTCCCCTGTTGGTACCCAGTTATGGGGTATGATGTCCAAGCCGTGTTGGGGTGGCGCTGGACTGAGTGGAGGGTGGGATGTTGTTGTGGTTTTTAGTTTTTTTATACCATTATGTTTGCTAACGTTTGTTTATGCTAAAGGTACCATGTTAAAGTCATACATACATTTGTGGAATTGGCTGCTATTGTGTTCTGTGCGCACTGACTTGGCCATGACTGCCCTGCTGATTCTGGCCCGTCTGTGGTTTATTGTT
Organism: Lithobates pipiens; assembly: GCF_037356315.1. Lineage (NCBI taxonomy): Eukaryota > Metazoa > Chordata > Amphibia > Anura > Ranidae > Lithobates > Lithobates pipiens. Next base: position 182,648,685 of record NW_027507748.1, read on the forward strand.
TACGCCCTGAGCCCACCATGAGCTCTTTAAAGTTCCTTACGTGGAATGTCAGAGGCATGCGGAATAAGATAAAGCGCACTGCCGCCCTGACATTCCTTAAGTCTCAGCGTGCTGACATTATCGCGCTTGTTGAGACCCATGTTACTGGCCATCTCCAGTCCTCTCTTAGGAAGCCGTGGATAGGTTGGGCGTACCATGCTACCCACACCTCATACTCCAGGGGGGTTTCGGTTCTAATTGCTAAAAGGGTGCCGTTTAATCTAGTGCTGCTCCAGACGGACAGATATGAATTCCTACATGCTACCATTAATGGATCCCCTATTTTGATAATAGCCTGCTATGTCCCCCCTCCCTATAACTCAGTTGTACTTAAGGAGGGCCTCGCATTTATGGCACACTACCCCTCGGTGCCGGCAGTGTGGATGGGGGACTTTAATATGACCCTCATTCCCGCTCTGGATCGCATGGGCACCCCGGACTCCCCTGGTGACCCACCAGCCCATACCAGACTACACCGTATATTGACCGACTTTGCTCTTGTGGATACATGGCGCCACAAGCATCCGCATGCTCAAGCATACTCATGCTTCTCAGCCAGCCATAACACAATGTCCCGAATTGACTTCATTCTCGTTTCACAGACCCTGACACCCAGACTGGAAGATGTGGGCTTTGCTCCGAGGATCCTCTCGGATCACGCCCCCTACTGGATTACGATGCGGCTCCTGTGGGCCTCTCCCTCTCCTACTTGGCGGCTGAACCCATTTTGGCTGTCTGCCCTGCGGGAGCAGGAAGACATCCCTACGGAGTTGCAGCACTATTTTGCAGTTAACGGGGACTCCACCACATACGACATTGTGTGGGACACATTTAAGCTTTACGCCCGCTCCCTGCTCACCACGAGTATTAACAGACTTAAGCGGTCATCCAAACTTGTTGTCCAACAGGCTACGGACCACCTACAAAGATTGGAGGAGGAGTTTCTCCGAAACCCCTCGCCTGACGCAGCCACTACTCTTTTTTTTTTTTTTTTTTAATTAATGTTTATTAAAGAAGAGAAGCGTGTACAGAGCATAACGATCAATATAGAAACCAATAGCAAGATCTGCAACATTATAACGTTAGTTACATGGGCACAGAAATATACACTCACCTCTTCTATCAGAAAAGAGGAAATATAGTAGACAGAATTAGAAGGGGAGTAAAGGAAAGGGAAAATAAGCAGAAAGAGAGAGAGAAAGAGAAAGAAGGGAGGGGGGGGGGGATGTGGGGGGGGGCGGGGAGGGGGCAGACCACCGTCAGACAACCTATTGCAAAATAACAGTAGATATAGTAAAAACAAGCGTCATGGTCACTTCACTCTGGTTGAGACATTATGGCTGCATAGCTCGAGGAATATTTGAAGGCAACCCAACAGGCCCAGATCTTTGTTGACAACTCAGATTTACCCCGAAGGGAAAGGGTCATATCCTCCATGTAATATGTGGTATCCACATTGAGCAACCAACGCCGGAGGGTGGGGATCGTCCTCAGCTTCCAAAACTGAGGAATAAGGGTTTTAGCAGCGTTTAAGAGATGTGGTGTAATCGACCTCTTGTAGGAGCCTGTCGGCCTTCCCGTGCAATGGAACAGGACATACCACGGGTCATTAGGTACCTCCCACCCCTGGATTTCTTTAATTGTGTATATGATCGCCAGCCAGAATGGGCGGATCCTCGGGCAGTACCACCAAATATGGGCATGAGTGGCTACCTCCCCGCACTCCCGCCAACAGAGTGGGGAGGATTGGGGAGAGAACCTATGTAAAACAACCGGTGTGTAGTGCCATCTGGTCAAAAGTTTATACGCCATTTCTGATGTCTTAGAGGATCCAGAGGAGGCATGAGCCAGTGTTAGGATTTGTGACTGCTGGGACGGAGAAAGCGCCATTTGTAGTTCCCTTTCCCAGTACCGTAGGAAGGAGGGGGTACCCGTAGAGGTGAGGGACAGCAAGGCCTGATAGAAGTACGAAACTGGCCGCTCAATCGGGTCAGGTTCAGCAAATGCGGTTTCCACAGGTGTAAGCTCCGCCAGGGTGCGCAGGGGTTTTGGGAGCATGCGAACAAAGTTCAACAGTTGATGATGCTTCCAGCGATCCATGTAGGAAATGGAGGAGTCACCCATGATGGAAGCAAGAGGTAGCACCCCGGATGGGCCGGTGAACTGATGGAGATAGGTGTGAGTGCCCAGCCGCCACGGGTGAATCTGAGGGTCCATGTTACCCGGTGGGAAAAAGTTGTGACCCACCAAGGGCATCAGGGGGGAGTTATACAGCCAGCCATACCTCTTACAGATAGAGTCCCATACCATCAAGGAGGAGTGTGTAAGTGGGGACGTGGTAGGCAAAAGGGTTCGGAACTTCCTCGGTATCCACATCAGCGTGGAAGGTTCAGCTCCACAAAGGTCTGTTTCCACATTTACCCAGAGTTTCGTGCCCTTGCAATACTTCAAGTCAGAGAGTCTGGTCAGCACAACGGCCCTATAGTAGAGTTTGAAGTCTGGTACAGCTAAACCCCCGCTACCCTTAGGGCGGATGAGGAGTGTTCTATTCAGCTTGGGCCTTCTCCTATTCCATATGTACCGGTATACCATAGATGTCAAAATTGTAAAAAACCCCACCGGTATCCCAAACGGGACCATCTGCAACATGAAGAGCACCCTGGGCAGAAAGTTCATCTTAACCAGACCTATTCTTCCCAGCCAAGAATGTCATAGTTGGGACCACTTTTGGATATCGGACCTAAGAGTGTTGAGCAAAGGCAGAAAGTTAGCGCGGAAAAGGGACGATAGTGAGGGCGTTAGGTAAATGCCCAAATATTTCATGGAGCTCAGCTGCCAGTTAAAGGGATAGTTCTTTTTCAGGTGGGACACCTGTTTGGCGGGTACAGAGATGTTTAACATTTCTGATTTGGACATATTGATTTTAAAGTTTGACACCGCGCCGTAGGCAGTAAACTCGGACATAAGGTTTGGAAGGGTGATCAGAGGCTGTTGCACGTAGAACAAAATATCATCCGCGTAAGCCGCGTATTTGTGTTCCGTCGTACCTATGGTAACACCACGTATATTCGGATTTTGTCTAACAAGAGATAAAAATGGTTCTAGGGATATTGCGAATAAAATCGGCGAGAGCGGGCACCCCTGACGAGTGCCATTATATAGGGTGAAGGGGTCACTAAGGGTTCCGTTAATCCGTATCTGAGCAGTGGGGCAGTGGTACAACGCCGCTATTTGGGAGCGCAAAGTGGGACCTATGCCCAGGTGCGCCAGCGTAGCCATAAGGAAGTCCCAGTCCACCCTGTCAAACGCCTTCTCAGCATCCGTGGAGAGTAACAGGGTGGGCTGGGCAGTCCGCCGCACATAAGCCATCAAGGAGAGTGTGCGGAGAGAATTATCCCGCGCTTCCCTCCCGGGGATGAATCCTGTCTGATCCCGTGAAATCCATTGTGGCACCAGGGGGAGCAGCCTATTCGCTATAGCTTTAGCATAAATCTTCGCATCTATATTCAAGAGCGAGATAGGGCGGAAGCTCGCGCAGTCACTAGGGTCCTTGCCCTCCTTGCGTAATACCGTGATATGTGCATGAGTGGTCTCCGGGCGAAGGTCCCCGCCGTCCGAGGTCACGTTAGCATATCTGGTCAAGTACGGCATCAGTATGTCAGCGTACGCTCTATAATACGCTACAGTGAGGCCGTCTGGACCCGGTGCCTTACCGCGCGCCATAGCTTTCATGGCGCCCAGAAGCTCCGCAGTCGTCAACTCCCCCTCCAAGGAAGCCAAAACCTCCCCGGAGAGTTTCGGGAGCGCGGCACGGGCCAGATAGTCCCCAATAAGGCGTCCCCGAGCCTCTCTATCATAGTCCCCCTGGTGCACCCGATATAGGCGCTGGTAAAAGTCCCGGAATGTCTTGGCTATACGGGGTGTCTCGAACACCAAGTCTCCCGAGGGGGTCTTAACTTTGGCAATAAACGCTGCATTCTTCCGCTGTCGCACCGAATTAGCCAGCAGTCTACTGGGCCTATCGCCCCACTCATAAAAACGGTGAGCTACCAACCGCGCGCAACGTTTGTGGTCTAAATGAAGGAGAGACTTCAAGGTCTCCCGCTTTTCCGTTAAGGCGTGGAAAAGGGCCGGAGTCTGGTTCAACTTATGTCGGCGTTCTAAGTCAGTAATGTCCCGCAACAAGTTGGCCTGTTGAGTTAAGCGCTCCCTCTTTTTCCTAGAACCCAATTCTATGAACTTTCCCCTAATATACACCTTGTGGGCCTCCCAGAGCACTCCCGGTGAAACTTCAGGACTGACATTAGTCTTAAAATAAAACTCCAAACTATCACCCATCACCTTTTTATCGGCCTCTTCGGCTATAAGGTCTTCGTTCAATTTCCAGTTAGTGGCCTTCAGGGGTATGGACGCCACGCTAATGGTTAAGGAAATCGGAGCATGGTCCGAAATGGGGGATGAGTCAATACTTGACTTCACTATGAGCGGAAGGTGTTGGTGATCAATGAAGCATAAATCTATTCTAGAGTAGGTTTGGTGCACCGGGGAAAAGTAGGTAAAGTCCCTTTCCCGCGGGTGAGCAATTCTCCAGACATCCATCAATTGTAGATCATGGAGTCGAGAACGTATATACCTTATTCCCCTGCCGGAAAGCGAGGAACCACCCCTAGAGGTGTCCAGAGTAGGTTCCAAGGGAACATTAAAATCGCCCGCTAGGAGAATGCATCCACGTGCAAAGTTCCGCAGGGAGCTAAGTGTGGAAGCCAAGAAACGCACCTGGTTTTTGTTAGGGGAGTATAAGGTGGCCAAAGTACACTGCATGCTGCCCAAGGTGCCCCGCAGAAACAGAAAACGTCCCGCAGGATCACACAACATTTCCTCAAACGTGAACGCGGTTCCCCTACGAAGCCCGATGGCCACACCCTTGGCTTTAGAGATGTCCGAGAGGCTGTAGTACCACGTAGGGTACTGTGGTGAGTGTAACCTAACTCGAGTCGTCTGCGTGAGGTGGGTCTCCTGGAGGAAGACCACGTCCCCCCGCAAACGGCCCAGTTCCCTATATAAATTGTGTCTCTTCCCCGGGGCGTAAAGGCCCCGTACATTAAAAGATACAATGTTCACAGTAGCCATGGGGTCTCAGGAGGAGGAACCGCGATCACCACAACATTATCAATACAATACCAAGGTGGTCTGCCGCCAAAGAGGGGGGAGGGGAACAGAGGAGGTGGAGGCAGTAGACAGAAAAGGTGAAAGAGAAGAGGAAAGGAGAGAGAAAGGCAACAAGAAAATGCAAGGCCCCACCTTAGTGGGAAAAACAAAATGAACCAAAAAAGGTGCTGTCGAGAAACAGCCATTAGTGCACGCATTACTATGCCGTGCAAGAGCGGGCTGCGTGACCGCCACAGGGCCCCCACGCCCGCCACCCCAACGGGGGAACGGACGCCGAGGCCCCGCGCCGGGCAGCCCCCGCTCAAAAAGGGGGAGGCGGGACGCGGGCAGCCGGGCGCAAACCACACCATAAAGGTCCAAGGCAGCGCCCCGCGGTCCGGTGCCGACACCTAGGCAGAAAAATCTATGAATAACATCATCCAAAACCTAAAGCGCCTGTACAGAACCATATTGGTATGAAGCTAAGGCGGTAGGGTACCCAATGGGGGGGGGGGGGGGGAAAGGGGATCCATGAGTCAGATACGCTCCAAAGGCACAGCGAGGAAGATGAAGAAATGTCACGCCAATAAAAAGAAAAAGGGCAAAAGAGCAGCGATGATCATATCCAGACTGAGGGCCCCTTAGGGGTGCTCAGCCCTGGCCTGCAAAAACACGTTGTCGCCAAAGGCGGTCAGCTTCCTCGCACAAACTTAGTAAAGGGAACCCCCCCAGTCACATTCAGGCGGTATGTCCCACAGATGCAAGTAGACGTCCTGAACAGGTAACCAAGCTGAACAAGTTGGCGGGCAGGAAGCCCTTTCAAGGGCGGTAATCAGGTGCAGAAGTACGGCGGGCACGGCTCACTCTCTGCCAGCCCTGGTCGGTCCCCGCGGGCAGGGGCGGGATGCCTTCTTGCCATCCAGGTAGCTCTGGGATAGGAACGGACATATCCGTGCAGAATTTGGACAGCTCCTCCGGAAAACGAAGTATTGCGGTTTTGCCATCTCTAGATGCGATCAAGGCCGCAGGGAAGCCCCACCTATATTTAATGGACGCCGCCCGGAGCAGTTCCGTGAGGGGCCTTAGGGCCCTGCGTCGATCCAAGGTTTCCTTAGCGAGATCCGGGAAAAAGGATAGCATCGCCCCGTGAAAATCAAACGGATTAGCTCCCTTAGCTTTCTGCATAATCAGGTCCTTTTCAGGATAATGGTGGATCCGGCAAATAATGTCCCGTGGGACGTCTGTAGCAAGATTGCGTGGGCGGAGTGCCCTGTGCACCCGGTCAATCTTCAAAGGGGCGTCAGGTGCTCGTCCCAGAAGGCTATTAAAAATGCCCCGAACGGATGGTAACAGATCGTCGTCTCCAGTCGCTTCGGGAAGTCCCCTAATCCGAACGTTATTACGTCTGTTACGATTCTCTTGATCTTCGATCTTGTAAACGGTCGTACGATGCGAAATGGCAAGTTGACGTGTAGTCGCCTGGAGGGATCGAATAGCGTTCGCGTGGCGATCGAGATGTTGCTCCGACTCTTCAACACGAACCAGTACTTGCGAGAGATCCGAACGAACTGCGGAGACCTCCTTCCTGATGACCCGCTCGAGGTTCAGAAGCATGGCGGCGAGATCGGAGGTGGTAGGGAGATCGCTCACTCTCGGCGCCGCTCCGGCGGAAGGATGTGACTCACCCTCAGCCCCCGAGCCCGCCGAGGACTCGGGCGAGCGCGACCTCCGGTCCGGCCCATCGCGGGATGCGGAATCCACTCTACTCCGCGGCTTGCGGCCTAGGTCGTCCTGCTCTTCCACCTCGTCCGGTTCCACGGAAAGGAATCGCTTAATCGACCCCGTCGAGGCTCCTTTCTTGGGCAGGGACTTGCCCGTCCGCCGGCCCATCACTCAGGTAGGAAAAATATGATTTTTGGATGATTTTTATGTATATTTCTCGGTGTCGGCCTCGGAGCTCACAGAGCACACGTCTGCTCTAGCACATCACCAGGCCACGCCCCGCAGCCACTACTCTTAAGCTCCAGTTACGACAGGTCTCCCAATTACATACGGAACAGGCCAAGCAACGCATCTTTTTCTGTAGGCAAAGGATCTTTGAGTATGGAGAAAGATCGGGCAAACTACTTGCTTACCTCGCCCACTTGGATTCCCATCCCCCAGTTGTGGTGTCGCTGATGGACACCCAGGGGAATGGTATCACTGATCCGCAACAGGTGGCGTAGGAATTTGCGAGATTTTATCGAGCACTCTACGCCACTCGGGTCGCTCATACTCCTCAAACCACCAGAGACTATCTAGCGAGAATTACATTTCCCAAACTGACCGACGCCAAACGTGACCTTTTAGAGGCCCCCATTACTGAGGAGGATATTTCCAAGGCTATCTCCTCTCTGGCCACTTCTAAAGCACCAGGACTGGACGGTCTGCCGCTAGAATTTTACGCCACCTACTCTGAAATTTTGACCCCTAAACTCCATGACTTATATGAGTCCATATTTGACACGGGAATTCTACCCCCCTCCATGAGAGAAGCACAAATAGTTGTGATTCCCAAGCCAGGGAAGGACCCACACTATCCGGAATCATATAGACCTATCTCTTTACTACAGGTCGACATTAAAATATTGGCCAAGATTCTTGCCTCCCGCCTTAATCAGGTTATCCTCTCACTGATCCACCCTGACCAGACTGGCTTTATGCCAGGGAAAAACACCGCCATGAATATCCGCCGCTTACTTATGAACATCCAGGGATCCCATGATGAAGTCGGCTCGCGGGTCGTGGTGGCTTTGGATGCTGCCAAGGCCTTCGACTCCGTGGAGTGGAACTACCTGTGGGAGTGCCTCTCTGGATTTGGACTTGGCCCCAACTTTATTCGATGGGTTCAACTCCTGTATCAATCCCCGAGGGCCAAGGTGTTTGTGAACGGCTGGCTCTCTGATCAGTTCCCGCTGGAGAGAGGGACTCGACAAGGCTGCCCCCTTTCCCCCATGTTGTATGCGCTGGCTGTGGAGCCACTGGCTATTATGGTTTGCGCAGACACCAAAATTCGTGGTCTTAGGATAGGAAACCTGGAGGAAAAGATTGGGATGTATGCTGACGATACACTCCTATACTTAGCCGACTCGGGTCCCTCCCTTCTTGCAGCCCTCCACACCATAGACTGTATTGGTAGTCATTCGGGTCTGAGCATTAACTGGTCCAAATCCCAGATCCTTCCGCTTGATCATTTCCCCCCTGTACCCACGTCCCCTCCTCTAGATCTCCCTAGGGTTTCCGTGATCAAGTATTTGGGAGTGCAGGTCACTAGATCGCTGACAGACTATGTACCCCTAAACATTGAACCCCTTTACACCCTGGTCAAGAACAAGACACAAACCTGGGCCAGACTACCTCTGGGTGTTATGGGACGCATCAATCTTGTCAAGATGATACTTCTGCCCAAGATACTTTATTCGGTGTGGCATGCACCTCTGTATATACCACAAACATTTTTCAAGACGATTGAATCAATTCTCAATTAATTTATATGGGGCCACAGCAGACATACATTGTCTTGGAGACTTCTGAAGAACCCAGTGACAATGGGAGGGGCTGCCCTTTCAGATTTCCAGGATTATTATCTTGCCTCCCAATTGTCCCATTTTTATCACTTTGACAAGAGCGAGCTACCAAGATACCAGACATTACTTTGTAAACGCCCTGGCGACCCTGCCCACACCCCACTTCAGTCAGTTCTTAGGGCCCCACTGTCAAGACGTTCCCCCTATCAAAAAGTAGACATGTTGACGCACCACAGGAGGATATGGCGGACGGCCCTTAACAAACTTGGGACCCCACAGATTCATTCTTACACTCCTCTCTGGTTCAACACTCGCTTGCCCGAACTGCTGTCCGTTCCGGACCCCGCAGCTTGGACACATTATGGGATCTTGTACTTGCACCAAGTTATGACTAGCACTGGGCTTAAATCCTTTCAAATGCTAAAGGAAGAATTCACACTCCCTAACCATCTCTTCTTCAGATATTTGCAGCTCCGACATGCGCTACAGACTCAATTTGCCGGCTCCAACCCCCCTCTGACAGTCCCTCCTATAGTAGACATAATCACAGGTGCTGAGCCAACCAAGTTGATTTCCACACTCTACTCCACCATCCGTCTCCCAGGCTCTGGGGCATTGGCTTATGCCGCCAAGGCCAGATGGGAGGTGGATGTTGGATCAATTGAGGATGAGGAGTGGGACGATGTATTGGGGGATGTGAAGAGAGTATCTCCCAGGCTTTCGGACCACCTCACACAGCTGTACATTGTACATAGGACATACCTGACCCCCCAGAAGGTAGCACGGTTCAAACCCACGTATAATCCGGGCTGACGCTTATGTGACCACACTCCAGGCTCCTTCTATCACCTCATATGGTCCTATCCGGTTATCCAAACATACTGGATACAGGTGATCCTCTTTCTCCATGACCAGATGGGCTCTCCTGTTAGCCTCGACCCAAAGCTGTGCTTACTTGGTCTTTTGCCAGAGTTAGATGCTGACAAGTCCCTTCGTACCTTTTTACATGAAACTCTTTTCCTGGCGAGAAAAGTGATTGCTCGCGGCTGAATGCAGGCCCTCCCCCCCACGGTCCAATGCTGGAAGAAAGAGGTTAACGATACCCTCCCGTATAAGAAATTGATATATACGCATAGAGGATGTCCACTTAAATACGAGCAGATATGGGGCAGATGGTTGGGGGATGGGGAGACATGTACTTGATATGCTGTTATATTGATCCCTTGCCCCCCTCTCCCCTCTGTTTTTCTCTTTCTGTGCTTCCTCCACCTCCTGGGCCTACTTGTATTGTGTCCCCTTCCCTCTCCCCCTTTATTTCCTTTCTTTTTATACCTGCTGCCCCTTCCCCGGTTGACACGGATTGGTCTTATAATGACTCTACCTATGATGGGTGTCTAAACCCTATGCAGCGCAGCTAACCCACAGAACTCATGTATGCAACACTGCCTTGGCCAGGTTGGCCCTCATTACTTGATGTACCTTATGTATGCTTACTATGTATGTTATCTTCTCTGTTTCTTTCCCCTTTTTTTATTTTTTATTTTCTTCAATAAAGTTTGTTTTTCAATTAAAAAACGTTTACACACGTAAAAAAAAAATTACTGCTCCCGAAAAAACTGCCATTTTTAAAACTTTTTTTTGCATTGATACATGTCTCCTGGGGCAGGACCCAGGTCCCCAAACACTTTTTAGGACAGTAACTTGCATATTAGCCTTTAAAATTAGCACTTTAGATTTCTCCCATAGACTTGTACAGGGGGATGTTTGGCTAATCCCTATCCAGTATGTAGAGGGGATAGGGGTGCTTCTGGCTTTCCTAAAGTCCACAATCATCTCTTTGCGCCTTTTACATTGTTGGAGACATGGCTTCTGTTTTTCCCTTACTGTTCCTACATGGGCTTAACATTGTGAGAGATGACCTCAATTACTTCTGTATCATCTGCAAACTTCATATTGGTATAGCTTAGATACTTAGCTAAGCAGTCACAGGTCAGCAGTATATACAGTAAGGGGCTCAGGATGAATCCTGGGGGGAACCAGTTTTGAGGATGAGAGGAAAGGATGAAATGCTGTGAATTCTGGCCAGCCCCAGCCTATGCTCTATGTCTTTAGTAAGTCTGGGCCTAGTCATTACATTTGCTCATCTGTGATATCTTATTTCCTGTTGTAAAATACTTGCCTGCATTCTTTTTCTCTACTACATTTAGGCAAATTCCCCTTCATTAAAAATGTCCTGCTTCTTTACATTTTTACACTGTTGTAGAAGTCTCAGAATTCTTAATGAAAACCTGGTAGAAATAGGCCTTGAGTATGATGGTTTTGCATCAGCAATAACCAGGACAGCCACAGCACCTTAGTCAAAGCAGGCCTAATGCTATCTGATGAAAAAGCATGTGTCTCTAGTAAAGTGACCTGAAGAAAAAATACTTTTTTCAAACTGATGTTAATCAGATTGAGGTGCTGCTGTATATAACCAATGCTAATTGTAAAAGAAAAAAAAAAAATGAACAAGGTTTACAGAACCCTTGGCAAATCACACCTGTTCAGAATTGCCCGTCGCAATCAAGGAAATCTGCTTGCTCAATAGTAACACAAAAATGTATGAATCCCCAATAAATCAAGACCATGCTAAAAGAAAAATAGGATCATATTACCTGCATCTTAAAATACCTGTGTCAAATAGCTTTTATGCAAATTGACCAGTTCCAACCCAAAGAATAAAGATTGTTACTGATTGATGTAATAGATAAGAAAACAGATATTCAGAAATGAGGCCACAGAGCTAACCTGAAAAATATTGCCCAGAAATCCAAACAAGAAAACAAAAGAATATAAACTCTACCATAACCACTTGCTGCCCAAGACATTTAAATGTGTACACTGGGAAGCAAGCATTTTAATTTTTTAGGTACATTTTTTATTATTATTATTTATTTGTTATATTTATTTTATATGTTATATTTATTTATTTTGATTTTTATTATATATTATTTATTTAATTAATTAATTTATTTACACTTAGGCCGCGTACACACGGGCGGACTGTTCGCCCAACTTTGTCCGCTGAACAGTGTTTCAGCGGACAGTCCGCTCGTGTGTGGGCTTCAGCGGACAGTTTCAGCGGACAGTCTGACGAACAAAGTTTTTCGGAATTCCCGTAAGACAGTCCGCTGAAACTTGGTTTGAGCGGACAGTCCGCTCGTGTGTAGGCTTGTTCGTCAAACTAAGTTCCGCGCATGCTCAGAAAGGATTTACACGCCGAAGGTTGCATTGCAGTGTATAGGACGTTGTTTTTCTAGTCCCGTCGTACGTGCCGTTCACGTCATCGCGCACGCTTTCAGCGGACTGTTCGTTCATCGTGTGTGGTCAAGTCCGCTCATGCAAATTTTGAGCGGACTGTTTGTCGGATTGTTTGACAAACTAAGTTGGGTGAACAGTCCGCCCGTGTGTACGCGGCCTTACTTTACACTTACACTGAATCATTGTTTAAATGAGTAAGCATTACTTCTTATATAGAGTAGCTCCCACTATAATGACCACCCCATGCTGGCCCGGTAGCATGGGGATAATCAAGCACCACCAACAGTCCTAAGCCTCTGGAGACCAAAACAGGCAACACCGTGAGCCACCCTGAACTCCAGCAAAAAAGGAAGGAGACAATTGTAAGGCCGCGTACACACGGGCGGACTGTTCGCCCAACTTTGTCCGCTAAACAGTGTTTGGGCGGACAGTCCGCTCGTGTGTGGGCTTTCAGCGGACAGTTTCAGCGGACAGTTTGACGGACAAGGTTTTTCGGAATTTCCGAAAAACTGTCCGCTGAAACAAGGTTCCGCTCATGTGTAGGCTTGTTCGTCAAACAAAGTTGCGCGCATGCTCAGAAAGGATTTTCACGCCGAAAGCTATAATGCAGTGTATAGGACATCGTATTTTCCGTCCCGTCGTACGTGCCGTTCACGTCATCGCGCACGGTTTCAGCAAACTGTTCGTTCGTCGTGTGTGGCCATGTCCGTCCATGCTAATTTTGAGCGGACTGTTTGCCGAAACTGTTGGACGGACAAAGTTGGGCGAACAGTCCGCCCGTGTGTACGCGGCCTAATAGATAAGAAAGCAAGTATTGTCTCCTCCCCTTTTTGCTGAAGTTTAAGATGTCTCATGGTGTTGAGTATCTCGATCTCTAGAGGGTTAGGACTGTTGGTGGTGTTTGCCTGCATGGCCCGTGTCCCTTGTGATCCAATGCTTGAATGCCTGCTGCACACAGGGTCACCATGATATCATCTGGGTCCACTCATCACAGCAGCACAAATGCATGGTCACCTGCAGAACGGTGGGCACCATCTTAATCATCCCTGTGGTGGGGTGGCTGTGGTGGTCATTTTAGTGGATGCTACTATGAGGAAGTCACTGTACCATGTGATGAAATGTGTCAGCAGAAGCCATGTCATCATGCACATGAGCTGGAAATTGGCCATCTTTACACATCCTCTACATAGATGTCCATGCTTAAGGGGGCAATATGCATGAGCCCTGTCCTATATGCTCTTGGAGGATTGCTGCAGTGACTTGACCCAGGTGTCCGGGAAGCTTTGGTTGACCTTACCATTTTGTGGGTCAACCTTTGAGGCAAGAGGCAGCATAGACAGGTGGTGGGACACAGCGGTGAAACATTTTATACTCCTTTTTTGCACTTTGTTTTGGAGCATGCATATATAAATGCATTATATTGTGAAACTACACAGTTTTAAGAGGACAATTGTAGACTATTATTTAACTAAGGACTGGTGCACAGTAATGTTTATTTGTGATAAAACTATTAGGCTTGGTTCACACAGGGGCGACTTGTCCAGGCGACTTCACCGCCTGACAAGTCGCGCACCGTTCTGTACTATGGGACCGTTCTAATAGGAGCGACTGAAGTCGCTCCGACTTAGAAAAAAGGTTCCTGTACTACTTTGGGGCGATTTGCATTGACTTCTATACAGAAGTTGTTTTGCAAGTCGCCGCTGATCGCGTGCAGGTCGCGGCGCTGCAAGTCGTGCCGCCCCTGTGTAAACCGAGCCTTACATTTAAAATCATTTTTGGGCATGTTTATCTATGGCTGCATGAAACTGGGAATAAAACAATAAAACTTGTGGAATTTTCCTATATAGTATTATTTTTTTGTTTTGGTTTGGGATATTGAAATATTTGTCAGGTGTGGGAACACATGTGAGTTATTAGCAGCAGCACCGCTATGAGTGCATCATATTTATAATGTTCATATATATATATATATATATATATATATATATATATATATATATATACAGTATCTCACAAAAGTAAGTACACGTCTCAATTTTTGTAAATATTTTATTATATCTTTTCATGTGACAACACTGAAGAAATTACACTTTGCTACAATGTAAAGTAGTGAGTGGACAGCTTGTAAAACAGTGTTATTTGCTGCCCCCTCAAAATAACTCAACACACAGCTATTAACGTCTAAATTGCTGGCAACAAAAGTGAATACACCCCTGATTCAAGATGTTCAAATTGGGCCTAAAGTGTCAATATTTTATGTGGCCACCATTATTTTCCAGCACTACCTTAACCCTCTTGGGCATGGAGTTCATCAGAGCTTCACAGATTGCCAATGGAGTCCTCTTCCACCCCTCCATTATGACATCACGGAGCTGGTGGATGTTAGAGACCTTGCGCTCCTCCACCTTCTGTTTGAGGATGCCCCACAGATGCTCAATAGTGTTTCAGTCTGGAGACATGCTTAGCCAGTACCCTCAGCTTCTTTAGCAAGGCAGTAGTCATCTTGGAGGTGTGTTTGGGGTCGTTATGTTGGAATGTTGCCCTGCGGCCCAGTCTCCAAAGGGAGGGGATCATGCTCTGCTTCCGTATGTCACAGTACATGTTGCCACTCATTTAACACAGCAATGCTGGCAGCACTCATATGTCTATTTCCCAAAGACAACCTCTGGATATCACGCTGAGCATGTGCACTCAACTTCTTTAGTCAACCATGGCAAGGTCTGTTCTGAGTGAAACCTGTCCTGTTAAAATGCTGTATGGTCTTGGCCATTGTGCTGCAACTCAATTTCAAGGTCTTGGCAATCTTCTTATAGACTAGGCCATCTTTATGCAGAGCAACAATTCTTTTTTCAGATCATCGGAGTTCTTTGCCATGAGGTGCCATGTTACATAGTTAGGAAGGTTGAATAAAGACACCAGTCCATCCAGTTCAACCTGACTAAGTGTCTACAATTGTCCCTATGCCTGTAAATTGCACAGTTACATCGGTCCCTACCCTCAAGGAGCCCACAATCCAAGGTCCCCATTTTTATACTAGGTCCAATTTTGGGCAGAAGCCAATTAAACTACCTGCATGTCTTTGGAGTGTGGGAGGAAACCGGAGTGCCCGTAAGAAACCCACGCAGGCACAGGGAGAACATACAAACTCCAGGCAGGTAGCATCGTGGTTTGGATTTGAGCAAGCGACCCTTTTTACTGCTAGGTGAGAGTGCTAACCACTACACCACTGTGCTACCCCCACACCACTGCCATTATGACAGAGTGAAAGCGATAACACCAAATTTAACACACCTGCTCCCCATTAACACCTGAGACCTTGTAACACTAATGAGTCACATGACACCAGGGAGGGAAAATGGCTAATTGGGCCCAATTTGGACATTTTCACTTAGGGGTGTAATATTTACTTATAATGGTTTGGGTTTAGCGTTAGATTTTTTTTTCGTTTTTTTTGTAGATACAAATTGATTGTTATATAAATGCCTAGATGAGACTATACTTTCCCACGAATCCTGGGGTGTGATACTAGTTGAGATATAAGAGTCCAGAGTACATAAATCACATGCACACCACAGATGGCATGTTGTAAGACTCCTATGTGTTCTAAGCAGTGATTTAATTTCTCATCAATCATGAAATTGGCCATATGAACATCATTCCAACCTCTGAACTATGTAATATGTTTCACCACATATGTGCACTATGCTCCGCATGTAGCCTCCATAATATAATACATCGCATCCATATAGATAATTTCCTATGCCTCGTTATCTGACTTATTATATCTGACTTGTCTGACTTGATTACAAAGGTAAATATGGACTATATTTTCATCTATAGTAATGTTCCGTGGTGGTGACATGTTATATGGTTTATTTTATTTTGCATTTGTATTTTGTTGGCTTATAACTTCCTGCGCTTCCTTGATATAAGCAAATGTCCATTTATGACATTTGGGGTGGGGGGGACAATATTGTCACATTTATAACCACACAGTGGGATTTTTTAGGCTTAAGTTTTCAATCAAGTAATTAATTAAATTGTGTGTTGTGTTTCAAACTTTTGTAATGTTGTATCCCTTATTACCATTTCATGTTCTTGTGTTTTAATCTTTAGACTGATTTAAGATAGCTACATTTACACACATTATCTTTTTTATACTCTTTATAAACAAATATGGAGGATTTTATTTTAGCTATAATACAGCCAATCAGACCAGTTTTAAGCAAACTCTACATTTCTCAAAAGTAATTTCTATATTTCAGCAGAACCTAGTGCACAAAGACCCCATATCAAAGGTTGAAAAGTAAGCAGATTAGTCACTGAACAGACTCCTGAATCATGGTATGGTCTGGGAATGGAGGCAAGCAGAAAATCAAGCTGAGAGCCATAAGAAGACTCTGACACAAGCTTCAACAAAAATAGTGCTGACCCCTCAAGACTGCAGTAGCTTACAGCAGGAACAATATGCCTCAGGAATATCTCAAATAATATCTCTAAGAATAAAAAGGTGCAAAGGAATCCTCCATGGAAATGAAAATGGAAAAAGTACATTTTAATTGGCACAATCAAGTTAAAATTACCCAAAAACAACAATAAAATCTAAACCTGAAACAATAGGACAATAATTTGTTCTGTACTTAAGAAACCATGCAAATATTTGAAAAGAAGAAAATACATGTTTTACATTAAATGTAACAAACATGATGTGACATATTTGTTTGTAATAAGAACTAAAAGAATAGACCTCTCACACAAGCCTCCTAAATCATACACAAGAAACCTTACACTGGCAAGCCAGAATTTAAACACCACGTCACTAGATTATCTCTTTGTATCACTTTATTTTTCCAACAATTTGTTTTTGAAAACTTAGCAGGACTAACATTTTTGCAGTTTGATTCCCCTGCCCTTTTTACTCCCTTACTCCCAGCCAGCTTTTTTCTGTGCAAAATGCTATAAGATCACATACAGTGAATCAGATATCAGATATTCAGTCGGAGTCAGGATCACATATTTTCACTGAATCAGGATCAGATATTTACACCACCATATACTACAAACATACCAACAGGGATGGGCCTTGTGTTCGGGTCGAACATGAGTGGGCCCCCCCAAAAAATCCATACCAGACCCTTATCCGAGCACGCAACCTGGCAGGCCACAGGAAAAGAGGGTGGAAGAGAGAGAGCCCCCCCTTCTGAACTGTACCAGGCCACATGCCCTCAAAATGGGTCTGGTGCTTTGGGGTAGCCCCCCAAAGCATCTTGTCCCCATGTTGATGGGGAGAAGGGCCTCATTCCCACAACCCTTGTGGGGGTTTGCAGATGGGGGCTTATCGGAAACGGGAAGCCCCCTTTAACAAGGGGACCCCAGATCCAGCCCCCCATGTGAATTGGTAATGGGGTACAAATGTACCCCTAACATTTCACAAAAAAGTGTCAAAAATGTTAAAGATAATAGCTGTTTTTTGACAATTCCTTTATTAATGTCTTTTTCTTTCCCCGCTTCTTCTTCCATCTTCTTCTGTTCTTCCTTTGGTTTTCTTCTTCTTCTTCCACCTTGTTCTTCCCCTGCTTCTTCCTCTAACTTCCTCTGCTTCTTCCTACGGTCTTCTCTTCCGGCATCTTCCTCCAGCTTCTTCTTCCCCGCTTCGTCCTCCGGACGATCTGTCTCAATGGGAGTCTCCTGCTGTGTGATGCTTCTGTTCTTGTGAAAGCTCTTATATAATGTAGGGTGGGGCAACCCGGTGACCCCATCCCCCTCTGACTCACAGGAATTTCCCTATGGCTTCCCCAGTGGTGGCAGAGGGGGCAGGGTCACCGTTTATGCCCCCCTGACACCACAGGGAAAGCCCTCCGTTATATAAGAGCTGTCACAGGAACAGAAGCTTCACACAGCGTGAGACTCCCATTGAGGCGGATCATCCGGAGGACAAAGCGGGGAAGAAGAAGCTGGAGGAAGATGTCGGAGGAAGATGCCAGACAAGTAGACCGGAGGAAGAAGCAGAGGAAGATAGAGGAAGAAGCAGGGGAAGAACAAGATGAAGGAAGGAGAACACTCAGAATTAATTGCAGGTACAGTTGACTTGCTTCAGCTACTTTTGCTTCCTATAGACTTGTATGGGGAGAGAAGAGAAACAGTTTATAAGTAAACAAAAACCCACCAACAATAACATTTAATTTTAAGCAGAAAAATTGCATTCAAGACTGTAGTTTACTGGCATTTCAAACGCCATATGCTTGTAAACCTGGTAAACCACATTTGTGCGCATTTGAATTTATAAGCGTTTTTAAAGGGGAATACATTTTTAGTAATTCTTTGAACATTTAGAAAAACGGATGACTTTCGATACATAACTGCATATCAAAAGTCACCCCTAAAATGTATGTTCCAACAAAACATTTTCTTCGACTTTGGATAGAATGAGAAAGATTAGGACTCTGTTTTTTTATATCTCCCTTTATTTACTCTCCTAATGACAAAAGGTTTATCAATATTAAAAGCAACCTTTTTCACCTTTTTTTTTTTCTAAATTCCAGCTCTGTTATGTACCAATATACCATGATTATACTTCGGCTGCAGAAAAGATAACACTTTCTTAATATTTTAGGACAGCTTTACCTGTGCAGCTCTAATTTGCTCCATAGAAAAGTTAATAAATACCTGGTATGTAAATGTACTTGCATGCAGGCTGTAGTATTAGTATTGTAGTTTAGCTCTATCATCAACTATGTTGTGCAAGGGTCTGCCTGATTTGATGCAGAGTGATTTGATAGATAGGTGGGTCCTTCTATTACAGAGATTGTACAATCAGATTGTATAGTGTATGGCCACCGTTATACACCTACAATTAACTAGTTGCCACTTTCAGTGCCATTAATTAGTTAATGGCACCTCAAAAACAGAAGCAAACACACATTTTGCCCCGTGAAAAAAATGAGCATCAAACGTAGCAAAACACACAGTAAAAAATGTGTAAACCTTATCATGCCAAAATGTTCCATGAGCTACTTTGCAATGCGTAGGGCAGCCCATTGAAATCAATAGGCTGCCCTATGTGCGTCAGGAAAAAAAAAAAGGTGTAGTGCTATACTGCCCTCTACAGAGATCAAGATCCTTCCATGACCTAGACGATCTCTCATCTATTTGTAAGAAACAACCACAATGGCTCTGTATTGAGCTTCTTTGCACTTCTCCTTCTACATACTATTGTTGATGCAGGCACTTTAAGCTGTTGAATATAATTACCTACAGATTCAATCATGAGAATTTGGGGTGTTTAGAGACTTATTTTAGCATTAAACTGGCAGCTCTTGGACTAAATGTACTGGGTTAACCAGTCCTGGAAAAATTAGCAGTTGTTTGAATTCTACACCACTTTCCTTATGGTGGATTAATTGATTAAAAAAAAGTAGTGATTTTTCAAATCACCTTCCAAACTCATAGGCAAAGAGATCATCAGAGCCTCTATTATAGACCCAAGAAGGTTCTAATCATTGGTGCCTTAACTGAAACAACTTATTCTTATTTCTTTGATTTGAAGTGGTAGTAAATATAGTAATCTTCTTACTTTTAAAATATGACTACATTTTGCACATGAAAAATTAGCATTTTTGGTACTGTAATTTAGAATATGAGAATTTGCTCTTGACAGGGATTTTTTTCCCTTAGCTTACTGAATGAGATGACGCTTTGCTGACTTCCTTCATCGAATTACATGGAAGCAAAATATTTTTTTTTCCCTTGCACTTAATTTCCCTTGCCAAGTGCAAATTTGTTTGCACTGTGAACAGCGGTTTTGCCTTAGTCATCCTCCATGTCTACTTTCTGTGTAATTTGTTAAGTAAATAACCCGTATTTGTAGGTATTGGTAGAATGAAGATCTTATGTTTGCCTGTTTAAATAGGCTGAAAAAGACAATGATTTCAGGAGAGTACTTACTTTTTTCCAAATTACTGTACTTACTTCACCGCTATCTCCTATCCCACGGTGCCTGGGTTACACTCCGGCTACATCTTGGGAAACAGAGAGCATCTGAAATCACCTGAGAAGAGGCTCTTGTAATGGATTGTAGTGCCTTCTTGTGCTTTCTCTGAATTCCTAGGAATCTTTTTGTAAGGTGAAATCACAACCAACTGTCCATCTGTCGGTGATGGGGCGGATGTGAGAGAGGTGAGGGGAGGGGCCTGACTGCGGCGTCCTCGTGGGAGATGGTGGAGGCCCCGAGGAGAGAGCCGGAGGCGAGCGCAGTGAGAGGGTGCTCTGCCCCGGCGTGAGAACCGATCAGCCGCGCCGATCTCCAGCTCCGTCCCCCCCCCCCCCCCCGAGATCGACGTCAGCGAACAGCGCCGAATGACGGATAAGGGGCCGCTTCGCTGCTCAGCCCGAACAATCTCCCGCGTTGGTGTGAGCAGGGCGGGAGAGCGGGAGGAGAGCAGCCGAACGAGTGGTAAGACCGGAGACTCTCTCTTAGAGACAGCGGAATCCCAGTGAACCCGCAACGATCCCCGTTCTCCTTAGTGAGGACACAGAGGAGGGGAAGACAAGGTCAGATGGTTCCTTATTGCTTAATCTTCAACTGTGATGAAATGTGTTTACTGACAAAAGTAATACCGGATAGACTGTGGCATGGTTCAAGAGATATGGTTTTGCTGAAGCCTTTAAAGAAAGAAGCAGTTAACCGGGTAAGGTAAATCCCGTTCCCTGAAAATGGCGGGATAAACATATAAGGGTCTGGCTTATGGCTCCTGTTTGGAAAACTTGTCTGCACCTGTATGAAAATCTCGCTGCGTCTACCTGTCCCAATTGTGTTGATTGGCCCCAGTATCCCCCCCCTCTCTCCCTCTCTTAGTCCTTTCCTTTCTTCATGGTTTTCTGAAGTGAATTAAAGGGACGGTATCCTAGTGTACAGTTCATCTTTAACTGAGAGTACTAATAGCTTTGGCAGACAACGTCTGCAAATCTGAAGTTCAACAACGTAATTACAGCAAGCTGACTCCAAAGTAGAAACTGTTAGAAGAAGGAAGAGGAAAGAAGGAAAGAGGAAGGAAAGGAAAAAGGAAAAAGAAAAACAAAGTTGGGACTCAGGAATTTTAGTATTTTTTCCCCTGATTTTGGCCCAATTACACGGCAAAGAAGGAATAAAAAGTATTTAAAAGGACGGTGCCTGTTCTCAGGCAAGCCACCTCTATTACGAGCCTGGGAGCATAAAACCTGAGGCAGTACGGTAATAAGATAAGAGTAATCCCTAACAAGAGAACCGCTGGGAAAGTGGTCCCTGAGAAACCCTGGGGAAAAGAAAGACGAAGGGAAACATGAAGGGAAAAAATACGAGAACGAACGAGCCTAAAAACTCAAGGGAGAGCTTGAATTCCAGTTCAATCCAAAAATATTTAAAAGAAACAAGTCAAAAAAGCCCAGGTCTCGAGGGATATCAGAGAGGGGGGAGAGAACGGAGGAGGGAAGCTGGAAAACCGGAGGGGGCAAGAGGAGACTCTTCGGGAGAAGAGGGGGATCAGGAGAGGGGACGAAAGCAAGATGAGACCCCATCTCAGATACCTACAAAGGGGGAAATGCAGGAAATGTTCTTAAAATTAGAAAATATAATTAAAGCCGAGATCCTAACTGTAAGGAAGGACATGGGGCACTTATTGAAGCGAGTAGAAGAAATGGAGGATCAAACAGGAAGACAGGCCAGGGAAATAACGGAATTAAAAATACAAGTAAAGAAATCGCAGGAAGCGCACAGAGAGACCCGGCTTAAGTTAGAAGAACAGGAAAATCAAAGCAGAAGACAAAATCTGAGAATTAGATCACTGCCTGAACAATCGGGAGAAGATTTGGGCAGAAAAATGGGAAAGATATTTAATCCCTTATTGGGAAAAGAAGAAGGGTTAGAGTTAAAATTAGAACGTGTAATCAGAATAAGGAAACCTCAAGGACTGAGGGAAGAAACCCCGAGAGACGTAATAATAAAATTTCAGCAATATGAAGATAAGGCGAAGATATGGAGTAAGCTGAGAGGCCAGGCCCCAATTCAATATGATGGAGTAGCGTTACAGATCTTCCAGGACCTGGCTCCGGGAACCCTGGCTCGCAGAAGAAGATTAAAGCCCTTATTAGACCAACTGAGAAACGCAAATGTAAAATATAGCTGGGGTTTTCCGGCAGCCCTTGTAGTACAGAAGGAGGGGAGGACGCTTAAGCTCAAAACCCTAGATGAAATTGAGGACTTCTGCAATAAAATAGGAATCCCAATCCCCCTGTTCCCATTAGACCCCTGGGAGGGGTAAGGATTAAGAAGGAAGGGGGAACTGAAGGCAACTCAGTAGTGGCTTAATGGTCCTGTGTCTGTTTTTCCTGGTTTTCCCTTTTTTTGTTTTTTGGTTTCGATCTTGGGGTGGGGGGGGGGGGAGGTGCGGTTGGGGGGGAAGGAGGGGGATTGGGGTCCTTGGGGAGGTGGGAGGAGGAGGGACGCAGTCAAGGTCATACCCTAGGTGATTGGGCTTGCAGAGTGAGTAATACTCATTATGCAAAGCAGAAGCCCGGAACGGGCAGAGAGGGTGGGTAGGGGGGGGAGTGTGGGTGGGGGAGGGAGAGGGGTGAGGGGGGGGAAATGTTCCTGGGGGGGTACTAAGATATACCATAAAACGTGGAGTAAAGATTCCCAGAAAAGGCCTAGATGGCTGAGATAAAATTAATGTCATATAATGTTAAGGGGCTGAATTCGCCAGATAAGAGGTTTAAGCTCTTAAAAGAACTACAACAACACAAAGCAGAAATAATTTTTCTTCAAGAGACGCACTTAACCCAAGACACAAATGTGAAATTGCACTCCGCGAACTATCCATCCTGGATTTACGGAGACTCACCAATTAAGAGGGCTAAGGGAGTGGCTATAGGGTTTAAGAAGGGCAATAAATATGAGGTCTGTGATAGGTTGATTGACCCAGAGGGGCGATATCTATTTCTGAATGGGACAATAGGAGATAAAAAGATTACCCTAGCTAACATATATTGCCCAAACAAAAACCCAGAGAGATATCTGATGCAAACATTGGGGAGGCTTGCGGAGTTCAAGAAAGGAGAGGTAATAGTAGCAGGGGACCTTAACTTTTGCTTGGATCCAGCCGTTGATAGTACGTCCGGTGCAAGGGGGAGAAATATGAAAAATATAAAAAAATTAAAACTCCAGTTGAGGAGTAGTCAACTGATAGATGTATGGAGGATACATCATGAAAAAACAAAGGATTATACGTTTTTTTCCCCAGTGCACGGGACGTACACCAGGCTGGACTATTTCTTGGTGGATCATAGGTTACTGGAGTTGGTCTCAGAAACGAAAATAGAAATTGCTACTTTCTCAGATCACTCCCCAGTTGTAATGAAGCTGAAGATACCTGGGACACAGAGACGCCCCTACTCCTGGAGGTTAAATGAGGAGCTCTTTTGTGATAAGAAAGTGGTGGATATCATACAGAAAGAGATTGAATTCTATTTTAGAACAAATAGTACAGAAGAGGTATCGGGAGCTGCCCTATGGGAGGGCCATAAGGCATATGTTAGGGGTATCCTTATAGCTATAGGGTCCAGAAAAAAAAAGGAAAAAAAAGAAGAAAAGGAGAAGTTAATGAGAGAGGTCTATAGTCTGGAGCAGAAGCATAAAATGCAAGGGGGCCAACAACAGGAGACCTTTCATCGATTGATCAATAAGAGAGAGGAACTTAAAGATATCTATGAGGAAGAAACTAGAAGGGCACTTTTAGGTAGAGCCAGAGAAAGGTACTATTGGGAAAATAAAATAGGAAAAAATTTAGCGAGACAAGTGAAAAGTAAAAGAGGGGTCAATTTCATCGACAAAATAAAGGATAAGAAGGGTAAAATGGTATACACGTCTGGGAAAATAGCAGAAGCATTCAAACAATATTATGAGGCCTTGTACAATGTAGATAAGAGAGGAGAACAGGGAACAGGGCAAAAAGAGAAAATGAAAGAGTTTCTAAGAAAAGCCAAAATGCCCCGCTTAACAGACGGGGAGAGGGAGGACATGGAGAGTCCCATCTTTGAAGAAGAAATCTATAAGGCCTTAAAAGAGACAGCCTCAGGGAAGAGCCCGGGTCCGGATGGGTTCGTAATTTCGTATTATAAAAAATTTAAGGAACTTTTAGTCCCCCACTTGTGCAAATATTTTAATGGATTAGGCACTGACTTCGATATGGGGAGGGAATCATTACGGGCAGAGATTACTTTAATTCCGAAAGAGGGGAAAGATCAGACTCTTTGCGGTAGCTATAGGCCTATTGCGCTCCTAAACACGGACGTAAAATTATATGCTAAAGTAATTGCCGCAAGATTAAAAAAAAACATGACAAAATTGATCCATCCGGACCAGGTCGGGTTTGTCCCTGAGAGAGAGGGCAGGGACAACGGAATAAGGGCCTTACTCCTCACCCAAGCTTTAAAAGACAGTGGGTCCCCAGGTCTATTCCTGTCAATTGATGCTGAAAAAGCATTTGACAGGGTAGACTGGGGACTCATGCTAGAAACACTAGAAGAGATTGGGGTGGGCCCGAGGATGATATATTGGATCAAGGCATTATATAAGAACCCACAAGCGACGGTCAAGGTCAACGGAGAATTTTCGACTCTGCTGCAAATGAGCAACGGGACCAGACAGGGGTGTCCATTGTCGCCCCTATTGTTTGTGATCTCCCTTGAACCCCTGCTGGCCGCAATTCGTAATAACCCAGATATCACAGGGATTAGAATAGGGCAAGAGGAACACAAATTAGCCGCTTATGCGGACGATGTGCTTTTCTTTATTACAAATCCCAGGATTACGATCCCGAATTTGTTAAAAATACTGGAAGAGTTCGGACAGATTTCCAACTTAAAAGTCAACCTTGGTAAATCAGAAGCTTTAAATATAAACATCTGCAAACAAGAAGAGGAGAGATTAAGAGCACAATTCTTTTTTCCCTGGCGTAAAGAAATTAAATATCTGGGGGTCCTCCTGTTGAATAATTTAAGAAGATTATACTTAAAAAACTATATCCCTTTATTAGACGAAATTAAGAGCGAAATAAAGAAAATCTCTGCTAGCCACCTTTCGTGGTTAGGTCGGATAAATGTGGTAAAAATGATTTTAGTCCCGAAGATAACATATAAATTTCAAATGATGCCCATTGCACTCCCTGCGACTTATTTTTCAGTTTTAAGGAAGATTATAGCTAAGTTTATATGGCAGAATAAAAAATCGAGAATTTCGTACGCGGTATTAAGGAGAGGGAAAGATCAAGGGGGGGTGGCAGCCCCAGATTTAAAAAGATACTATAAGGCTATAGTACTGTCACGGGTGGTAGACTGGGCGAAAGCGGTAAAGGATAAAAGGTGGGTAGGTATTGAAAATACACTTTCACAAACACTTTTAGGAAGAATAATTTGGAATCCGCCACAATATAGGACTTTAGGCGTAAACACTCACAAAATTACACGATTAGTTTTCAAACTATGGGACCAATTGCACACGCAAAAAAAATGGAATTATAATTCACCGTTGATCTATTTGAAAGACAATGTTTATTTCCCTCCAGGGCAACGAGAAATAGGGGGAAACTGGATTGTAAAAGATAATGCACAATTAAAAGATATATTAGTAGAAGATAATTTAATCACATTTCAAGTACTAAGAGAAGACACAGATTTAATGAGGCTGGATGAATGGCGGTACCTCCAGTTAAGAACATTTGTTTTAAAGCTCCCCCATCCTCTACGGAGTAAGGAAGAATTAGGACCCTTCGAACAACTGTGTCAGCAGGATAAAACAACAAAAAAAAAAAGAAAAAATATTGGTTCGATTTATAAAATATTTTCAGAGGGGGATGAACTGGAGGAACCGGCATTCTTTAAAAAGTGGGAAAAAGATTTGGGGGTACAATGTAATACCCAAATTAGAAAGAAAATATTAACTTTAATTCACTTTGCGGGGGGAGGGAATAAATTAATAGAAACAAACTATAAATGTATAGCAAGGTGGTACGCCACCCCTGATAAACTCAGCAGGTTTAGAAACGATCAGTCGCCGGAGTGCTGGCGAGGATGTAAGTCAATTGGGAGTACGGGCCATATATGGTGGGATTGCCCCAAAATACGAGATTATTGGAAAAAGATATTAGAACTAATAAAGGTGGTCACGGGAAAAACGATTAGAGAGGACCCATGGACTGTGTTATTTCACGGGACAGAGGAGACAATTAACCAATATAAAGCATCATTAGTCCCTATTTTATTAGACGCCGCAAAAAACCTTATCCCGAGAAAATGGAGAGAAAAAGAATGCCCCAAAATCCAGGACTGGATTCGTCGGGTAACCGAAATACAATATATGGAAATTGATGAGGGCGGAGAAGAGGCAGCAGCCATAAAGGAGGAGAGGGGCAGGAAATGGGACCTATGGGAAAAATTTAAAAAATCTTGGCGATATGTGGAGGAAATAACGCAGGTATAAATATGGGAAAGGTATAGTGGAAGTGAAGTTTAAAGTAGAACCCTGAGGGATAGAAACCAGGAACAGGGAGGGGGGAGGGAGGGGGGTAAAAGAGAGTTTATAGGGACAAAGAGAGGAGGAGACACGAACGAGAGTTGATATTTGAAGTCTTGCCGTAGGATACGGGCCGTTTACCTCCTCTCTTTGTACCCACAATGAAGATGGAAAAAAAAAAAGAGAGGGTTAGGGGGGAGGGGAATAAATTTAAATTTAAGTGAAGATATATGGTGAAGGAAGTTAAGGGGTAAATTTTAAAGGGATATTATAGGATGACTTGGTGGTTTTTCCCTTCTTTTGGCTCTTTTAGTGTATAAATGAATAAAGTTTTTGACTGAAAAGGTTTATTAAAAAGAAGTGCTACAATGATGTGATGTTAAGACGAGGTAAATTATAATGAACGTTGAGTTGATTGACACCTCGCTGATTAATTCGCTGAAGTAGCAAAAAAAAAAAAAAAAAAAAAAAAGAAGAAAAAAAAAAAAAAAAAAAAATCACAACCAACTATTCCATAAACAAGGATTTGGTGAGTATAATTATAGCTTCTCTTACATTTTACACATAGTAACAGTAGGTGATTTTTAAAAAGGAGGCTACCTGGGCAATATGAGTGGACCTTGCTTGTTACTGCAAGGTTCAATTTAACTACAATAGAGCATAGACAAGTCTCCAGGCTGGTTTTACTATATGGCAGGTAAAAAAGCTTTACTATTTGTACTTTATCTGTGTTTTTAGTTTGCCTGGAGTTAAGCCTTAAACTCAGAAAATTTCTGGGAAAGGCAGTGATCCTATCACATGAACAGGAATAGAATGTATAGTAGCATTCATTGAAATTAACAAGTAATGTTTATTCAAATAAAATGACAGTATAGCTTGTAAAAAAAATTATGAATTGTAAATATTTTTTACTTTAGCAAACATGTAGGGCTCCTTTAAATAATTATTTCTTGTTATGTATTCTGGGAAGGTAAACCAAATCACTCCATTGATGTCTGTGTTCACTTGATTAGCAGAAAAATATTTTAATTCACGTTTGATAAGCAAAAATAGATTTCCTGATAAAAGTTGATATTCAGTTCATATTGGTAAATGCAACATGTCATTACAGTACTGCTGGGAAAAGTAAGCAATTTAATTCTAGGCATTGTGTAATGTGTTATATTTATCTCACATGGAAGGAATAAATGCTGAGATTTACTGCTGTTTAAGGGATTTCTTCAGTGGCTTACAACATTTATCTCTATATAAATGGAATGAAAGATATTTTGTAATGTATTCCTAGTATATTATGCTGTAAAAAGTTGCATTTAATTTCTCATACAACGTAAACAGCTGTAATGATTTGATTTACTAAAGGAGTAATTTTTACACAGAATGGTTTTTATTCTAGATACCCAAAATTACATTTTATTTTTGATTACATTTAATTGTGTGAAATTTTTTTTTATTTTACTAGAGAAATTTTTTAGGATTCTACATGGTAGACACCTTGAAGCACTAGTAAGGGCATTGTATGCCATTTCAAAGTAGGTGTGTGTCAAAAATGTGTGTGGTTTTAGGAACCAAAGAAAAATAACAACATGCTATAAGCATAAGCTTCTCAAAGCAAACCTGTCAATACCATGATGGGTTTTCTACAGTATAGGTTAATTTCAACAAAATGGGGAAAGAGTTTACAATTCTGTAAGTTCAAATGAACAGTACAATTAAAAGATGTTACATATAAACCGTTCTGTATTAATACATAGCCACCAATAAGATTTAAAGTGTTACTAAACCCACAACAGTAAAATCAGTGTGTATATGCAGTAAAGCAGACTTGTTATACTCACTGTGGAACCTAAGGAGTAATCCTCTGCATTGGGTATAAAGGCTGTGTGATCCTGTCTCTATTATATCCAGATAATACAGAGGCTAGGAGACAGGCTGCACATGCTCAGTTTGGTGTATTTCTAGAGAGTTTTCTTTGTTCTTGAGAGAGGCATTGTGATCATCACAGGGCCAATCAGCACTGTCCAGACAGAGCACCAGGGGGAAATGAAAACTCAAGCTCTACTAGGAACTGATGCAAGTCAAAAGGCTGCTATATGCTGCTGATGAGAAAAGGTATATAGCAGTTTATATTTACTAAAATAATTGAATGTCCAGTTCTGTGAACTGGAGACCAGATATAGTGACTGCAGGTTCTGGGTTTAGTAACACTCTAAAGCTAAACTAGAGCAAGACAGTTAAAGAGGAAGTAAACCCTGATGGGTTTACTTCCTCTTTCATTCCCTGCAAAGGCAAAGCATAATGGACTACTATGCATCGCATAGTAGCCCATTATGTGTCACTTACCTGACACAGGAGCCAGCGATGTCACCGCTGTCCCCTGTAGTCCGGCGCATCCATCTTTTCGTTGGGGTCTTGCAGCTCCGCCGCTGTCATTCAGCGGAGCCGTGATGATGTCACTCCCGCGCATGCGCACGGGAGCCGACACGCGCGGCAGCTCCATTGTTGGAAATGCCGCGCTCAGTGCACCTGCGCGCCGCTGTCTACAGCGGTGCCTGTCTTCGGGCAAATATCTCCTAAACCGTATATTTCTTGGACCTACAGGTAAGCCTTAACCCCCCTAGCGGTAATCCCGAGTCTGGCTCGGGGTAGGAATATACTGACAGGAGCGGTAACCCAGAGCCAGACTCGGGATGGCTTCGCTCGATGCAGGGGAGGACACAGGGAGCGTTACTTACCTTGTCCCCTGGATCCAGCGATGTCCTCCGCACTGTGTGATCGAGCCGTCCTGCGCTCGATTCACAGTGCCGAATGCCGCCGAGCTCCGTTCCCTGCGGCGTTACGGCGCACGGGAGCGGAGAACGGCGGCAAATTCAAAAATGTAAAAACACACAAAACACACACAGCACTGTAATCTTACAGATTACAGTGCTGTATTAAAAAATACACACCCCCTTTGTCCCTAGTGGTCTGTGCAGTGCCCTGCATGCACTTTTATATTATAAATACTGTTTTTTACTGCCTGGAATTTGGAGATTGCCCATAGCAACCAAAAAGTGTCAATTTTTCAGTGTTTTAGGATTTGATTACATTATTGAATAATTTTTATTATTCTTTATTATATTATAAACTTTATCATACCCGGAATGTCTGCTAGACTCTGGTTTGAACAGATTTAAGAGCGTTATTCCTAAGAATTACAGGACTACAAAATAAAAGCCAGATTTCCATGCAAAATAATTGTACCGCTTTCAGCACCTTATTCCAGACTGAATCATACCACCAGGGAGGTTAATCTAGGCTTACCTGTAGGTCAAAGTGGTTTATAAGGGTTTACAACCACTTTAAAGAACAGAGAATATTCCCCAATGCCATGAATGCATGTTCCTCTCCAGAAACCCCATCTTTCCCAGCTGCTATATACAGTATATGGGCTCCTTTCCCCATAGCAGCCACATATAAATACAATAGGAAGTTTTACACTGGAGCCACTGCTAGTGCTCCTGAAAGATGAAGGTTGACACATCTGTCAAAACTTGCATCTGGGTGCCACAATTAAAGTGTGTGGTGGCAGCTATAGCGGTTTACTATGCAGAGTTTCCATTCTTAACACTCTACATAGCAAATAAATAACTGTACATTAGTTATAAAGAGAAATCAGGCTTCATGTTTTAACATTGTGTGTGTAGTAATCTTACATTGCCCACTGCCAGAAAGCAGAGCTTAGCTTGACATGTCCATTTTTCACATCAGTTGCCCATGTAACAATTCTGTATGGGGGAGATGTAAAAAGTTACTATTGCTGCAATACCCAGCAGCTGTCAGAATCAGCAATATTATTAAACATTAAAATGATTATGATGGCGGTGGTTGTATTATGGGTCTGGGACTTTGGATACTTCAAAGTAGATTATGGGACATTTCATTAGTTACACCTACTGTAATTTCTTTATAAAATAATTTATGGAGACAGTTATACATTCACCAAAACAAACAAACACATATAAAGGGACTGATGGAAAAATATTGGAGCAAATAAAGTGACCACAAAATCCAAACTGAAAATAAAATGTGACATTTGATTGGTAGCTATCATGACTTCCGTGTTGTATTTATTTATATCTTTTCTTTTTGAATGCTTTAGCCCCAAAATCCTTTCTACAGATTGGTGTGATTTTAAAATAACAAACAAAAACAAGAACAATCAATAAAAAGAGAGTGTAAATGGAATAATGTTATGCATAATAAAATAGAGTATTTGTAAAGCATATCAATCATTACACATAAGCAACATTTGGAGGTTTGGGAAAATAGAGTTGAAACAGGCTGATATTTAAAAATGTTATTTAATTTCTCCATTTATTCTTTGTAGTTCTACCTGTAAGTGATTTTATTGCCACCAAGTCATTTTACTCCCTTATGCCGCGTACACACGACCGGACTTTCCGGCAGACTAGGTCCAACATAATCAGTCCATCAGACAATCCGATCATGTGTGAGCTAATCCGATCGTCTTTCACATAAAAAATCCAACGGACCTAGAAATAGAACATGTTTCAAATCTGTCCAATGGACTCAATTCCTATCGGGAAAATCGTTCGTCTATATGCTGGTCCGATGGACCAAATAAAACGCAAGGGACAGCTATTTTTCTACTGGCTATTGAACTTCCTTTTTTAGTTTCATCTTACGTCATCACGTTCAAAATGAGCGGACTTTCGAACGGACTTATTCCATTCATGTGTGGCCAAGTCCGTTCGTTCGTAAGGTCCGTCGGAACTCCACCGAAAGTCCGTTGGGAAGACCATCGGACCTAGTCTGCTGGAAAGTCCGGTCGTGTGTACACGGGGCATAAGACCAATATTTCAAGTTGTCTGTAATTTCCCCTTGAGATAGGTCTTCAAATTAGCAGAATAGTAGCAGCTAGGCAGGTTCTGAAACTACACTGATCAAAATGATTCTGTTGGCTTGTAATTTTAACATAAAGATTTTATCATTTTCAACATAAAAATAAATGTTAATGAATTTACTTTGATATTTTAAGTGCCTTACTTAATTTTCATTAGTTCTTAAAACACACCTTTTACATTTACAAAAATAATGTTTAATATTGAGTAATCTAGACAAAACGTTTAAGGTATTTTCTTTTACATATTCTAATTGAGTTACATTAACTTAGAAAAATTATCTTTTCATTTGACTAAAATTGCAGGACGCATATATTTTCCAAACATGCAACCATACGAGTTTTGATGCTGTATATTTTAAAGAGTTTGTTGTCTTTTTGAATGTTGAAAACCTGCACAAGGCATTTCCCATATGTTTAAGGCCCATCAGGACAAAAGATGCCACCAGTGACAAGACTTTTTCCAAGTCACTATAAAGCCATGCAATTCCATTGAAAGGTAAGAGTGAACATTGAACAAGTTATCATTTACATGCTTTAAATGTTGCTTAACATATCATCCAAAATGTTTATTTTATTTGCAGATTAATATATTTATAATAAATAGACATACATCCATTGTATACACCTATTTAGACAACTCACTTGCGCACACGCAAAGTTTCCGCTTACTGCATGCGGCAGAACGCAACCAAGATGCAGGGGGAGGGACAGCCAGCTGTTAAGCATAAAAACTATTTGTGTCACAAAAATGTTTCAGCCGCTTCTGTTTTTGAGATATTGGAATTCAAATTCAGATTATGTAACATCAACTCCCACCTACTTTGCACCCAATGTTTTTGAAATAAAACAAAAACAAAGATAGCATTAGTTTGCACTGCATCTGTGACGATTTGTGCTGCAAAAATGAACGTGCAGTATGTGCTGGTTTGGTTTCAAAGATATTGAGCATTATAGTTGATGAAACCTAACCCACTTGGCACCACGTTATTAATTTTTAAAAACAATTATACAATTTGTTTGTGCTGCGTTTGGGGTGATTTAAATCACAAAAACAAACTTTCTGTTTGGTTTTTGAGATATTGGACATTCAATGCAAGATTATGTTACCTAAAGCCTGGCCCACTTTGCACTATGTTATTACATTTCAAAAACAAATATACCATATTTATGCTGCATTAGCATAAAACACAAGCATATTGGTACAGTGTATTTTTTTTTTTTTCATTTTGTATCAGAAAGAATGATTATGGGAGTCATTTATGCTTTTTAGCCTGAGCTACCCTGAAAACATAAAATATACCTTTGAAGTTTTTCAGAAGATCTTTTTAGAGCTAGATGTGGGGAATTTATATTCAAAAGTTAACACTTTAACCACTTGCCAACCAGCCATTCATTATACTGCGACAGGTCAGCTCTCCTGCGCAATCTGCTGTAGGTGTACGTTCGTCTTTGCATAGGAGATAGAGGGCGTGCAGACTCGATGTCCAGCAGCGACCCATGATCGCGGTGCACAGAGACAGAATGGAGAATTGCCTATGCAAACAAGGCGATTCTCCGTTCTGCCAGATATCATGTCAGATATCTTCTGTTCCCAGTGATCAGGAACAGCTATCTCTGTAGCCCATCCCGCTACAGTAGAAACACAACTAGGGAACACACTTAACCCCTTGATCCCCCCTAGTGTTAATCTCTTCCCTGTCAGTGTCATTTATACATTGATCAGTGCATTTTTATAGCACTGATCAGTCAGATTTGTCTGGCACAATGTCGCAGTCCCACTAAAAATTGCAGATCACCACCATTGCCAGTAAAAACAATAAAAAAATTCCCTAAATCTATCTCATAGTTTGTAGGTGTGATAACTTTTGTGCAAACCAATAAATATACGCTACAGGGGGTCCCACGGGTTACAAACAAGATAGGGACTGTAGGTTTGTTCTTAAGTTGAATCTGTTTGTTAGTCGGAACAGGTACATTTTTTTAAGTGTAGCTCCAGCCAAAAAATCTATTTTTAAGCTTTTTGGATAACATAGGGAAGGGTTATCACCCCGGTAACATTTGTTTTGCTCTCTGTGCCCCTGTACAGAAGATTTCACCTCACTTTCTGTCCCAATTATAATTGGATTTTGAAAATTTTGGGCTGTTAGGAAAACAAGGATTGGTGATAAAGTATCAGTGGAGACACATTTTTCCCATATGAACTTACAGGAGAGAATTTCCCTTCCTAGAGGTAGATTTCCTCTCACTTCCTGTTATCTCCCTCCATTTGTAAGTAGGAGTCGTTTGTAAGTCGGATGTTTGTTAGTAGCGGACCCCCTGTATTGGGATATTTTTGGCCAAAAATATGTAGAAGAATATATATTGGCCTAAACATATGAATAAATGATTTTCTTTTTTTTTTGGATATGTATTATAGTTGAGAATAATTTTATTTTTATTTTTTTAAATTGTCTGCCTTTTGATCAAATATCACCAAAAGAAATCTCTATTTGTGAGAAAAAAAGGATGACAATTTTGCTTGGGTACATTGTCTCATGTCACATGATTGTGCAATTGTCAGTTAAAGCAACACAGTGCCGTATCACAAAAAATGGCCTGGTCATTAAGGGAGCAAATCCATCCAGGGCTGAAGTGCAAAAAAATGTATTATTGTATTATTTCAAACACATATTTGGTGGGAATACAGCTTATAAGAAATCCTTCACACTCCACCTCATTAACACCGCAAAACAATGTATACCCGTCCATTGGAGAAGCACCAATCCTACTAAAATTTCAGAAAACAGCGGAAATGGAGTACCTAATCCATCTTGCTAAAGAGAACCAATGAAATATCGGAAAACATGGGCCTGCTGGTTACACTTTCAAGACTCCTCAGATTTTCAAGATCTCCTGAATAACTCCTAACTTCAATACTCAGTGGGAACAGCAAACGTTCCTCACACATATCTTCAAACCCAACAAGCATAGAATTCCCGCCACGCCCCCCCTCCCACCCACTCTTCTCCATCCCTCCCAAAATGAGCCCTCCCCCACACATTGCCGGGGGAAATTAAAACCTAACACTACACTGAAACAAATGTAGGGCCAATTTAGAGAACTTATATAGGTGAGCTCTTCTGCATGAAGGCCCACTGCTGGATGTTAGCTGTACAAAACCCCTACAAACACAAAGGGGGCCAGCTACACCACTGAGTAAACCACCACTGATGGGACATCTTGAAACAGCAACAACTGCCCCCTCCCTCTCACAATTTGATCCCATTAGGGGTGCTTGGGATTTGGGAAGGCTTTCCTTGGTTAACCTGAGCCTCATATGCAGAACTCCCTAAGGGCTACACTCCAAGACCTCACAACAGAGACACCTATGATCACAATCATCAATACGTAATATGGCTGATACATACTTTAGTCTGTTTTTCTTTTGTTTCTTTAATTTTTTATGAAATGTGATATCTTTTGATGCCCTTCATGTTAGATGTAGGAGTACATTTACCTGATTCATTGGTTAAGTTACTGTTTCTCTTCTCTGTAAACTTAAAAATGTAATACACTTTTGTAAAAAAAAAAAAACCTTCAAACATATATCAAATACATTTGGAAAATAAGTTTTACCAACTAAAAAAAAAAAGAGTAAGTTGCAAGTTAATATCACTTAAAATGAAATAACTAAGTAGCAAAGTAACAAAGTAATAGGGCAGCACAATGATGTAGTGGTTATCACTTTCGTCTAGCAGCATAAGGGTCACTGGTTTGAATGCCAACCACAACACTACCTGCCTGCAGTTTGCATGTTCTCCCTGTGCCTGCATAGGTTTCTTTCCACACTCCAAAGACATGCTGGTAGGGTAATTGGCTCCTGTGTAAATTGGCCCTAGTATGTGTATGTATGAATGTGAGCTATGGATCTTAGATTGTAAGCTCCTTGAGGGCAGGGACTGATGATAGTGTATATGTAAAGAGCTGCATAAAACGACAGTGCTATATAAGTACTTGAAATAAATAAATTCATAGCTTAACATGTTCTATAAACTGAAAAAAATTAGTTGGCTTTACTTGAACCTACAGTCTATAAATTGGAAAATATGAGTTGGTTTCACTTAAACCTATGGTCTATAAACTGGAAAAATTAAGTTGGCTTTACTTAAAACAACCAAGTTGAAAACATGAAACGTCTCATGAGTCAGACAGAAATAGGTTTAGTTGCCTCAGTTTTATGAGTAGACCCAGCACAATATTTTTTGCAGTGTAGAAGGGCTCAAAGTAATTTGCAGGTAGCTAAGTCCAGGTAAATCTAAACTGAAATTAAATTAAATATTGCTTTGATGTTTGTCACTCATCCCAACATAGTAGCATGTGATAACCTTAAAATATTTCATAGATTGATATAGCTGAAATCACCCTTGTCCAAAAAATAAAAATAAAAATGTGTTGGAACAATGCAATAAAGGATTGTCTAGATATAAAAAAAGAAACAAGGAAAATAAATTCCTATTGGGGATTGGTAGTGATGGGTATATCTGCTAGGATTTGATATGCAGGCAGATTAATGAACACAGCCAAAAAATACATAAATTGTCAACTTCAACCACTTAAGGACCAAAAGGATTTACACCTTTAATGACCAGGCCATTTTTTGTGATACGACACTGCGTTGCGTTTAGTTGACAATTGTGCGGGTGTGCAATGCTGTATCCAAATAAAATTTATGTACTTTTTTCCCCACATACATAGCTTTCTTTTGCTGATATTTTTGACACTTTCTTTGGGAACCAGTGACATTATTACAGTGATCAGTGCTAAAAATATGCACTGACATTGTACTAATGACACTGGCAGGGAAAGGGTTAACACCAGGGGGCAATCAAGAGGTTAACTGTGTTCCCTGGGTGTGTTTCCTAACTGTATGGGGGGTATCATGCCTGGGATAACACACAGATCCATCTTTCTGCATAGCAGAAAGACAAGATCTATGTGTGATCCCCTGTCAGAATGGAGATCTGCCCTGTTTACTTCGGCAGATCCCCATTCTGTCTCTGTGAGTCCACCAAACCTGCTGATTGGCTCCCCTCCACTGCCCACACAGGGCTTTGAATGAGCCTGACGTACCCCTATGGAGATTCTCGCCGCAAAGCCAACTTTCCCCAGTCTAAGTGCAGCAGCTGGTCAGCAAGAGTTTAACAGAACCCCATTGAGATCAATGGCAGATGAATCTTACAATTAATTTCGCTCCATTTTCAATACAGATAGGAAAATTATTGTCAAACAAGGGACATAGGGAGCCGGGCACTGCCAGGGGAGACCAATGAAAAAAAAATACAGTATAGTGGGGTGCAGCTATCTTTTTTAAGGCCTAAAGTGAAACATTAAAATAAATAAATCATTGCTTTACAGAACATGCTTGGGAAAATCCTTAAACATGCCTGGGAAGTGGCACACCTGTAGGATGTACTAGGTCAATGTGACATATAGCAGCCAGCAGGGCTCCTAAGCCTATTTAACTACCCGGACACACACATCTGGCTGGCATGGGGCCTGCAGGATGATCGACTGATGTCCATCTCCCTCCCCATTGATTTACCCCATCTCCTTATCTGTAATTTGTAAATGTAGTTATATCCCTACTATAAATAAATCCAACCCTTATTTTAAGAATACGTTTTACTTAATTGGAAATCAGACACTCCAAACAGAGCACATCGGTTTAGCTGGTTTTGGTACCTTTCTATAATTTCCCCTTTCTCTTTATTGGACAGCATATTTTGGGAGTGTATTATGTTTACTGTTATTTATATTATTTAACTGTCCATGGAGTAGGTTGGCCTATTGCATGGTGAATGTATATAGTCTGTATGTAATGTTGGTGTCCTTTTTTGAGGGAGATGGTGACAGATTATTTCCATCCATGTGGATTGGCGAGTGAATGTGGAATGAATGAGTTCCTGGAAAGAATGGATCTCTGTCCATGAACAGCTATACTGGAAAAGGGATAATCTTCAGCTAAATGTTTTCACGCGCTCCTCCCTTCAAGATTGTAAGCTCTAACGAGCAGGGGCCCCCCTGATGCCTCCTGTATTGATTTGTATTGTAAGTGTACTGTCTGCCCTCATATTGTAAAGCGCTGCACAAACTGTTGACACTATATAAATCCTGAATAATAATAATAATAATAATGTCGGAACATCACAAGGATTGGAGTAAGGCCCATATCAATTTTTTATGCATCTGGTGGCACATGTTTGTGTGTCAATCAGGCACAAGAGTAAAATATGTAATATTGTAAAAATGTATATTAATGCTGATGGGACATGAGACTAATGAGAATAATATGACTTTGACAATATGGCTTTGAAAGGACTTTGATTTGAGGCAGATGACCATTTTTATAGCCAGCCTGCAGTAAACAGGGCTAGATGAATGCACAAGGTTGTTATCATCTGACCAGCGGGACTCCTAAGGCCGCGTACACACGAGAGGATTGTCCGTCCAACTTAGTCCGCTGAAACGTGTTTCAGCGGACAATCCGCTCGTGTGTGGGCTTCAGCGGACTTTTTCAGCGGACAGTCTGGCGGACTAAGTCTTTCGGAATTTCCGTAATATTGTCCGTCCAAACTTGGTTTCAGCGGACAATCCGCTCGTGAGTAGGCTAGTTCGACGGACTAAGTATGGCGCATGCTCAGAAAGGATTTACACGGCCGAAGGTTGCATTGCAGTGTATTGGACGTCGAATTTCTAGTCCCGTCGTACGTGCCGTACACGTCATCGCGCAAGCTTTCGGCGGACTGTCTGTTCATCGTGTGTGGTCAAGTCCGTTCATTCGAAAGTAGGACAGACTGTCGGATTGTCTGACGAACTTAGTTGGCCAGACAATCCGCCCGTGTGTACGCGGCCTAAGGCTATTCAACTACCCCCTCACAACAACACATACCTGGCTGGCATGGGGCCTGTAGGATAATAGATTGATTGACCTCATGTGTTGATCATTTGCTCAAAAGAAACTCAAAGTGGAGCCTGGGACAGGAATGACCTTTTGTGATCTTTTGGTTCCATATATCTTCCACAAAGGACCAGTACATGATTTTCTAAAACCCATTTTTGATGGGGGGTCAAGAATTGATGAAAGGCCTTGGTTTGTGTGGAAGAGTCAGGGGGGATGTGTGTACTATAGACGACAGACCCCCACTTCTATTTACCTGTCCATCTCTCTCCCCATTGCTTTACCCTATTTCCTTATTCTTTTTTTCAAAAAAAAACTTATTTGTAACTCTGTATATACTTACTGGTAATAAATCAAACCCTTATTTTCAGAATTAGTTGTCCTTCATTATAATTCAGACACCCCAAACAGAGTACATTTTACATATATACATGCCTTTTAACCAGTTGCCGACCGCCGCACGACGATGTACGTCGACAGAATGGCACAGGCAGGCATATGGGCGTACCTGTACGTCCCTGCCTTCCCGCGGGTGGGGGGCCCGATCGGGCCCCCCCGGTGCCAGCGGCGGTCGGATACCGTGCAGGAGCGATCCGGGATGAGGGGGCGGCCATTCATTCATGGCCACCCCCTCGCGATCGCTCCTGACGAATGGAAGTGCAGCATGACATCACTTCCTCTCCTGTAATGTAAACACAGGCAGAGGAAGTGATGTAATCTCTCCTCCGTGTCGGTATTTTTCGTTCCGGCACCGAGGAGAGAGGATCGGTGAGTTGCACCAACACTACACTACACAGTAGAACATGCCAGGCACACTCTCACCCCCCCTTCACCACCCGATCACCCCCCCAATCACCCCTGCACCCCCAGTCACAGTGACACCAACTGCATTTTTTTTTATTGCATTGGTGTCATTTGTGACTGTAATAACTGTTAGGGCAGTTAGGGTTAGCCCCCTTTAGTTCTAGGGTACCTCCCTAACCCCCCCAATAAAGGTTTAACCCCGTGATCACCCCCCGTCGCCAGTGTCACTAAGGCTGGGTTCACATTGCAGCGGTTTATGAGAACAGATGTGATTCGCACCGCACTGCAGTGCAAATCGCATCCGATCTCTGTACGATGCGAGTTCAGCCATACAGATAGTATGGCTGAATTTGCATCGCACCCGCCGCAAACTCGCACGGGACCCTTTTTTTGGTCCGCAGCAGAATCGGATCGCATGGGTGTTCACACCATGCGATCCGATTCCTGTCCGAGTTTGCAGATCGCACTGCGATATGCGAACTGATCTGGGGGTGTCATTAACATTTCACTGACACTCCCAGCAGTTCGCATAGGGCAGTGTGAACTGCCGCCGGGAGGCATGCGATGCGGGAACCCACTGCGGATTTGTGGCGTTCCCGCATCGCTCCAGTGTGAACCCAGCCTAATAAGCGTTTTTCTGATCGCTGTATTAGTGTCACAGGTGACGCTAGTTAGGCAGGTAGGTATTTAGGTTTGTCACAGCTTTTTATAGCGCCAGGGACCCCCATATACTACCGCATAAAGCCCCCTGATTGCCCCCTAGTTAACCCTTTCACCAGTGATCACCATATAACTGTTACAGGTGACGCTGGTTGGTTAGTTATTTTTTTATAGTTTCAGGGCACCCGCCATTTATTACCTAATAAAGGTTTAACCCCCTGATCACCCGGCGGGTGATATAAGTTTGAGGGTCAGATAAGGTCTGCGTCGCCCCAAGCAGCGTCAGGTTAGTGCCAGTACCGCTAACACCCACGCGCAAAGCATACACCTCCCTTAGTAATATAGTATCTGATCAGATCTATATTAGCGTCGCCAGCAGTTTAGGTTTCCCAAAACGCATTGTTAGCGGGATCAGCCCAGATACCTGCTAGCACCTGCATTTAGCCCCTCCGCCAAGCCCAGCCCAGCCCACCCAAGTGCAGTATCGATCGATCACTGTCACTTACAAAACACAACACACATAACTGCAGCGTTCGCAGAGTCAGGCCTGATCCCTGCGATCGCTAACAGTTTTTTTTTGTAGCGTTTTGATACAGTCGCTGACAGCCTAGGTGCTTTTTTACCTGTGAGTCTCACTAGTGTACCCCTAAATTTAGGGGTGTCTACTTTCCAAAATGGGGTCATTTGGGGGGGGGGGTTTGTGCCATCTTGGCATTTTATGGCCTTCAAAACTGCGATAGGTAGTGAGGAGTGAAATCAAAAATTTACACCCTTAGAAATCCTGAAGGCAGTGCTTGGTGTTTGGGGGCCCCGTACGTGGCTAGGCTCCCAAAAAATCCCACACATGTGGTATCCCCGTACTCAGGAGAAGCAGAAGAATTTATTTTGGGGTGTCATTTCACATATGCGCATGGCATGTGTGAGCAATATATCATTTAGTGACAACTTTGTGAAAAAAATAAAATAAATAAATAAAAGTTTGTAATGTTCCCGCAACTTGTGGCAAAATATTAAATATTCCATGGACTCAACATGCCTCTCAGTAAATAGCTTGGGGTGTCTACTTTCTAAAATGGGGTCATTTGGGGGGGTTTTGTGCCAGCTTGGCATTTTATGGCCTTCAAAACTGTAATAGGTAGTGAGGAGTGAAATCAAAAATTTACACCCTTAGAAATCCTGAAGGCGGTGCTTGGTTTTCGTGGCCCCGTACGCGGCTAGGCTCCCAAAACATCCCACACATGGGGTATCTCCATACTCAGGAGAAGCAGCAGAATTTATTTGGGGGGATCATTTCACATATGTCCATGGCATGTGTGAGCAATATATCATTTAGTGACAACTTTGTGAAAAAAATTAAAAATAAATAAAAGTTTGTAATATTCCCGCAACTTGTGGCAAAATATAAAATATTCCATGGACTCAACATGCCTCTCAGCAAATAGCTTGGGGTGTCTACTTTCTAAAATGGGGTCATTTGTGGGTATTTTGTGCCATCTTGGCATTTTATGGCCTTAAAAACTGTAATAGGTAGTGAGGAGTGAAATCAAAAATTTACGCCAAAATATAAAATATTCCATGGACTCAACATGCCTCTCAGCAAATAGCTTGGGGTGTCTACTTTCTAAAATGGGGTCATTTGTGGGTATTTTGTGCCATCTTGGCATTTTATGGCCTTAAAAACTGTAATAGGTAGTGAGGAGTGAAATCAAAAATGTACGCCCTTAGAAAGCCTGAAGGCGGTGCTTGGTTTTCGGGGCCCCGTACGCGGCTAGGCTCCCAAAAAGTCCCACATATGTGGTATCCCCGTACTCAGGAGAAGCAGCAGAATTTATTTTGGGGTGTCATTTCACATATGCCCATAGCATGTGTGAGCAATATATCATTTAGTGACAACTTTGTGAAAAAAAAATAAAATGGGGGGCGCATGCGCAAGGCTCGACATGGCAGACGTTCTTCCATAGAGCTCCGCACTCCCCGCTGCTTTAACGGATCGCTTACAACAATCTGAACCGATCTTTTGCTCTGATTTCCACGGGATCGCTCTCTGAAACTACGCTGTACGTCGCGGTATGGTACTCATGGGTCCCAAGGGCAAAAACAAGCCGAAACCCATTAAAGAAGCTCTGGCCCGGGCCTCCTCCAAAATGGCGGCGAAGGCCCTAGCGAAACACCACGTTGCATCTCCGGCCTCGGACAGCGGTGATGAAGAGGACACTGATACTAACCTCGGAGGCTCCCCACCTCTACCCTCCGCAGGTATGTCACAAACTGCCTTCCTAAGACACATGGAGTCTATGCTCCAGAAAGCTCTCAAGACTACCTCTGAGCAGATCACTGACAGGCTTTCACGAGAAATCCGGGAAATAGGTCAGCGCACTGCTGATCTGGAAACAAGGGTGGATGATATGGAACTCACCCTCCGGGAGCATTCGCAAGATCTCTCCACGCTCAGGGACAGGGGAGGGCTGGCAGCCTTAGGCCTGGGGGGCAAGTCCAGTCAAGTGGCCCATAGAACCGGTGGTGGCAAAATGGTGGATCGGGAAAACAGTCTCTAAGGTTTTTCATGATCGCAAAGGTGGGGGGTGCAGGGAGGACAATGTGGCCCTCCAGGGCCTGTGGGGGACTTGTACTAGCATGGCCTCTAGGAACTAAACCGCAAGCAAGTCCCTGTATGAATCCCTCAGAGCTGAGGACCTGCCCCCCGCCCGCAACTAGACAAACTACAAGTCCCAGCATTAACCCCTGAGATCTAAGGATGTGTCCCCTTAGATCCCACGGGTTCATGCTGTGCCCTGTAGTCCTTCACTAGTTGGGGGGGTGACACATCCTGAGCTCTGAGGGGTTATGCTGAGACCTTTAGTCCTTCACTTTTGGGGTGTTACATCCCAAAAAGTAAAGTACTACAAGTTCCAGCATGAACCCTGGCTGAGATTTAAGGATGTGATCTCCTCCTCTGCTGCTGGCTCATGCTCCCATGACACACGTATGTTCTAATTCATTCACTTCTCCCAACCTCACCTCAGGCAGCTTGACCATAGGGTCTAATATGCTTCAAAATAGGGTGGACTCAGAGCGCAGATCATTGTGCTCAGAGCCCACCCAGGCGTGTTAGAAAAGCAAATTAATATTTGCTTTTCTAACACTGAACTGCCTCTCTGCCAATCAGGAAGAGAGGGTCTGATATCCGTCACCTGATTGGCTGAAAGGACAGGCGCTCCTATTGGATGTCTAGCAGGAGGAAAAGCATGGAGTAAGCATAGAGAACACAGGAGCCGCTGCCTGTCCCACAGCTCCCAGCCATCACTCGCTGCCTGACCTGCCACCCAGATGAGGTAAGTGCCGGTCAGACAGCGGGCGAGGTGGGGTGCTGGTTAAATGCCGACGGGGGTAATATTGGCTACATTTGATGGGGCACAGCGAGGCTACATTTGATGGGGCACAGCGAGGCTGCATTTGATGGGGCACAGCGAGGCTGCATTTGATGGGGCACAGCGAGGCTGCATTTAATAGCAGAGTGAGGCTATTTTTCAGTATTTTTTAGTTTGCACCAGACAGAGAGAGACATCGCTCCAAATTGTCCGGACAGAGAGACCACTCCTCAAGAAAATTGCTTGATTCCTTTATCAACATAGTAAAGCCTTGTACACACCACTATTGTTTTTTTTCTCAATCCAGTGAGTTGAACAAAAAAAAAAAAAGCTGACAGCTCTGGTTGGAGCTGCTGAGCATTAGCAAAAGTGACCTGGGCATTGATCACTTTTCAGTGGAGTGGCAGTGCCTGCTGCAAGTGTGTACAAGCCTTTCATCGCACACTGGTGTGCTCTAGTTTAGCCGCAGTGCTTATGCACACAGTTTTCCTTAGCCGCAGTCCCATAGGCTTATTTTAGGTTGTGCGTTTTTGCTGCAGTTTTTTTATAGCACACCAAAGATGCAGCCGTTTTTGTGCACTTTCAGAAAATGCAGCAAAAATGTGCAAACTAATAGAAGTCTATGGGACATGCAGGAAGACCATGAGATGACCAACACTGCAGCAGACCAGTGTGAGCTCACATTATAGTACATAGGAGCAGGTACTGCACATGCTGCTGAAAGAAACCTCCTTATCTGCAGAGAGAGGGGGGGAGAGGAATTTGGGAGAGAGAGGGGGGAGAGGCCGGTCACAGCTCACTCACTTGGAAGGACTCAGCAGGCAGAAGGCTCGGTTATCAGCTTCCAGAGCTTCCCATACAGATCACCGAGGGATCTCAGTTTGAATGTTCCCGCCCACACGTCCGATTCAAAGACGCAGCACACAGACTGCCCGGAGTGTGGGCGGGCACAGTGAGAGAGGGGGCTGGAGGAGGCGGAGTGGATCCACCCTCTTCTATTCGGCTGTGCTCAGTCTGAATGGAATGGACACAGACTGTCAGCTCAGAAGCAGGGAACAGCACTGTGACATGACAGATGTCCAATCACAGCGCTAACGTTCCTGCATGCTTCTGGGCTGTTATCCAGCCCTGCCAGCCTCCCTTAGTAGTAACACTCTGCCAACTGCACATGCTCAGTTCTCAGCTGGCAGCACATCGGCCTTTTTATGGGGATTTAGAGAGCAGCCTGGGGGGAAAATGCATCCCTGCCCCCTGGACCAGCCCGCCCCTGCTCAGGGAGGAGAATGTTACCCTGTTATCATGATTAGAGAACGCCGAAAACAGATCCCGTAGGTCCAATTT
This sequence comes from Lithobates pipiens, assembly GCF_037356315.1. Classification (NCBI taxonomy): domain Eukaryota; kingdom Metazoa; phylum Chordata; class Amphibia; order Anura; family Ranidae; genus Lithobates; species Lithobates pipiens. Next base: position 182,693,293 of record NW_027507748.1, read on the forward strand.
ACGCCTACCTGGCATCCCCGAATCTATTGAAGACATACAGTCGTTCACCACTGCTCTGTTCCAGGAAATGTCACCCTCTCTCCCAATAGAACGTCTGGAGTTCGACAGGATCCACCGAGCCCTCACACGCCGTCAACCAGACGGTCCCCCTCGGGATATCATCATAAAATTAAATTTTTTCCGCACGAAGGAGCAATTAATTAATGCCGCCCGCAAGAAAGAGGAACTTATCTTTCAAACCCACAAGTATCAACTCTTCTCTGATTTGGCCCCTCTGACTATTGCTAAACGGGGCGCTATGAAACCCCAGCTCCAGATTCTAATGCAACACCAACTTAAATATACTTGGAGATTCCCTTTTGACCTGCAATTTACACATCTGGGTCAACAACACTAATGCTCCTCCCCGGAATCCTTGCAACAGCTCCTGGAAGTACTTCACTTGGCCCCGTCGGCCCAACACCCGGAGACCGCGCTGCCCTGCACACCCGCCCGATCAGCTGCCCACCCGTACTCGGCTACGCCTAAACGCAACAATCCCAATCCAGCCTCTGTTCGTAAGGGGACTCCGCAACGACGATATGAAGACACTTTCCTCAGTCCGAAGTCCCGTACTCCACGCTGATTTGCCCGCAGATGCCTTCTTATTCTCCCTCCTGGTACTCTCGGAGTGCCCCCACTGTGTCCCTGTTTTACAGGACTCCACAGTCGCCTTGCAACGATGGTTCTACCTTTCAAGCATCCTCAAGCTTCTAGTTATTCTGTTTGCCCTTGCTTTTTGTTTTTTGTTTTTAATTTTTAATTTTTATCTTTTACTTTTTACTTTCTATTATTTTCCTCACTGCTTTTGTGCCATCATGCTGGGTCCCAGCGATTCCTACTGAACTGTACGCAGCCGGATCACATTGAGACATCCCCTGGGACATGCGTGCTCCATATGGAGCTGCTGGCAGGGTTCAGTCATGCATGTACATTTTTTCTTTTTTATCTTCCTTTTTTCTTTTTTTTTTGAACCAGCCGCTTATCCTTATTGTTTTCCTTTTTATGCGGTATGTCCATTGGGGAGGGGGGGGGCGTAAGGGGGGGGGGTTGGGATTGTTTCCTTTCCCCCCCTTCTTTCTGCTTTGGGACACCCTTCCTTCCCAACCGTTTTTCCCCTTTTTTATTACTCCCGTATTGCATCCCCCTCTAATGTTCAATTATCTATTCAGTGATTTGTGGCTTCTGCTGTTTACTCCTCCATATAAGTTTTTTGGGCTACTGTCCTCCCCTCTTCCTTTTTTCCCCTTCCCCCTATTCCTTCCCTCTCTGCCCCTATCCCCCAGGTCACTTTTTCTTCTTCTCCTTTATCTTTTGCTTCTTCTTTTTTCTCTTCTCTCACCTTCCCTCTATTTCCATCCTTGCTTCAGTACCCCCTCTCTTCCTCCCTTCCCTCCCCCCCCCCCCCCCCCTCCGTCTTTCCTATTACCCCTGCACCAATCCAAAGGTCAACTATGTTAAGCCCATTCAGGGAGGCTCTATGCTTTCTCGTTAATGTTTATGGTTTCGTGTTATGCTTACTCAGCATGTTGTTTTCAGGATTATTGTAATGTTTTATATGTTAGATCCTTTAGCAGCGGGGAGTTGTCACTGCTCCCCCACCTTACGGTGCTCTCTCTCTTGGGCCGTTTTTGGTTGGCCGCAAAGAGGGTGCGCTATTTAGTTGGGCAACACAAGACTTGCTTTCCATTTCTCAACTCCAATGAGGTGCCCTACGCTCAATACACCACACTTTCCTTCCCTTCATCTTACTTTCTGTCCCTATCCTCTCTTTCTCTCTCTTTCCCCATTCTCCTTTTCTGGTCAGGTGGTCCCTCTGCCCTTCCATCCATTTTTTAGTGATCCCCCACGTAGGTCCGGATGACCCCCCTAAACATACTCTCCCTTAATGTTAAGGGACTTAACTCCCCGAATAAAAGGGTCAAGGCCTTCCGCACCTTTGCTTCCCTGAAGGCTGATATTGTTGCCCTCCAAGAGACCCACTTCTCTGCTCGTAACACCCCTAAATTTTTTAGTTCCCGTTACCCCTTAGTCTATACCGCCTCTGCTGAATCTAAACAAAGAGGGGTTCTACTGGCCTTCCACCAATCCTTACCCTTCACAGTTACCACAGAAATTTAAGATCCTGCTGGCCGTTACATTATCCTGATAGGCTTGCTACAAGAAGTGGAAACAACATTTGTCTCCTATTATGCCCCTAATGTTAACCCAATACCCTTTTTCTCCCATCTACTGAGGGTAATCAAGTCACATGCTAAAGGTACCTTAATTATGTGCGGTGACTCTAATCTGATACTCCACCCACATCTTGACAAATCACCCTACTCCCTGGGTCATTATTCCCCTTCATCACAATTACGTAGACTACTACACCAATACTCCTTGTTGGACACATGGAGAGAGTGTAATCCGCTGAAGAAAAATTACACTTACTACTCCTACCCGCACAATTCCTTCTCTAGAATTGACCATATCCTTGTGCCAATCGCATCCTCTCCAATCCTGCAACATTCCATTATACACCCCATTACATGGTCGGACCACTGTGCTGTGATCACCACGATCTCTTCGTTAATACCCCGTCCTGAGGCCAAAACTTGGTGCATGAATGAAGCCCTCCTAACAAATCAGTCCTACTGCCTAGACATCCAATCGGCTCTTAACGACTATCTCTTACATAATTCCATATCCGATGTCTCGTCGACCCTGCTTTGGGAAGCCCACAAACCAGTAGTCAGAGGTACTTGTATTTCCGTTGCCACCCACCTTAAGCGGGAGAAGAAAGCCAGGCTCCAACAGTTGGAATCTGACTTTCACCACCAGTTTTTACAATTTCAGGTATCCCCATCTAGTACTAATAAAAAGTTACTGGAGAAAACCAGACTGGAACTGGACCTTCTTCTGGCTGAATCTGCGGAAAAGTCTATCCGCCGGTCTGGCCACAAGATTTATACCAAGGCCAATAAACCAGATACCTTTTTGGCACTCCGCCTCAGGCGACCGGATCATAACTACGCTCCGGTTAGGCTTCGGCTGGCTAATGGCAATCACACCAGTAACCCCGTTAGAGTCCTTTCTGAATTTCGTAGGCATCTTGCTGATTTATATAAGGAACAGGGGCCTTTTCCCTCCCAGGAGGCAGAGACGTTATTTCAGGACATGCCCATACCTAAATTGCCTGACGCCAGTCGAGAGTCTATCGACAAACCAATCTCGGTCGATGAGGTACTTGGAGCTATCAAAACACTCAAACCCCACAAGTGTCCTGGTCCGGACGGTCTTCCTGGCTTATACTATAAAACGTTTGCAACCACCTTGGCCCCACTTCTTGCCAACTCGTTTAACGCCTTACTAAAACAACAATCCCTCGGTCGCGACACTTTGACTGCCATCATTGCTATGATCCCCAAACCCAGCACTGATCACAACCTCTGGTCCAATTATAGGCCCATTTCCCTTTTAAATTTGGATGTGAAAATCCTAGCTAAAGTTCTTGCTTTGAGGCTCAATCCGATAATCGGTCACTTGATTCACAAAGATCAGGTGGGCTTTATCCCCAGTCGTCAGGCCAGCGATAACATCCGCCGAGTTGTCCTTCTACAGCACATAGCCAAATCCCGTAAGATTCCCATGCATCTCCTATCGCTCGATATCAGGAAAGCCTTTGACACAGTCTCTTGGCCCTATCTTCACTATATATTAGGACGTTGGGGCTTTGGCCCCAATTTTTTGCATTGGATTAACTCATTATACGCTCACCCACAAGCATTTATAAAATATTCCGGTTTCAGCTCAGAATATTTCCCCATCCGTAGGGGAACGAGGCAGGGCTGTCCCTTATCCCCACTATTATTTGCCCTAGTAATCGAACCCCTTGCATCCCTCATTAGATCGAACCCTAATATTCATGGTCTAGACATAGCCTCCACATCTCACAAACTTTGCCTCTTTGCCGATGATGCTTTACTATTCATTACTTCCCCACACATCTCCCTGCCCAACCTCCTACAACTCCTATCCAAGTTTGCTAAGATTTCAGGTCTGGAAGTTAATCAAGCGAAATCCAAAGCCCTTAATGTGTCCCTTCCATTGACCGACTTTAAACTCATACAGATGAACTTCCCTTTTCAATGGTCCTCTTCCTCGATCCCCTACTTAGGAATTAAATTAACCAGTGACCCCACCCAACTGTTCCATTCTAACTATCTCCCAATGCTAAAATACCTGTCCTCCCTACTTAATACTTGGCTACCCCTCCACGTATCCTGGCTTGGTCACATCGCAGCTGTGAAAATGTCCCTACTGCCTAAACTGCTTTACTTATACAGGGTTCTCCCAGTCACCGTTCCACCCTACTTCCATAGAGTGATCCAGAGCAGGGTATATAAATATATCTGGGGTTCTAAGACCCCACGCATCTCCAGACCTACCCTACTCCGCAGTAAACTTAATGGGGGCCTGGGAGTTCCTAATTTTCTTCAGTACTATCATTCCGCTCAACTTGCACAACTTACCCTCTATCACGCAAAGACAGAGATCCCCCTATGGGTCGCCCTGGAGGCAATAGATATCCATCCCATCTCTATCGCCAATCTTCTGTGGCTCCCTGCTTCGGCTCGGGGCCCTTTATCTAACCCCTTAACCCAGCACTCCCTTAAAATCTGGGACAAGCTGTATAAACCGTTTAAATTGCTTTCTCCACATTCGCCTTTACTCTCCCTATTTGGCCAACCACTCTTTTACCCAGCCTTTTCCCAGCCGGCCTCTTTCCAGACATGGTCTCGGGCCGGTCTGGAACGTATTCGAGATTTCATCTTCAACGGAATTGTCAAACCCTTCCCAGTCCTCCAGTCACAGTTGAACATCCCTCCACAGGAATACTTCCGATACATTCAAATCACCCACTTTATTCGTACAATCATGGGCCCCCACAGAGTCTCAAACAATCTATCTATGTTCGAGAGTTTATGTGACTCTGACCCACATGCTCCAGGTATCATTTCCAATCTTTATGCTCACCTCACGTCCCTTCCTTCCTCACTTCCATCATATGCCTCGGCCTGGTCTACGGACCTGTCCCTTAACTTGGATGCGGACGATTGGGCAGGGATATGGGCAACAACTAAATTAACATCACAGAATGTGATCGCGTTGGAGGCCAGCTATAAAGTTCTCATGAGGTGGTACCTAGTCCTGACTAGGATCGCTCGATACACCCCAGCCTATTCCCCTAATTGTTTTCGTGGTTGTGATTCAAGGGGTACACACCTCCATATATGGTGGACAGGCCCAGTAGTAGAACACTTTTGGGGAATCATATTTCAAATGGCTTCTGTCTTATTTAATACTACCCTTATTCCTGATCCGGCCCTTGCCTTACTTAACCTTCCTCCTCATAATTTGTCTAGGGCACAATTGCGTCTCCTTTCTCAACTTACCACGGCCGCCAAGCAGACCATTGCGAAAGCTTGGAAGACACCACTTTTACATATAGTGGAAGTTAAATGTAGAGTTACCCAAGCCATGATTCACAGTAAAATTGAGGCTACAATACTAGACAAAATTCCCCAACACCTTAAAATTTGGCGCCCATGGTCTAATCACTACCTTCCCCACGACTTCGATGAACGCCTCCTGGAGCCATGATTTTATGATTTTTTGATTTTTTCTTTTAAGACTTGGGGGGTGGGGTGTTTCCAGCCCCCACGGCACCTGTGGACCACCTGGCCAGAACTTGCTCCCTCTTTACCCCACTTTCCTTTCCATCTTTTATCTCTATTTTTCTCTCTCCTTTCTTTTTTCGCTCCCTTTCCCCCTTTTCCTTTCTTGACTACTACTTTTCACATCTTTCTTTCCATTCTTTAAACTTTATTGATGATGTAGCACTTATTTCTTTTTACATCTCCGTTACTGTTGCCCAGCTTGCTCGTGCAGAGTCTCTTTTCTCATTGCCTGTCTCAATATAAACTGAGCCTATAACCTTATGATATCAGCATTGCTACCGATTTCTGATATTTGCTCCTATTGAATGCCAAAACTTAATATAATCTACATATATTTGTATATATAGCCTTTATCCTCCCCTATCTCTCTGTACAAAAGCTCTGCTAACAATGTTTGTCTTATGAAAACGATTGTAACAGTGACTGTATCATTTGTATCTTCTGCTTGTTGTCAATAAAATTTTTGAACAAGAAAAATAAAATAAATAAAAGTTTGTAATTTTCCCGCAACTTGTGGCAAAATATAAAATATTCCATGGACTCAACATGTCTCTCAGCAAATAGCTTGGGGTGTCTACTTTCTAAAATGGGGTCATTTGTGGGTGTTTTGTGCCATCTTGGCAAATTTATGGCCTTCAAAACTGTGATAGGTAGTGAGGAGTGAAATTACAAATGTATGCCCTTAGAAATTCTGAAGGCGGTGCTTGGCTTTCGGGGCCCCGTACGCGGCTAGGCTTCCAAAAAGTCGACCACATGTGGTATCCCCGTACTCAGGAGAAGCAGCAGAATGTATTTTGGGGTACAATTCCACATATAACCATGGCATGTGTGAGCAATATATCATTTAGTGACAACTTTGTGTAAAAAAAAAAAAAAATTTTTGTCATTATTCAATCGCTTGAGGCAAAAAAATAAAATATTCAATGGGCTCAACATGCCTCTTGTCAATTTCCTTAGGGTGTCTACTTTCCAAAATGGGGTCATTTGGGGGGTTTTGTACTGCCCTGCCATTTTAGCACCTCAAGAAATGAGATAGGCAGTCATAAACTAAAAGCTGCGAAAATTCCAGAAAACGTACCTTAGTTTGTAGATGTGACAACTTTTGCGCAAACCAATAAATATACAGTTATTGACTTTTTTTTTACCAAAGACATGTGGCTGAATACATTTTGGCCTAAATGTATGACTAAAATTGAGTTTATTGGATTTTTCTAATAACAAAAAGTAGAAAATATCATTTTTTTTCAAAAGTTGCGGTCTTTTTACGTTTATATCGCAAAAAATAAAAATCGCAGAGTCAGTCAAATACCTTTAAAAGAAAGCTCTATTTGTGGGAAAAAAAGGACGCAAATTGCGTTTGGGTACAACATTGCATGACTGCGCAATTACCAGTTAAAGCAGCGCAGTGCCAAATTGTAAAAAGACCTCTGGTCATTGACCAGCAAAATGGTCCGGTCTGAAAGGGGTTAACTTCACCAATGCTACATTAACATGCCCAGAAATATAGTATAGTGACTATAATGTACACCTATACAGCAATGTGTAAAAAAAAATAATAATAATAATTAAAAAATGCAAAATCACTAATTAAATGAAGTGTTCTGTAAAAATGTAAATAATATCAAAAGTCCATTGATTTATTAAACCACATATTCATCTTTATGAAAAAAAAATAGAGAACATAGTGACATTTCATAAATCTTTAAAAAGTTCCAAAAGTGCAATATCCAGTGTCCTCTTGTGAACAAATCATCCACCCCAGTGCTCAATATGTGCGCTGTAACCTCCACCTTTCAGACAGAGATTTACCAAATCTTTGTGCCTTCCCTTTTAAAGAATGGAAAATCAAGCTTAACATCTCTATGTCTCCCAGGCTGCTGACCAAATCCCCCCTCATGTAAACCACAGACCAATTAAGGAAACAGATGACCGAATAGCGTAATTCCATTATGTTTGAAAATGTTATTTGATAAAATAATTATTCACATAAGGGCATAAAGTCAAAGGCACTTCAACAGTTACTGCTGAATTTGTTTCCCACAGCTGCAAACTGCAGCTATAAGATGGCTACACTGCAAATTTATCATCAATCACATCATCAGGGCCAATGTGGTGCCTATATTTAAAAAGGGAACAAAGTCTTTACCAAGTAACTATAAACCTGTTAGTTTAACTTCTATAGTTGGGAAGATACTGGAGAGATTAATAAAAGACCACATAGATGAGTTCTTGAAAAAAATATTTTAAGCAACAGACAACATGGATTCATGAAAGACAGAAGTTGTCAGACAAACCTGATTTCTTTTAATGAGGAGTTAAGTAAAACCTCCAGAGGGGTGGCGGTGGATGTGGTATACTTGGATTTTGCAAAAGCGTTCGATACAGTTCCGCACACACGACTCTTGTGTCAGGTAAAGTCTACAGGTTTGGAAATATCAGTTTGTAAATGGATAGAAAACTGGCTAAAAGACAGAATTCAGAGAGTAGTGGTTAATGATTCTTACTCTGAATGGTCTAAGGTTATCAGTGGTGTACCCCAAGGTTCAGTGCTGGGACCCTTACTTTTTAATATCTTTATAAATGATATTGTGTCTGGGATCAAAAGTAACATTTCCATCTTTGCAGATGACACCAAGCTATGCAGTGGAATAACGTCCTTACAGGATGTCTCCAAATTACAAGACGACCTCAATCTCTGTCTAATTGGGCGACTATGTGGCAGATGAGGTTTAGTGTTGATAAATGTAAAGTTATGCACTTTGGGGCTAAGAATATGCATGCATCATACATACTAGGCAGAGTACAACTGGGGGGATCCATAGTGGAGAAGGATCTGGGGGTTTTGGTAGATCATAAGCTCAATAATAACATGCAATGCCAAGCTTCATTTTCCAAAGCGAGCAAAGTCCTTTCTTGCATTAAGAGAGGTATGGACTCCAGAGAGAGAAAGATATCATTGTGCCCCTGTTCGATTCATTAGTAAGACCTCATCTGGAATATGCAGTTCAGTATTGGGCACCAGTTCTCAAAAAGGATATTGGGGAACTGGAGAAAGTGCAGAAAAGGGCAACCAAACTGATAAGAGGCATGGAGGAGCTCAGCTATGAGGAAAGATTAGAGAAACTGAATTTATTCACTCTTGATAAGAGAAGATTAACCACTTAAGCCCCGGACCCATTTGCAGCTGCGCGGTCGTGCGAAGTGGCTCCCAAACAAAATTGGCGTCCTTTTTTTCCCACAAATAGAGATTTCTTTTGGTGGTATTTGATAACCTCTGCGGTTTTTATTTTTTGCGCCATAAACAAAAATAGAGCGACAATTTTGAAAAAAATTCAATATTTTTTACTTTTTGCTATAATAAATATCCCCCAAAAATATATAAAAAACATTTTTTTCCCTCAGTTTAGGCTGATACGTATTCGTCTACATATTTTTGGTTATAAAAAATCGCAATTAGCGATTATTGATTGGTTTGCGCAAAAGTTATAGCGTTTACAAAATAGGGGATAGTTTTATAGCATTTTTATTAATATATTTTTTTTACTAGTAATGGCGGCGATCAGCGATTTTTATTGTGACTGCAACATTATGCGGACACATCGGACATTTTTGACACTTTTTTGGGGACCATTGTCATTTATACAGAAATCAGTGCTATTTAAATGCACTGATTCCTGTGTAAATGACACTGGCAGTGAAGGAGTTAATCACTAGGGGGCAGTGTAGGGGTTATGTGTGATGTTATGTGATTTTTTTTATTGTAGGGGCACGTGGCCTGGCATGTGACATAACTTATCATCTTCCCCTATAAAAGGGAACAGATGATCGGTGACAGCCACACTAGGAAGCACGGGGAGAGGTTTGTTTATACAGACCTTTCCTCGTTCTTCAGCTCTGTGACTCGATTGCGGGACACCAGCGGTGATCAGGTCCACTGGTCCCGCGGCCACGGTCACAGAGCTCAGGACTGGGTTGGGAGCGCGCAGCCGGTACATGATTGTGCCCAGCCGTGCCATTCTGCTGACGTATATCGGCGTAAGGCGGTCCTTAAGTGGTTAAGGAAGGATATGATCAACATGTACAAATATATAAAGGGTCCATATAGTGAACTTGGTGTTGAGTTATTCACTTTACAGTCAACAAAGAGGACAAGAGGGCACTCTTTACGTCTAGAGGAAAAGAGATTTCATCTCCAAATATGGAAAGGTTTCTTCACAGTAAGAGCTGTGAAAATGTGGAATAGACTCCCTACAGAGGTGGTTCTGGCCAGCTCAGTAGATTGCTTTAAGAAAAGCCTGGATTATTTCCTAAATGTGCATAATATAACTGGGTACTAACATTTATAGGTAAAGTTGATCCGGGGAAAATCCGATTGCCTCTCGGGGGATCAGGAAGGAATTTTTTCCCTTGCTTTAGCAAATTGGATCATGCTCTGCTGGTGTTTTTTGCCTTAATCTGGATCAACTGTGGGTATATAATTGGGTATATGGGATTGTATGATATTATATTTTTAATTTTTTTTGTGGTTGAACTGGATGGACTTTTTCTTTTTTCAACCTGACTAACTATGTAACTATGTAACTATGTAACTATCCTGAAATTTAGATTCATATGTTTTATGAAGAGCAGACAAACCACTGAAACAAAACATGCTAACTACTGGAGCAATCAACTTCCACAGCAAACAATATTTCCTGGCTCAGTAGCTGAATATCCACTTCCCACCCGGCCAATGCACATATATTTATGACAAAATTAGATTTTTTTGGATTTCTTTTAAAATAGAAAAAGAAAATAATGTTTTTTTTCCAAATGTATAAAAAATAAAAAACGGAGTCGTGAATAAATACCACCAAAATAAAGCTCTATTTGTGCGAACAAAATGATAAAAATTTAATTTGGGTACAGTGTAGCATGACTGCGCAATTGTCATTGAAAGTGCGAGAGCGATGAAAGCTGAAAATTGGGCTGGGAAGGAAGGGGGCGAAAGTGCCCTGTATTGTAGTGGTTAAAAACAAGGGGTGAGGGATCTAGGGTAGGAATGATATTTGGGTTTGAATCAAAATAGATGGATTATTTTTGTCTTGACCCCACAGACTCCAAATTAAAGCGGTTCTAAACCGATGGAAGTTGTTTTCTTTTTCTTACCTGCAAGGCAAAGGCATAATGTGCTAGTATACATTGCATACTAGCACATTATATGAAACCTAACTGAAAAGCCTTCCAGTGGGACTTCCGGCCGGATGTGATCAAGGAGGCTGCTCGTGCTCACCGCTCCGCTAATCCGAACCTCATCCGTACCTGTAGGACTACCTCTACCCTGTTGGGACCTGTACCACTGCACGGGGGAAGGTGTGCTGGTTGCGGGGATGCCCTCCTCGGCTGTTAAGAAGGCAGCTAAAGCGAGAGCGGACCAGAGGAACAGTCGCGCCGCCAGAGACACGGCGGCTGGCCCCGCCCACGCCATCTTGGTTTCTTCTCCGCCGCTGTCTCCGCAGAGCGCGCTGGTGACACATCCTGGGATGGAGCAGGCTCCAGAGAGGGGGGAGGATGGTGGATCTCCCGGGCTGCTTCCTGCTGTGGACACAGAAGCCATTACACGGCCGATCCTGGAGGCTATCAGCGCCAGCAGAGCGGAGCTTGTGGGGCGGATAGACCACCTCTCGTCGGAATGCAACCTGATCCGCCATGATCTAGACAAGATCCGCGGTCGCCTGACTACCGTGGAATCCCGGGTGTCGACGGTGGAGGACGCATCTCGGGACCATGGCGCACAACTTGCTGAGCTCAGGGACCAGGTAAGGGCCCTTCAACACAGAGCCATTGATGCTGAAGACCGGTGGAGGAGAAATAACATTAGAGTGGTGGGGCTACCTGAGGGAGCTGAAGGTGACAAGGCCGCACAGTTTGCTGAAAGTTTTTTTAAGCAACTGCTTTCCATGCCGGACATGCCCCCCACCTATGTAGTTGAAAGGGCGCATAGGGTCCCAGCTGGTCACAGGCCCCCTGGAGCGTTCCCCTGTCCCTTCCTAGTGCGCTTCCTGAACTTTAGGGACAGGGACATGATCCTAACTCAGACCCGGAAACTGCCAGAGCTCCGCCATGACAATGCAAAAGTTATGTTGTTCCCGGACTTCTCTGCGGCTACACAGCAGAAGAGGCGATCCTTCACGGAGGTCAGGCGCAGACTACGCGACAAGGAAGTAAAGTATAGCATGCTGTACCCGAGAAAATTGAGAGTTCAATACAAGGGGGTGGTAAAGTTTTTTGAACACCCTGAAGAGGCCTGCAAATGGATGGATAACAACCTTTGAAGTCCCTGGTGAAGACAGTTTTCAGCTGCGGATGCCCGGATGTGTCGACCCTGCTACGTGCCCTGTCTCAGGGAAATCCTGATCTAATATCCTCCCTCTCGGGTGAAGGCTCTGGCCTTACAGATTTTGATTGTGGGGGGGGGAATGTTCTGCTTTTCTCCCTCCTGCTTGTTTGCCCCCGCATTGGCATTGCCAGTGACTGCCTTGATGAGGTGTGCCCTCGGTATCTCCTGTTTTGCAAGGGGGGGGGGGGTGTGTGCTCTTTGATGACCCCCTGGCCACTCTCCTGTTCTGACCCCTCGGTTATTGGGGGTGGGGGAGGACTTATGCTTGCACCCGGGAGGCAGGACTGCGGAGCCTAGGGCCATCGGGATTTGCCCATTTCCATTTTATCCTATCTCTCATTTTTTGCTTTTTTTACTTATTTTTCTCTTTTTTTTTTTCTCCTGGTTGCCTCTCCCCTGGGCACTCTCTGTGGGACGCGGAAGTTGGGCGCACCCTCTGCAGGGTATTATACATGGGTGCCTACGTTGTTTGCACCTTGGCTGCTTTACTTCTCAACTCCGGCTATTTAGCTTTTCTTTCCTACTTTTTGTTGGGAGCGTGTGGAGGTGCTGAAGGACAAGACCAAGCAACAGCCGGACATTGGATCGCTGCGGCAGGAACCTGCCATAAACATAGACTTTTTTATGTTTCTCAGTTTAGGGATTAAGCCATATACCGGTTCTGTTGGGGTACTTGGTGGTATAGAGGCAAGGGGGGGGTTTGGTTAAAGTCACATCTCGACATGGGGGAAACTGTATAATGTTTTTTTTCCTACTTCCTGAGCTCCTTACTTGCTGTGCGGGTGAGCTGCATTATTTGTGGGGTTCTGGTTTTTACATGATCTTAATTACAGTCTCATTGCTTGTTATAGATAATATGCCTTGGGGGGGTGGGGTCCCCGGTAGGGAGGGGTGGGGGACTCCACTTCCCCAACGAGGTACAGGATGTGATTATGTATGTAGGAATGGTGGATGATGTGAGAATTATCTCTTGGAATGTCAGAGGTCTAAATCATCAACTTAAACGAGCCTCGGTCTTTCGGTATCTTAGACAGTCCCAGCCACATGTTGTTTTCCTGCAGGAGACTCACCTGGATGGCAGCAGGGTCCTGGCGCTCCATAAGCCGTGGATCCAAAAGGCCTTCCACGCCACTTACTCCACTTTTGCCAGGGGCGTTTCCATTTTGATCAGTCGGTCCGTGCCTTGCTCGGTCCACCAGGTGATCTCCGAACCGGGAGGCCGATATGTGGCGGTAGTTGTGGATATCTGTTATAAACGTATAGTGCTAGTTAATGTATATGTGCCCCCCCCCGTTTCAGGTTAAAGTGTTGGTTGACCTGTTGGTTAGGCTTGCGCCCTACACCCATCTGCCCCTGGTTCTGTTGGGGGATTTCAACGCCGTATTAGACGCGGCCTTGGACACCTCCAACCCGACTAGAGGGGGGTCCTCGGACTTAAATGGATGGGGGTCGGTGGCGGCCTCACGGAGCTGTGGAGGTGGAAGCACCCGTTGGAGAGGGGTTATTCCCATGTCTCGATAACGCATAGGTCCTCTGCTAGAATTGATATGGCGTTTGGGAACAACGCCGTCCTGCCCTACGTGGGAGATGTCACTTACCTGGCGGGTGGCCTGACTGACCATAACCCTCTTGCAGTGACACTCACATTCCAGACGGGAAGGGGGCGGGGGGGATGGAGGCTTCAGCCAGGATGGATACAGAATGAGCATGTTTTGGCCCGACTGACAGAAGCCATGCAGACCTACTGGACTGTTAATGACGGCTCGGCTGACCGCCAGACTGAATGGGATGCCTTTAAGGCTGTGACCCGTGGGGAGTATATTTCAGCCATTAAGACAGTTAAAACTCAGGATAGAGAGGACATTGAGCTACTGCAACTGAAAGAAAGGGAGAGTGCGAGGGCACATGCTGATTCCCCTACGGGGGCCTCGTTTGCGACCTTGCTGGAGGCGAGACGCACGTTGTCCATCCATATTACGGGTCAGGCTCATGCGGACCTGGTCAAGAGGGCACAGACCAACTTTGCTGAAGGGGATAAGAATGGCAAGCTTTTGGCCATGCTGGTGGCGGACTGCCGTCCGCTGACATGCATCCCTGTTATTAAAGACACGGGGGGGGAACCTAATTGACGAACCTGGACGCATAATGCACACTTTCGTTCAATACTACTCTAATCTATATTCACCTATACCCCCCTATGACCCATCGGCTCTGGACTCCCTTTTGAGCGCCCTGCCTCTGCCCAGGCTCTCTGATACTGACGTCCAATTGTTAGACGCCCGGATTACTAAGAGGGAAATTGAGCAGGCAATTTTTTCTTTTCCTCCAAACAAGGCTCCGGGGCCTGATGGCCTCCCTGCTGACTTTTACAAGGCGAATGTGGAGATAATATCCCCTAGATTGGATCTGCTCCTGGCATACTGTCTGGAGCAGGACACCCTGCCTGACTCTATGTTGGAGGCTTATATGGTTTTGCTTTTGAAACCGGGCAAGGACCCCGACGGAATGCGCCTCTTACCGGCCTATAGCCCTACTTAATATGGACCTGAAAATCCTTACTAAAATTTTGGCCACTAGGCTAGCGAAGGTTTTACCTACTCTTGTAAATATAGACCAGACGGGCTTCATGCTGGGGAAGTCGACAGATACTAATTTGAGAAGACTTTTCACACACTTGCAAATTCGACCGCAGTCCGACAGTCACAGAGTTGTGGTCTCTATCGATTTTGAGAAGGCCTTTGACTCTGTGGACTGGCAATATATGTTTAAGGTGTTGGAGGTCATGGGGTTTGGACCATAGTACCGGAAGTGGGTGGCCCTGTTATACAGGCGGCCGAGAGCGGCGGTTCGACTGGGGACGTCCACCTCGGATTTCTTTGACGTGGGTAGGGGGACTCGACAGGGTTGCCCGCTATCTCCATTTTTGTTTTCACTTGCGCTGGAGCCACTGGCGGTGGCACTTAGGTCTGCCAAGGACCTGAGTCCCATCCGGGTTGGTTCAATTGATGAGACTTTGGCGTTATATGCTGATGACATGTTGTTGTTCTTGGACGACCCCGGGAGGCCCCTGCAAAATGCCTTGGAGATTATTGATCGGTTTGCAACCTTCTCGGGTCTGCGGGTGAACTGGGGTAAGTCCTCCATTCTGCCGCTGGATCCTGGGGCTCGAGCAAAGGCTGATCCTGCCCTGCCCCTTCAGTGGGTCTCCTCGATGAGGTATCTTGGGGTCCAGATAACGGCAAGCGTTCAAGATTATATCCCTCTTAATATTCTTTCCTTAATCACACTCCTGAAGCGGAAAGTGCTAACCTGGTCCAAGCTGCCGTTGTCTCTTGTGGGCAGGATTAATTTGTTGAAAATGAAATTTCTCCCGGTGGTGCTGTACTTTTTGAGACAGGCACCAGTATGGATCCCTAAATCTTTTTTTCAGAAGCTTGATAGTGTTGTCTCAACGTTTTTGTGGACCCCTAGGCCACCTAGGATAGGACTCAGGTTGCTGCAGGAACCTGGGGATCAGGGAGGTCTGGCATTGCCGGATTGGCAAAAATACTATTTGGCTGGGCAAATGGTTTTCGCCCGCAGATGGTTGACGGCTGACGATGGTGACGCAGCCACGGTTTTGGAGGCGGCTCACCTGGGGTCCTATGATAGTTTACGTTTTGCTCTATTTAGGGGCCTTAAATCAGAACTCCCACTGACGCTTACCATGAAAGCTACCATTAAGGCTTGGGAGATGGTGGTGAGGGTGGCATGCCCCAGCTATAGGGGGGTGTCGCCCTCCACTCCCATTTGGATGAACCCAACCCTTTCTCATTTTTATAATATGCTGGACCCCATGCACTGGGCAAGTAGAGGAATCAAAACATTGAAAGACATAACTTCCTATGGGGAGCTGCTGTCTTTCCCCCAGCTCCAAGCGAGACATGATATTCCTAATTTCTACCTGTTTAGATTTCTGCAGGTTCGACATGCTTTCCAGGTACAATTTCAAGAGCGGAGAGTAGAGTCCATGCCCTCGGCCTTTGAAACATTGTTGGCTAGTGGTGATCTGACGAAACCCCTCTCGGTATCATATAAAGAGCTGTTCAAGACGACTCCCAAAGCAATCGCCAGGTGTAGGGAACGGTGGGTACTGGAAGTTCCGGAGGTGCAGGGTGAGGATTGGGACGAACTCTGGGCCCAGCCGTTTAGCTGCTTGGTATCGGCACAGGATAGGTTGATACAATTCAAATTTCTTCATAGAAGCTACTATACTCCTGCCAGATTGAATAGGATTTTCCCCTCAGTCTCAGCGGAGTGTTGGAGGTGTTCTCATTCGCCTGCTGACACTGATCACATTTTCTGGCATTGCCCGCTAGTGCAGAGATTCTGGACCGCAGTTGTCATGTGTGTGTCAGAACTAATATCGGTCCCAATACCGTTAACTATAAAAGTGTGTCTCCTGGGCCTGGTGGACGAAGTGGTTCCTACGAGGGCCATGCGAACAATGCTTACTATTTTGTTTTTTTACGCTAAGAAAGCCATTTTATTGACATGGAAAAAAGCAGCGGCTCCGAGCCTCTCAGCATGGAAGGGCTTGGTGAATGCAATGCTACCTTATTATAAAGCCACATATGAAAGTAGGGGGTGTTTGCGGAAATTTGACTAAATATGGCATTCATGGTTGCATTCTAGCAGTACTGTGGGATAAGGTACTAACCTGAGACCAGATGTTGTGGTCGCACATTAGACGAGATCCTATTGGTCTAGAACTCAACGGTGTAGTCCAGGGGGATGCCACCCCATAAAACAATGGGATAGATCCGTGTGATATTCCCACATTTACAGGACTTTAAGGAAAATTAGAATCCGTGAAACGGTCGAGATGTGACGGGGAGGAGGGGGTGGGGGTGGGGGGGGAATTGGGTTGTTGTTAGTACGTTAGCATTTGTTGTTAGGTAACTGTGGGCCTCGGGGCCCGGTTGTGGATGAGGCTGTGAAGGCACATCCACTGTTGTATGTTTGTATGTTTCTTATAAAATCAATAAAAAGATTAAAAAAAAAAAAGAAAAGCCTTCCAGTGATGCAATGTCATGGCTGGAGACAGCTTCCATCTTCACCCATCTTGCTTTCAGGTTTGTGGTCTCCGGCTCTGTGACTGGCAGAAGCCACGATGATGTCACTCATGTGCATGCGCACGGGAGCCGCCAGTCACGGCAAATGGGTGTCCATTCCTTCAGGCTTATTATAGGCTTACCTATAGGTAAAATTTAAATATGCCAATTTACGTCCCCTTTAACAGGTTTAGGGTTGTGGGGGGGGAGGCCCTTCCTCCCCCCAGCAATGTCCCATCCCTATGTTGAAGGTATGTGGACTGTCATGGTGGGACCTGTCTGGCTGAAAGGCAGCAGCCAGAGGTTTGTGGGTCACATCTGGCCATTTGGTTCACCCATCAGTCAAACTATGAACAAGTAAAGTTCTCTGCAAGCTCAGCTTCACAGTGTACTTGAACCTCATTCCTAGTTATTGGGTATTTGAAGTGGATTCTGGTTTGATATTTTGGAAAATATTTATCAAGTGAAACCAGGTTCCAATAAAATTAGCTTATAGGATAAGAAAGGTATCTGCCCCAAATATAGGTCACTAAATATAAATGTAATTACAGTTGAATAAAAAAATTAAGGAATAAAAAGAGTATGTTACAGATGAAAATGATATGGTAAAGTTGTCAAGCAAAGGAAGTTCAACAAACATGAGTGGCATGAACTCCATGATCTCCCCTCCTTTGATCACAGAATGTCTTGAATACATAAAAAAAAATGAAATCCTTTTTTGAATGACAATTGACCTACAGTGATCAGTGTACTGAGTGTACTGCAGTTAGAACAACAATACCTAGCGCCAACAGGAGGCTCCTGCCTGAGTAAAAGCAAGATAAGTAACAAATGTGGCAGCAGCCAGAAATGGCACAAATCATTAGGGCTAACTTATTTTTATTATGGAAATGGTAAAAAATAATCTTTGGTAATACATCAGCTTTAATAACCCCACTGCCAGCACTGAAATATTATTTAGAAATTGTGTAGTAAGGCCCCTTTCACATTGGGGCGGTTTTCAGGCGCTACAGCGCTAAAAATAGCGCCTGAAAAAAACGGCCCCTTTCACACGAGGGCTTTCACACTGGAGCGGTGTGCTAGTAGGACTGTGAAAAAAGTCCTGCTAGCTGCATCTTTGGAGCGGTGAAAGGAGTGGTGTATTCACCGTTCCTAAACCGCTCCTACCCATTGAAATCAATGGGACAGCGTGGCTATACCGGCGCTTTGCGGCGGTTTTAACACTTTTTCGGCCACTAGCGGGGGTTAAAACCACCCCGCTAGCGGCCGCAGACCACCGCTAAAACGATGGTAAAGCGCCGCTAAAAATAGCGGCGCTTTACCGCCGATGATCGCACTGCCCCATTGTGAAAGGGGCCTAAATGACGTGATATTTATTTAAGTTTACATTTAGTCTACTTTGTGTTAACCTTCCAATGTTCCTTGGCGCAATAATAGCCACAGCAGACCAGCTGCAACTTAAACCATACAATGTATACAATGGGACTCCAAAAATTCCTCTTTCTTTCTTTTTTCTTTCTTTCATCTCAACAGCCTGGTACATTTCAACTATTACAAGAAATAGCAATCGAAACAGACTTAAATGAAACTTCCGATCAGGGCCACCAGAAAAACTGACAGGCGAATCTTGTCAGAATGCCTGCGTGAAAGGAGCCTTACAGCAGTAAATATGCATCATTTAGCTAGCAAGGCAGCATGGACACTTGTTAACATTAAAGTGTTACTAAACCCACAACAGTAAAATCAGTCTATATATGCCATTATACAGACCGTGAAACCGTAGCGGTTAATCCTCTGCATTGTGTAAAAAGGCTGTTTGATCCTGTGCAGCTCCCCCTCTTCGTCCACTGACTCCAAAACAGGTCTGGATAAGACAGAGTTACTAGAGTCAGGCTGCACATGCTCAGTTTGGTGTGCTGAGTTTTTTTTATTTTCTTGGGAGAGTGCATGTAATCAGCACAGGGCCAATCAGAACTGTCCAGATAGAGGGTCAGGAGTCCTGGATCCTGCTAGGACAGCCAGTGCAGCATGAAAACTCCTCCTACAAGCTTTAACCAGCCACTTATAGAAGTCACAAGATGGATATACACTGCTGATGAGAAAAGGTATTTAGCACTTTATATTTACTAAAATTATTGCATTTCCATGATCTATGAACTGTGGGAGACCAGATATAATGACTGCAGGGTCCTGGGTTTAGTAACACTTTAACTCATCTTTAGTAAACCAGGTACAGTGAGTTATGGAAATAGGTAAATGCATGTATATATTAATATTACCAAATATTATAGACACCACAAACCAGCTATCTCAAAATGCACCCCAATAAAAAAAATTGTAGCAAAATTGCAGTGAGTACATATTTGAAGTGTTGTTATACATGTATATACAGTATTTTTATTATGAATGTCACAATTTATTTTCATACACATTATTTCACATAATTTTTTGTAGATTTTCTGACTAGTGGCTATCTGTATTTTGGGCTGCAAACTATGTGATTTACTCCTGCTGAAAGTGGCAGAACAATATAGCACATCTCCGTTTTAACAAATGCAAAATGATTACTATATTTTACTGTACTATAATATGTCATTTAAAAATCATTTATAAAAGTTCAAAATGCAGCGCTTGAATTCATATGACAGTTCTTTCAGTGAAGAGATAGAAAATATGAAGGACCCTTCATTTATAATCATGTTAAAGTCAAAATATATTCTTGTGATTTAGCAAGGCTTTTAGGCGTTCTTCCTTTATGAGTATACTAATGTAAAAAGCAGATGGCTGTTGAACACACAAGGCTGACTCTGTAAACTGAAGGGTAACAATACAGTTAGAAAAAGACTTTGATGTAGGCTCCGTGGCTACGGTTGGCTTCCATCCATTGTTTGTTTACATTCCTACTATGTGATTATAGATGATCATTGTTACCCTGTGATTATAGATCTTCCTGCAGAGGACTGATGAACAAATTTGGAAGTTTTCAGTTCAATGAATGTTGGTTGAAAATAGGAAATTTTTGGAAAAATAGCGAAGGCGATATTAATGTGAATTTTGTTGGATTTTAGTGGTGCAACAGGCTTTATATTATTCCTGAGGGTTTTTTATAGAAACTGCATTTAACCTGTTCAGATCTGTGCTATACCCGAATGATGTCTACAGCGTGGATCTGCTTTGCTGGGAGGCCGTCTATTGATGTCCTCCCCTTTCATAGCTGGCCACACCCCTCTGAGGGGGGCGCGTGGCAGGCGCTGTGATCACCCGAGTCAATGAGACTCGGGTGATCACAGATCCGAGTCTTTACCATGTGATCATCTGTCAGCCAATGACAGCTGATCATGTGATGTAAACAGAGGCTCTGTTTTCATTTTTTCTTCTCATGTTGACAGCATGAGAAGAAAAAAAGCTGATCGTCAGCTTCTGTTTGCAGGGACATCGGTCCCGAAGAGGAAGAGCTTCTGTGCCCACCACTACCACCTGCCAATGCCAGCAATCAGTGCCACAAATCAATGCCCACAGTGCCCAGCAATCAGTGCTCACAGTACATCAGTGCCACCTATCAGTGCCCACAAGTGCCACATATCAATGCCCACCAGTGGTGACAGTCAGTGCCTCATCAGTGCCACCTAGCAGTGCTGCCTATCAGTGTCACCTACCAGTGCCGTTCAGTGCCCATCACTGCCACCCATCAGTGCCACCTATCAGTGCCAGCTATTAGTGTCCTTTAGTTCCATCTATCAATGCCCTTCAGTGCTGCCAATCAGTTCCACCCACCAGTGCCACCCATCAGTGCCCACCAATGCCCCTATCAATGCCCACCAGTGCTGCCTATTAGTGCCCATCAGTGCTGCCATTGAAGGAGAAAAATTAAATGTTTGCAAAATGTATTAACAAAATATAAAATGGCTTTGTATTTATTTATTTTTTTAATCTGTCTTTTTACATTTTTTTAACAAAAAATGAAAAACTCAAAGGTGATCAAATACCACTAAAAGAAATCTCTATTTGTGGGAAAAAAATGATAAAAATGTCATTTGGGTACAGTGTTGTATGACGGCGCAATTGTTGTTCAAAGAGTGACTAAAAGCTGAAAATTGGTCTGGGCAGGAGGGGGGTTTAGGTGTCCAGTAAGCAAGTGGTTAGCTATATTAAACCTTTTCTTTGTCAAAATATGAACCTCCATTAGCCTCAAAGTGAAAAAGAAAACAAAACATTTAAAGGTCCCCAAAAAAGAAGGAAAAACACACAACTGCAAATAATACCGAACATTCTTTCAGATGTGTTTGTTGTAGTAAGGTCCCTTTCACACTAATGCATTTTTGACACACTTTTCCAGAGCGACAAAACTATTCCCCATAAAATTCTACTGAATGTAACTCTTCACACTGCAGGTGCGCTGCACTTTAAAAGGTGCTGTATCTTTAGTGCAGTTTGGACTATGCGCTATGCACTAATGAACAAATTACTGATAGCTGTTGTCTCCACAAATGCCAACCACCAACCGAGGTGGATGGCCAGAATGAGAAATAGCGTGGGTAAGTGGAATTGGCGCTGCTAATTAAATTGTGTCTCATACATCAAGTGAATGTGCACGCGCACGTTCTCCACAATGCAGGGAATCCCAGGATGTCAAATGACGCCCGTCCGGAGGGACGAAGGGTTCCTGCAGACGTCATATGACTCTACAGTGGTAGGGAAGTAGTTAAAATCTTTATTTTGGGTCATCCAAAGGAATGAAAATTTTGGAGGGGGGTGGGTTATAAGGCAAACACAAATATTAGGGAGTCACCAATACCAATACCTATTACCAAAACACTGTAGCTGCTGACTTTTAATAAGGACACTTACCTGTGCAGGGTGCAATGTCCCCCCCCCCCCAGGCCAATACATCCCTTGTTTTGTGTCCTGGCGCTGCCATCCTCACTCAGGGAAGCAGGCAGTGGAGCCTTACGGCTTCACTGCCCGTTTCCTACTGTGCATGCGCTAGTCGTTTGGCGCTTTGTCAATAGCCCCAGATTAGGAAGACTGCCTAGCAACAGGGGTTTCTGGAAAGTTATTTTTTTTTCTTTTTTTTTCACATTTTTTTAATAATATTAATGCTATTTTTATTTTTAGGGTGGCCCTCCACTTTAAGAATGTAAGCAGAAAAGATTAACAAAGTGTCAAGCGGCGCTGGAGTTGGTAATTACAGAGCTTTTACGGTAATAAAGCATTTCAACAATATGGTGGTACATATGCAAATGAGAGGTTAAGGAGTACAGGAGTATGCTATTTACAACATGGTAGTTTACAATAGACAAAAACTGTAGATGAAGAAAGGCCTCTGCAGGATAAGCTGGATCCTGCCTTAAAAGGGCAGGTTAAACTATACTATTATATATTTGCTGTGCAGTTCGAATGATTTAGCCACTTATGCTAATGCTTCCAGAAGGGTGCTCATTTGCCATTTTTAAAAGCAAACAACAGTTTGAATTGTGTGCTAGTGTTCAGGTATTGAAGAAAGAGAGAGAGCGATCTGAAAGTTCAGTTAATTTCCAGGCAGAAGCTATCGTTCTCCTGGCTGCTATGATGCCATGTACAAGAAAAGGGGTTTGTGTTGAGGCCCAGGATTCATGGTGTAGTAGGAGGAGTGCTGTTACAGGGTATCTTCCATTGGGACTGTTCATACAGAGGATAGAAAGGTGAAGACATTGTTCCAGAATGACTTTACCACGGGGCATTCCCACCATATGTGTAGCAGGGATCAATGGCTTCCACATTCCCTCCAGCACAACACTGACTGATGGAAGATTTTAGCCAATTTAGTTGGGTAGTAGTACGATCTTTGAAGAATCTTTAGGGATGATTCCCAATAGGTGGTACATTTTGAGGATGTGGTAACTAGTTGAGAGGCCTTACACCATGGATGTGTGTCAAATTGTTGTGAAAGTTTGGCTTCCCATAATTAGAAGGTGTTTTGTTTGAGAAAAAGTTGTGATTGATAGTCAGGCAGAGAAATGAGATGCCTTTGTTTTTTTTGGAGATGTGTCATTAAAGAAGCACATTATATTTGTTGGTATGTGGTGATTTCCTTTGTTGATAGTTGAGAGGATAGATTGAGTTTGGAGGTATATGTTGAAGTCTGATTTAGGCAAATCATAAGATTGTTGCAAGGCTTGGAAGGTGCATCGGGAAGGTGTGTCTGTTAAGCAGCCCAGAGTTGATATTCCAGCAGTTATCCATTGTGAAAGTGATATATTTGGTGACAAATGTTCTAGGTAAGCAAGAGACAAGATGGCTAAGTCTGACGAGTGCGATTTAAGGAGTTGGGGGTGTAGATTCTTCCAGGTGGATAGAGCAGCTCTGATGGTTAGGTAAGGGATGGTTGGGGTGAAACCTAGAAGTATTGCTCCTAGTGTACCTTGCAGGGATGATCAAAGTAATGAGTGTTCAATGGAAGACCATACCTGGTTCAGTGATGGGGACCACCAGAATTTTAGTTGGTCAAGAACAGCCACTTGGTGATAACTGCATCTAGTTTGGGTATGTAGAGGATTGAGAATTTGAATCTAGGTTTTTTTCCCATTCCAAATAAAGCGGTTAACAGTGGATTGAAGTTTTTAGAGGTAGGATGATGAAATCAGGATCAGAAGAGTCCTGAAGAGGTATAATATTGTGGGGAAGGTCCGAATAATCAAAGTACACAAAATTACACTCAAAAAGGAAGGGATTATGGCGACTCAA
This sequence comes from Lithobates pipiens, assembly GCF_037356315.1. Lineage (NCBI taxonomy): Eukaryota > Metazoa > Chordata > Amphibia > Anura > Ranidae > Lithobates > Lithobates pipiens. The sequence goes on from NW_027507748.1 coordinate 182,717,250, forward strand.
GAGTGGATCCCCCTAGGTCGGGAGCAAATAGTCAAACTCAGCAGAATTGGGGTTTTCCCAAGGCAAATCAAGGTGTAAAAAGGGCAATAGAAAACAAAGAGGAACCAGAGGGGGGAGGAGAGCACAATCAAAAAAAATCAAAGAAATAAATGGGGACGGTATTTTTAACCTAAGCTCTCAAACTCTCACTATGGCTGAAACAGCCCTTCTCAATAAAGGCTTAAAATATGCACCTCCTAAGAAATTAAATAAGTTTCAAACGTACATGGACATACATAAGTATGTCCGTACTATCAATATAAAGAGACACTTTACGCTTACTCCAACTACTCAATATGAAAGTACGCAACAGGAATACATACATACAGGTCTCTCTAATGCATCCACTTTTAATCCCCCTGGTGTATTGGCCCCATCGGTTAGGGTCTTTAGGGATGTTCTCCTACGTGATTTGGAGTCCATTAAAATTAAAAACATCAAAATGGAAAAAAACTTAGAAAAGGGTTTAGACTCATTATGCCAGAACAAAAATCTGGTAATACGCCCAGCGGATAAGGGGGGGGGAATAGTGGTTTTGGACCGCAAAGATTACCTGGCAGAGATGCATAGGATAGTGGATGATAAAGACACCTATATGATCCTCCCGGGTAATCCGGTCATTCAATTTAAAAAAACGTTGCAATTATTGGTGGATAAGGGTTCTCGTTTGAGTATATTAAATGAAAAAGAAAAAATCTTTTTGATCCCTAAAGCACCACGAACCCCAGTTTTGTATTATCTTCCCAAGATCCACAAGAGTCTTACTTGCCCCCCGGGCCGTCCGATCGTGAGTGGTATTGACTCCGTCACGGCCCGGGTGGGCAAGTACATAGACTTCTTTCTTCAACCCTTGGTTCAATGTATGCCATCATACATCAAGGACACCAGACATGTAATTAATTTACTGTCAGAATTAAAAGTGGGTGTCTCCACCTTCCTAGTAACAGCAGACGTGTCTTCCTTGTACACTATAATTCCACATGCCATGGGAATCTCTGCGGTAAAATATTTTTTGGAGGGTTTCTCCACTACATCTAAGGTGCAACGAACATTCATTATGGATCTTTTGGATTACGCGGCCAATCATAATTATTTTTGGTTTGAACAAGAATACTACCGACAAATTCGCGGTGTAGCTATGGGGGCAAAATATGCCCCCAGCCTCGCCAATTTGTTTTTGGCCAAGTGGGAGGAGGACGTCGTCTATAAGGACAAGAGTCCTCATCTGTCCTTTTGGGCTAGATATATAGATGACGTCCTCCTCCTATGGGATGGGACAGTTTTGGAATTGGAAGAATTTTTTATTAACTTAAACAATAATGAGAGAGGTATTAAGTTCACATATGAGGCTAATCAAGAGAGAATTAACTTTTTGGATTTAACTATTTGGAAGAGTGGTGATACACTTAAGACAGTCTCTTTTTTCAAGAAGACTGATAGGAATGCGTTTATACCCAAAGGGAGTTGCCATCATGAGGTATGGTTGGACTCGATCCCAAAGAGTCAATTTTTGAGAATGAGGCGAAACTGTACTGACCTCGTTGATTATAAGCTGCAGGCAGATATAATTAAAAACAGATTAATAGAGAAGGGCTATGAGGTTGAGTCGTTGAATCAGATAATGCACCAAATAGAAGAGATTGATCGTTCTATCTTGCTAACTGTAGGCCCAAACAACAATAAGAAAAAGAGGGAGAGACCGGTTATACCTTTCATTACCACATTTTCAACTCAACATTACCTCATTAAAAAATTGCTTTGCAAACATTGGCATCTGTTGGGGAATGATAGGATCATTAAAACTTTTTTACCGGCTAAACCTCAGGTGGTGTTTAGGGGAGCACCCTCGCTCCGAGATAGAATTGCTCCGAATGCTGTAGATCCGCCCACTAAAAAGATATATTTTTTCCAGAACACGTCAGGATATCATCAGTGTCGCAAATGCCAAATTTGCGCACTAAACAAAAATAAACAGAGGAAAACTGAATCTTTCATTTCTACAAGTACATCTAGGGAACACATAATCGAACCGTTCATCACATGTAGTTCCACGGGGGTGGTGTATCTCTTACAATGTCCCTGTGGGTTCCAATATATAGGTAGGACCAAACGCACCATGCAGGTGCGTTTGGGTGAACATCTAACCAATATAAGAAACGGGTTCAGATTTCACTCAGTGTCAAAACATTATGCTATTCATCATAATCGCAACCCAGCTAACACGTTGTTCTTGGGAATAGATAAATACAGTGCTCATTGGAGGGGAAGCTCTCTGGTAAGAGAATTATCCAAGTTAGAAATGACTTGGATACATAGGGTACGTTGTTATACTCCTTATGGCCTTAATGTGGAAGTGGATGTTAACGCTTTTATTGATAATAGTTAGATGGCAGGTGATAAGATAAGCTGTGAACCCACTGTGAGTTTCTCTATGACCAAGTAACATGAATTTTGCTCTCCATTTATTTTTACTATTTTTACTATTTTTTCTAATAAAATTAATTTTCTCTTGAGGTGTCTTTAGAGAGCCCCACTATTATGATGGCAGATTAACGTTTGTTATTATTATTTGTGGGGTGGCAATTTACATAAATAGCCCACCAATAAACAATCTTAAAAGAAAGGTTTCTGACATACCATATATGATCCATTTGAATTAAATGGGGTCCTTATATATTTTCTATATTTTTTATAGGTTCCCCTCAGAAATGTGTAGAATAGTGGCTGGTAATCCTATAGGTAGAAATAATAATGTAAGGGAATTAAACCTTTTTTTCCCTTATTTTATAATTTTTTTTTATATTTTTTAGATATATATTTTTGTCTTTTAAAATAATTTTCATTTTATTTTTTAGATAATTTATATATTGTATTTTTTGTCTCAAATTAATTAATTATTTTCCCTTGCTCCGATATGCCTATTGATTTGAATGTGCTGGCCGCAAGGTCAATGCATATCCTGGCGTTCGGTTTGATATAAAGTAATTTTTGCCCAGATCTAATATGGTTACTTTTAGTTTTAATATGGCCGATGTTGTTTACAATATAGCTGATCACATGTGGCGGAAGTGATCTCATTACAGCTGATCACATGTGGCGGAAGTGATCTCATTACAGCTGATCACATGGGGCGGAAGTGATCTCATTACAGCTGATCACATGGGGCGGAAGTGATCTCATTACAGCTGATCACATGTGGCGGAAGTGATCTAATTTCCGCCCACATTATAGGGAATCTTGCCCTTAACTGACATGGTCAATGGAAGCTCAGAGCGGGGCGGAGTTAATTGTACACAGTGCTATTTAATGCGGTGAGTCAGTACGCCGCCTGTGCCCCTGGAAGACGTTACCTATAACGAAACGGCGTAGGGAGGAGCGACGTACTGACATCACCGCGATCTACGCTGGACCCGGAAGCGACGGGCAGCGTTACTAAGCCGGCCGGCGAATTTGTTTGTTTTACAAAGCAAAGTTTTTTCTACTTGATGTAAGTGCAATCTTTTTTATTATATTAAATTTCGTGACTATATCACACTATGGCGATTCCTTTCGTTATTATATGTGCTGGGCAATGAGCGGTGTGGCCGTAGGATTTTTCTAACCATTGGAATAAGCGGTGTGGCCGTAGGATTCTTCTAACCATTTGAACCAAGCGCTTAAAGAGGATACACCCTCCATGCAGTCCTGACTCAGAGGAAGCGTTTTTGATTTGGCGATATCTGGTCTCTGAGATGGGATCAGTGTAGCTGGTAAGCGGCAGTAGTGTTGGTGGTGGAAGTCCTCTTTTTTCCTGCAAACTCTGATGACACTTTTCCTATATCGGTGTGGTGTGTTTAAAACACGTTGGAGATTACAAGCAAAACGTTTTTTGTTGATGGGATGATGGACTAATATTTGAACATTAGTATATGCATTTCCCTGTCTGCACTTTGTTAATATTTTTTGATTTCATGCTTTATTTATTCACTCATTTGCTTCACATAGCATTTATCGGATCAGTATAGCGCAGCTTATTTGGGAATAATAATATTGTGGGGGGTAGTGACATTTTTTACAGATACTCTACCAGCTCATGATAGATGGGATGTCTGTAATTTGCTAATTTGTTGTTTCAGTGATATGATTGCTCTGTCAAGTTTATTTGGTGTATGGAGGAGCTTGGTGAGGTGAGCTTAATGCCCAGATATTTGATTATAGAGTGGGGGGCCCAGGTGAAACCAGAGGACACAGAGATTGTTTTTTTATGGTTTTCATTTAGTGCTATAGATATCATATGCAATTTTGAGATATTCACTTTGTATAGTGAGTTCAAGCTAAAGTCTTCTAGTACTGACTGAAAGGACTATAGGGATGTCAAAGGATCTGAAAGGGAAAGGACTATGTCGTCAGCATACAGTCCAATTTTGTACTCACTATCCCCTAATTGGAATCCCTGTATTTTGGGGTGGGAACGAATGGTCTGGGCAAGGGGTTACATGACTAGCGTAAATATTATTGGGGAGAGGGGGAATCCCTGCCTTGTGACATTTGATATGAAAAAGGGGTTAAAAAAGGACTCCTGAGGTAAGTGCACTGGCCGATGGATTAGGATAAAGAGCTCTAATGGCACAGTTTATATAGCCCAACAGTCGAAAGGTGTCCAGCATTGCATACAGGTAGCACCAATAAACGTGGTCAAACGCTTTCTCTGCATCCAGGAAGAGGAGCAGAGAATGTGCTTTATTCTGCTCAGCTCATTGAAGAAGGTCCAATGTGGGTCTTGTGCCATCAGATGTCCGTCTCTATGGAAAGACACTTGGGTGGCAGCCTGATCATACAGCTGTGTTAGATATGGGGACAGAAGGTGTGATAAGGATTTATAATATTAATTCCCAATCCCAGGTCTCGTAAGGATTTCAAGGGAAACTCCACGGCAAATTAAAAAAATAATGGCATGGAGTTCCCCCAAGCTTTTGGCGTGGGGAACCCAACGCTTTTTTTTATTTTTATTTTTTTATCAATGACTGTTCTCTCTATTACAGTGAGCCGACAATTCATTATAGCCGCAAGTGATTTTTTCCTGCAGAAATTACACTTTGTGCAGGGACAGTTTTAATTACGGGAAACATGCGCCCATTTACAGGCATACTATGGACACCCCCCAGGTACAAAATTTAAAGGAATATTACACTTTTATTGTTTCACTTTAAGCATGATTAAAATCACTGCTCCCGAAAAAACAGACATTTTTAACCACTTGCTTACTGGGCACTTAAACCCCCCTCAGTCCCAGACCAATTTTCAGCTTTCAGCGCTGATGCACTTTGAGTGACAATTGCGCGGGCATACAACACTGTACCCAAATGAAATTTTTATCATTTTTTTCCCACAAATAGAGCTTTCTTTTGGTGGTATTTAGTTACAGCTCGGAGTTTTATTTTTTGCTAAACAAACAAAAAAAGATGCAAAAAAAAAAAAAAAAAAAATCATGTTTTAATAGTTTGTTATAAAATTTTGCAAACGGGTCATTTTTCTCCTTCATTGAAGTGCGCTGATTAGGCGGCACTGATAGGCTGCATTGGTGGGCACTGATGGGCTGCATTGGTGGGCACTGATGGGCTGCATTGGTGGGCACTGATGGGCTGCACTGGTGGGCACTGATAGGCATAGTTAAGGCGGCACTAATAGGCACAGATAAGGCGGCACCGATGGGCACAGATAAGGCGGCACTGATGGGCAAAGATGGGCACAGATAAGATGGCACGGATGGGTGGCACGGATAAGTGGCACGGATGGGTGGCACGGATGGGCACTGATAGGTACCACAGATAGATGGGACTGATGGGCACTGATAGGTGGCACTGATAGGTGGCTCTGATAGGTGGCACTGCTGGGCACTGATGGGCGGCACTGCTGGGCACTGATGGGCGGCACTGCTGGGCACTGATGGGCGGCACTGGGGTGCAGCACCTTTGAGGAAGATTGGGTGGCACTGTGGGTGGCACTGTGGGTGGCACTGTGGGTGGCACTGTGGGCACTATGGGCACTGACAGGGGGCACTGACGGGGGGCACTTACTTTTTCTTTTATTTTACTTTAGGATGGCACTGCGGGAGGCAGGTGGGCACAGGCAGGTGGCAGGTGGTCCCTTGTATTGATGGCCGTGATCGGGACTGATGTCCCGATCACGGCCGCCGGTGATCGGCTTTTTTTTTCTCTCCTCGCGCTGTCAGCGCGAGGAGGAATAATAGCCGATTACCGGCTCCGTTCTATCACATGATCAGCTGTCATTGGCTGACAGCTGATCACGTGATAAGGGGTCGGGATCGACCCCTTACACGGATCGGTGATCAGGCGAGTCTCACGGACTCGCCGATCACAGAGCGCGCCGCGCGCGCCCCTCAGGGGGCGCGCAGGCCGCTCGTAACCAGGACGACGTCAATAGACGTAGTCCTGAAAATGTAGGTCCGCGCTAATGCCGTCATTTGGCAATAGCGCGGATCTGAAGTGGTTAAAACTTTTTTTTTTGCATTGATACATGTCCCTTGGGGCAGGACCCAGGTCCCCAAACACTTTTTAGGAAAATAACTTGCATATTAGCCTTTAAAATTAGCACTTTAGATCTCTCCCATAGACTTGTACAGGGTGTTTTGCGGCTTTTCGAATTTGCCGCAAACACCCCAAATTGTTCAACTCGAAGCTCATCCCTACGCAAGAGGTGTCGTTCTGGTCATATTGTGTGAGGAGATCCTCATAGTAAACAAAGATACTACAAATGTTCTTGAGGGTGTCTGGGGATGTTGTTAAGTTTATGAAAGCTTGTCAACATAGAAGGAAGTAATATTTGGCAGCTGAATGGTTGAGGTCTGTATACATTTTTTCTTTGTGTAGAGCAGTAGTTTCTCCTGTTTTATCTGTGATTTTTTTTGGGTTGTGAGGGAGACATCCAATTTTTTTAGTATTGCTCTCTGAGCAACTAAAAGACAAATTAGGTTCCAATTTTTGTGTTGGGTCTTAGCATTGGAAGACCATATCAGAAGCTGCTTGTCCCAATACCCGAAGATGAGAAGAAGAGGGTCTTTAGGAAGATTAAGCAGGGTGATTCCTTGAATGAAGGATATTGTTTTTCCCAAAAAGTGGAGATGTATTTGCAAGTCCAAAAGCAGTGAGTTAGCGTAGGTTTAGGTTGGTGACAGAGAGGGTAGGAGGCTGAGTGAGGTTTATTTTTATCCAGAGGGAAAGGTATGTGTGCACAATTAATTATTTTCATTTGTGTTTCCCTCCATTGTTTGCAAGATATCAGCTGGAGGACTTTGTTCTATCCCTGCAGAATTGTGTCTGATAACTCTGGATCCAGAAAGCCCTTTCCCCAATTTGCTACGAAGAAGACAAAAAAGGGGAGGTGATCTTGCTGATCAGAGGTTTATATATGTCTGAGATGGTGTAGGAACCTTCTTGTAGTAGACAATCAGTTATTGATGTTTTAAATCTCTTACTCCCCTCCTTGCAAGCAGTGCAGATGAAGTTGACACATTGCCAGTAGTAGAAGACATGGGAGTTTGTTAGAGAGAATTTTTTAGCTATGATCGGAAAAGCATATGGTACGCCTGTTTCTGTGTCACAGAGAGAGAAAACTCAGTAATGCCATTTTGTTTCCATAAGGTGTATATTGAGTGATCTATCCCCAAGGGGAAGCTGGGCTTTCCTTGAATTGGCAGGTTCCTGGAGATGAAGCCGGAGAGGTTTAAGCTCTTGCATATTTCCCTCCATGCTATAGCTGTATCTTTTAGAAAAAATATGTAACGCTTCACAAATTTGTGTGTCATGCTAATCTTCTCTGTATCATTCCAATTTTAGCATATGTCTTGCCGAAGCGAGGACCATTTTGCTCATATTAAAAATTATAGAATCATGATTCTGCATCATAAAGCAAGAACTAGTCAAAATACTTCACCACATGTACCTGTTCTTTATTGGGAATTGGTTTTATGTATAAATAAATAGATTTTTTTTTTTATATTTGTGTACATAATCATTTATACTTTACCTTTAATACGCACCGTGATAGTCCGCTAGCTCCCTTTTTCTGGTGGTTCTGGTTGGGGACCAGACCTCCAAATTTCTATTCTATAAAGCAAGAACAAATCCATTGCAGATCTCTTAGGCCGCGTACACACGCGGGGACTGTTCGCCCAACTTTGTCCGCTGAACAGTGTTTCGGCGGACAGTCCGCTCGTGTGTGGGCTTTCAGTGGACAGTTTCAGCGAACAGTCCGCTGAACAAGGTTTTTCAGAAATTCCGAAAAACTGTCCGCTGAAACTTTGTTTCAGCGAACAGTCCCCTCGTGTGTAGGCTTGTTCGTCAAACTAAGTTCCGCGCATGCTCAGAAAGGATTTACACGCCGAAAGTTATAATGCAGTGTATAGGACGTCGTATTTTTCGTCCCATCGTACGTGCCGTTCACGTCATCGCGCACGGTTTCAGCAAACTGTTCGTTCGTCGTGTGTGGCCATGTCCGTCCATGCTAATTTTGAGCGGACTGTTTGCCGAAACTGTTTGACGGACAAAGTTGGGCGAACAGTCCCCGCGTGTGTACGCGGCCTAAGGCAATAGAATGTATGAACGTCAGACACATTACCATGCATTAACACACGTGAACACACATTAATGCACATGCAAAATGCTGCTTTTTGCTGCAATTATGCTGCTAAAAAAAAAAAAAACATCAATAGCATGCATTGTGCATAAAGTCTAATTGTATGTCACAATTTTTTTTTTTTATAAGGAGCAGAAGAAGGCTGCAGGCTCTTTAGATTACCGAACACACCTGCAAACCAAGGAAAATCCTCTTATCACATCGGAATTTGTTTGCTGTACTACATACTGGTGATTACTTACTAAAGCTGATACACACAGAATCCGGTGCAGCTCTGCATAGTAACCAATTTGTTTCTAGGTTTTATTGTCAAAGCTTAATTGAACAAGCTGAAGTTAAAAGCTAACTGGTTACTATGCACAGCTGCATTGATACTGTGTGCACCCGTTTTAGTAAATCCCCCCCCCCCCCCACTGTCTGTTTATCAGGACCAAGTTTCTATCAATCCCACACCCCCAAAACATATTTAAAAAATAAATAGGTATGCCAAGATTTGCCCTAACCCCCTATTTTGTAAGTAGTTCAGCAAATGCACAGGAAGTAGGCTAAGTCTGAGATAGATATGCTGAAAGACACTTTTTTTTCTTTTGGCTGCTGTTTTAGAATTTAGAGCAGTGAAGCTTGTTGTCACTTTACTACACTGTAACTGATGAGGATCTGTACAATAGGATCCACAATTACAAATGAAATGGAAGGCTGCGCCTGTTCACCAATGCTATATGGTAGAGCACCCATTCAATTAATTTCTAAAGTTTGGTTCTGCAGAGCGCACACCATGGAAAATCTGCTTCTTGGATCACCAGAGACACAAGGGATGATTTAGAGGCCTGACAAAGTCACAACAAAAACATATAAGAAAATTGCACAAATTTCTGTGGAAAAATCTGTGAGCATCCACCATAAACAAATTGGCTGGATTCACTGCAAATTCAGATTCATATAATCAGATAATTCAGAAATATTTTCGATACAACATCTGAAGTCCTTTGAAAATACTGTTCAGTTTTTTTTCTCATTCACTTACAGGCTAGCTTCAGAAATGTTTTGTGGGCTTTAATAGATATTTTACATTGAGGATTCTGCACTGTTTCTTTCACACTAAAGCTTCACATAATGCCTCAGTAGCTGAGCAGGCCTGAAATTTACAACAGTAGATAGATGTGTTCTGTAGAAAAAGAAGCACTGAGCATAGATCACCACCTGTGCTGGTGTTTTTCTGAAATTAAGTTTTATAGACTGAATCTTCCTTTCACCTGTTCCATTGGATAGAGGAAATCCAAGACAAATGTGAACTAGAAAAAAATCTCCACTGCCATGAAAGTATTTTTTTTTATTTTTTATTACCATTCCTAACATAACCTGGCAATTAGGCAACTTCTGGATATGTTAAAATAGTAAACATCTACATATGAAAATCCTCTGAAATCAAAGATAGCCTTCTGCTATGGTATGTCTGATATGTCATATAACAAAGGGGTGTTACATTGGTGACCTTTTGACCTGTACAAAATTGCGGCAAAAATCGTGGCAAAATCACTGTAAAATTGTGAGGCATGGAAGTTCCATCCTATTGGTGTATATACACCTTGACAAGCCTTGATAACTCATTGGGCATATGCCTTATTGAGTCCAAACTTTCCAGTAATCTTTCTCAAAGTTGGTAGTGGTTGTCTCCTTTACACACGCGTGATCACTATGTGATACCCGCTGATACCATAAGGACTTACCCTCCTTTTCTTGAATCCATTTCAACACTTGTTCTTCACCTATGTGGATTAATTTTGTTTTCGATTTGATCTTATTTGATATTTTAAATGATAATAATGGGCTGATGGCGCTACCTCAGACCTATTGTTATATATTTATATCCAACTAATTCTTTCTATTATTTCCAAATTTAACCAAGTGCCACTACAAATCTGTTATATTCCTTACCCTAAAAAGGGTAAGTGCACACAGATCCTTACTAACGTGAACGAACACTCAATCAAAATCCCAAAGGGATAAAGAAAAAATGTGTTAAACCCTAAAAGGCCCCCACAACCACATATAAAATCCAAAGATCCCAAACAATATTCAAACTATATTTTTTGTGATAGTAATTCTTGTGATCTCAAAAAATATATATTACTATACTACATAGCCGACTACCACACACAATATACAAAACCCCTATTCGGGGGAAAAAGTTACACTTATAATCGCACTGCGTTTGTGCAATTCCTGTGCAATTCCTATACCTATGCACAATTTATATTACCACTATACTCCCCGTGGGTGAAAAAATATATTACAATGAAGAAATAAAACCCACCAAAACCATGAAAAATACAAACAATAAAGAAAAAAGTCAAAAAGCTAGAAAAAAATAATAATAATAAAAAAATAAATAATAATAAATGTGCGGGGTAATTCCTAACCCCCTTGCGAGTGTGCAAAAACCTGAAAAAAAGTGTAAGTAGAATCCAAAACGTATCAATAGGTTTATATATCTATTCATATAAGGTCCACAAAAAGTCTCATAAATGTGCTTTCAACCATGCGATTATTCCTTTTCAAATAACAGGAAGGTGACTTTTGTGATTAAGCCTGCTTATTGGTGACTTCCGTGCTCGTTCCCCCTCAAGGGTCCCCACTCACCGAATCCACGCACCCCCTAGGGGGTATATTGCCTGTAATCTGTGCTCCACTAGGTTGAGGATTCTTCTAATTAGCTCTGTCTTCAGCTGATCTTCCCCAAGGTTGGTTGGAAATGATGAACGAAGGAGGCTTTGTTATCCGCCAATAGGTCCTCAAGAAAGAAAAAGTCTACTCATGGTGTAGTATTCTCAATAACTGACCACTTGAGAGAAAGGGAAACGGGCTACAAAAAAGGTTCTTCAAAAATAGGCTTTCACAGGAAAATAGCTTCTGCAATAATTTATACCTTATTAGTGTGTATATAGCAGAGGACTAATGATCACTTAAAATGCTTTATTACAAAAATTACAAAAAATACAAAAAATACAAAAAAGAGAGAGAGCATTTACATATACCAAAAAATTATTCTACAGTGCTTAGTGCAAAAAGCCGCTTTTTTTACAAAGATGTCCTTTTGGACCAAAAGTGCGATCTACAGCAGTTGCGCTATAAGCCTGTACATTTAGTATATGTGTATATACCAGTAATGCATCTCGGAAAAAATACAGGAATTCCAAAAGCAAAACTAAAATAAACCCGAACAACAGAAAAATATTAAAAAATGAATAAAAAATCTTAAAAACAACAGTCCTTTTTAGTGCACACCAGCGCTATACACAAATATATGGAGCCTTAGTACCCAATTCTCTAAAGGGTTCCGTTTGCTTAGGCACTACAGGCTTCCCATACACTGGATGCAGATCTACTTAAATTAATAAAGCAATGTTCCTCCAATGGACGGAGGTTTAAAAGAAATTATGGCACCAGCCCGGTTCGCCCATCCACAGGGGTAATCCCCTATTCGAACGGCGTGCGCTCCAACTGCGCTCCACCGGGTCAGGCGCACCGGAAGTGACGTGGCGTACGTAATGACGCTGGACGCGTTTCGTCATAGACGTCCTCAGCAGCTGAGGACGTCTATGACGAAACGCGTCCAGCGTCATTACGTACGCCACGTCACTTCCGGTGCGCCTGACCCGGTGGAGCGCAGTTGGAGCGCACGCCGTTCGAATAGGGGATTACCCCTGTGGATGGGCGAACCGGGCTGGTGCCATAATTTCTTTTAAACCTCCGTCCATTGGAGGAACATTGCTTTATTAATTTAAGTAGATCTGCATCCAGTGTATGGGAAGCCTGTAGTGCCTAAGCAAACGGAACCCTTTAGAGAATTGGGTACTAAGGCTCCATATATTTGTGTATAGCGCTGGTGTGCACTAAAAAGGACTGTTGTTTTTAAGATTTTTTATTCATTTTTTAATATTTTTCTGTTGTTCGGGTTTATTTTAGTTTTGCTTTTGGAATTCCTGTATTTTTTCCGAGATGCATTACTGGTATATACACATATACTAAATGTACAGGCTTATAGCGCAACTGCTGTAGATCGCACTTTTGGTCCAAAAGGACATCTTTGTAAAAAAAGCGGCTTTTTGCACTAAGCACTGTAGAATAATTTTTTGGTATATGTAAATGCTCTCTCTCTTTTTTGTATTTTTTGTATTTTTTGTAATTTTTGTAATAAAGCATTTTAAGTGATCATTAGTCCTCTGCTATATACACACTAATAAGGTATAAATTATTGCAGAAGCTATTTTCCTGTGAAAGCCTATTTTTGAAGAACCTTTTTTGTAGCCCGTTTCCCTTTCTCTCAAGTGGTCAGTTATTGAGAATACTACACCATGAGTAGACTTTTTCTTTCTTGAGGACCTATTGGCGGATAACAAAGCCTCCTTCGTTCATCATTTCCAACCAACCTTGGGGAAGATCAGCTGAAGACAGAGCTAATTAGAAGAATCCTCAACCTAGTGGCGCACAGATTACAGGCAATATACCCCCTAGGGGGTGCGTGGATTCGGTGAGTGGGGACCCTTGAGGGGAACGAGCACGGAAGTCACCAATAAGCAGGCTTAATCACAAAAGTCACCTTCCTGTTATTTGAAAAGGAATAATCGCATGGTTGAAAGCACATTTATGAGACTTTTTGTGGACCTTATATGAATAGATATATAAACCTATTGATACGTTTTGGATTCTACTTACACTTTTTTTCAGGTTTTTGCACACTCGCAAGGGGGTTAGGAATTACCCCGCACATTTATTATTATTTATTTTTTTATTATTATTATTTTTTTCTAGCTTTTTGACTTTTTTCTTTATTGTTTGTATTTTTCATGGTTTTGGTGGGTTTTATTTCTTCATTGTAATATATTTTTTCACCCACGGGGAGTATAGTGGTAATATAAATTGTGCATAGGTATAGGAATTGCACAGGAATTGCACAAACGCAGTGCGATTATAAGTGTAACTTTTTCCCCCGAATAGGGGTTTTGTATATTGTGTGTGGTAGTCGGCTATGTAGTATAGTAATATATATTTTTTGAGATCACAAGAATTACTATCACAAAAAATATAGTTTGAATATTGTTTGGGATCTTTGGATTTTATATGTGGTTGTGGGGGCCTTTTAGGGTTTAACACATTTTTTCTTTATCCCTTTGGGATTTTGATTGAGTGTTCGTTCACGTTAGTAAGGATCTGTGTGCACTTACCCTTTTTAGGGTAAGGAATATAACAGATTTGTAGTGGCACTTGGTTAAATTTGGAAATAATAGAAAGAATTAGTTGGATATAAATATATAACAATAGGTCTGAGGTAGCGCCATCAGCCCATTATTATCATTTAACCTTTAAACATAACCTGGGTTTCAGATTGTGTTCGTAGGGAGGCAGCAACCTCATAGTGACTAATACAAATAGGTTTAACTTTTATATATGTATTGTCTACACTGCCATACCCCATAAAAATTGCAACCAGTAACATATTATCAATAGAGGCAGGGGGTAATATAGGTACTCACATATACCCCTGTGAGACTGTGACCTGTTCCATAAGCGCGGCCTTTCGTGTACAGTTTATTTGATATTTTCTTTCCCCTTTGTGTTTATTCACCTTTTGTTACATCATTTAAATCTGGTTCAATATTTATTCAATATTTCAGTGTGAGATTTATATTCATGTAGATTTAATGGTACTTTGTAGATTTATGATTTTTCATGGTAAACTGACTTTTATTGATGCACATATCTGATCATCCTGTAGATATACAGAGATATTTCACTTTAGCGCTGCACATACCTCTTTATATTTTGCTTTCCAACTTTGTCTCTTGTTGTGCTGGCTGCTTTAAATATTTTTGGGTTATCAGTGCAGTATTTCTTTTTCCTTTAAAGAAGAGTGGCAAGAACTAAGCCTTTGTTGAAAGAAAGCTGTAAGTAAGTCCTGTTTGCACACACCATCCCTGTCGTGAAACATGGTGGTGGTAGCATCATGTTGTGAGGATGCGTTTCTTCAGTAGGGACAGGGAAGCTGGTCAGAGTTGATGGGAAGGTTCATGGAGCCAAATGCAGGGCAACCTTAGAAGAAAACCTGTTAGAGTCTGCAAATGACTTGAGACTGGGATGGAGGTTTACCTTTCATCAGGACAATGACCCTAAACATACAGCCAGAGCTTCAATGGAATGGTTTAGATCAAAGCATATTCATGTGTTAGACCCAGTCAAAGTCCAGACCTTAATCCAATCTGTGGCAAGACTTGAAAATTGCTCCAATCTGACAGAATTTGAGCTTTTGTTCAAAGAAGAATGGGCAAACATGTAACTCTCTGGATGTATAAAGCTGGTAGAGACATACCCAAAAAGACTTGCAGCTGTAATTGCAGCAAAAGGTGGTTATACAAAGTATTTATTTACATTTTTGGTTGTAACGTGACAAAATGTGGAAAAATAAAATGGGTATGAATACTTTTTCAAGGCACTGTAAGAGATAACAAAATTAAAACTGGCCAAGAGACCAGCGGGCTTGTCAAAGACTTAGATGCCAGGCAAACTGAAGGTACTGCAGGCTCTTGTAGGCAGTAAATATGGCCTGGAGATAAACAAAGCCCTTAAGGGTGCTGCCATTCCTCTAAAACCAACTTAACGGCCAACAATTTTAAGAAACCAATGCTATCATTCCTTTATGTTGGTGAAGTTTTGTTTTAAGAAAAAAGGTATAGACATACTTCTTCACACACAAGAAAAATATATAGTACTACCCTGTTTCCCCGAAAATAAGGCCTAGAGTGATTGTCGGTGATGGCTGCAATATAAGCCCTACCCCTCAAATAAGCCCTAGTTAAAGTCCTTGTAGGTCTTACTTTGAGGGTATGGCTTATTTTCGGGGAAGCAGGGCAGGGCTTATTTGGGTGGTAGGGTTTATATTGCAGCCATCAATGACAATCACGCTAGGCCTTATTTGCGGGGAAACAGGGTACTACGCATACACAGGAGAATCAGCAGAGCTTACTGGTGCTTGATCCACTGTCGTTTGTCTGTAAGCAGCAAACCATTAAGATGATCCGCACAGCCAGTCGTTGCTCTTAAAAATGTTCATTCTTATTGAAAAACCACAGTGTACGAACGCAGATAAAACCATTTGATGCTTTTCAGCCTACAAGGCCTTATTCATAACTACGGATGGTATGACTAAGGCCTTGTAGGCTGAAACTCATCAATACGCATCAATTAACATGAAGAATTTTAAGAGCAACAATTGGCTGTGCGGATCATCTTAATGGATAGCATACTGTGACATTCTGTGTACAGAACGCCTCTAGGTAGCCATATTGCTTTGCATTTTCAGAAAATTACAGAGCTTCAGATTGAAAAGGAAAGGTAATTTTTTATAACATTTAACTATACAATGACTCGTGTCACAATTGTATACGCTATATTATTTTTTTCTTTATTTGCTATTTTTTTCCCAACGAAAGGGAAATTACTCTTTAAGTCAATGGCACCGTTTCAAATAGTGATGACATATCAACGTGGCTCATTTAGAAAAAAACATCAGGGAAGCCAGCATAGATGGCAGACATTTATGGATTAGTCTGAGTTTGGACCAGCTGTGCTATTTTAGTCAGAGAAGTGAAGATACTATCAGGAAGACCCCCAAGACAGAACCTAAAATGTAGTTATGAAGAACCCCTCTATAGAGGGACTGGTTGATAAAAATAGCATGGGAGATCAAGTAATCCAGGAAAGTGGGTAGGCCTCTGCCACCCAGATCATCTGTAACCTGGCTGAACAGTAAATGCCTTATTGTTCCTGCCCAATTCAGTCACCAGTGTTCAAAACTGAATGGCATACTGACCCACAGCCATACTTTATTGGTGTAAATATGGGAGAGAGAACTTAGAACTTAAAGTGTGGCTCCACTTTAGTGGGAAAAAAATAGCAAATAAAAATATATATATATTATAGCGTATATAATTGTGATTTTAAAGCTGAGTTCCACCCAAAATTGGAACTTCCACTCATTGTACTCTTCAGCCCCTCCAATGCCACATTTGGCACCTTTTTTGGGGGTGGACAGGATACCTGTCTTTCACAGGCATCCTGTCCCCACTTCCAGGAGCCTCCGCTGCAGATATTTGCATCACTGCTCAGGCTCCCTCCTCCTTCCGTGGCCACTGGGCCAGTAGAAGAGAGGAGCGGAGCCTCGCGCTTCAGCTGTAGGGTTCCCAGTGTAAAGCCGCAAGGCTACACTGCCGGGTTCCCTTACTCGCAATGGAGGGGGCAGCACCCAACAGCTGATGGAAACATCAGCTGCGGTGATGACATCGCTGGACTCCAGGACAGGTAAGTGTCCAATTATTAAAAGTCAGCAGCTGTAGTGTGTGTAGCTGCTGGCTTTTAACTTTTGCCGCAGTGTGCTTTAAGTCATATTGTTATTGAATGTTATTAAAAATTACCTTTCCTTTTCAATCTGCAGAACTGTAATTTTATGCAAAATGCAATGCAATATAGCTACCTGGAGGTGTTCTGTATGCAGATTGTCTACAGAGCGCCCCCTGAAAATGTAATTTGAGTGAGGAAATGCTGGGACTGTAAATCAAAGTGAATTCCACACTGATTGAGAAAACCCCTTAAGGCCTTAGGATTCCTTGAGTATTGTAGAGACAGGGGAAGATGCAAGGCTAAAGGAGAAGAACTTGATGGAGGTAAAACTGGCACTATAGGTGCAGGCATGGCAGAGGTGGACAATGCACTCAAGAAGGTTAAGTTGGTAGATGCACCTGTGAGGGGTCCATGCCTGGCTCTAGCATACTGTGCCAAACTGTGGAATAAGTCCCTTAACTCAAACTGATGGGGAGATCTAGATGTTCAGTTCTTTCCTCATCATGACCACTTCACTTGAAGGTGGAATCTTTGGGACAGCTGGTGTTCCATCAGAGACACCCTCACAAGAATTTGGACTTATCTGCAAGCTATCCCCCGGTAAAAGACTTGGTACTTATGGACACTGTGGTGGCTTGATGCTTGGAAAGCTAAAAAGTAGACTGCATGGAGCAGGGACTAGGTAGAATTGGTAACAGGACTGGCAGCACATCAGTACTAGATGCGGGACTGATGGCAGAATGTACAGTACCAGGGTGCACAGTAGGCTAGACTGTAGACTGGACCAAAGTGGATTGTACTGTGGTGAACTGTGCTGTAGCTGACTATACTGTAGCAGACTGTACTGTAGCAGACCATACAGTAGGATACTGTACATTAGCAGATCGTACTTTACTGAACTGGACTTTACTGACCTATGCTTTATCAGGTTGCATTGTAGCAGACTGTACTGCAATGTACTGTCACTGACTGAATGCTGGAGAGGTAACAGCAGGTCCTGTGCCAGTTTAAATGGATTTCCTGTTCATATGACGCATGCTGACATGCCCGTGGCTAGGCCATACCTGGAAGTGTTGGTGTCTGCCAGAGACAGTGTTGCCACTGGAGCAAGGCAGGTAAGTGACTATGATGTTGTGGGTATTACTACAATCCACAGTTCAGGTCATGTGACAGAAGAATTGGCATTTTTTTTCATTCACTTAATGCAAACATTTCTTCAAAAGCAAAAATTTGTTATGTCTTAATTGGTTTGACATTGTGGACAAAAGCACAAATTAAAACATTTTCTAGATTATCCAAAACGGTCTATAGACTCAAGCCCAGTTCTGCACAGTAAACTGGCTCAGGTATCTCCAGTCTGGTTCAGGACATACTTACTCACTGACCTGATATCTTCTGTATGTTATTATCTATAAGTAGGGTGCATGCATAAAGATAAAGATAGCGAACATGTAATCCATCGGTTCCGGTCCACCGCCACGGGAGTTGCTTTACCTGATTACAGCACACAGCGGGCAACCCATGGTGAATATTGGGAACCAAAAATAGTTTTATTCAACTCCGCCAGTGCAGCAGTCTTCCCTCACGCTGGATTGTTTCCTGCTTCCCACATCCCTGGCCTCTAGTATACAGGACAAACCCACCAGACCCTTCAGACTCACTGGCAGGCAGCATGGGTGCCCTCTTCGCTGCTCACCAGCTGCTCATCATCCTCGTGGCCTCCTCAAATGGTGATAGGACAGTGCATGCATCCTTGATCAGTGGCCACTGGCATGGCGAAAAGAAGCCAAGCTCCCCTGACCCTGTCCTGGTGCCATACTCACACAGGTACTCAATGATGGCCCTCTGCTGTGTGTGCAGCTGCTGCAGCATGGACAACGTTGAGTTCTAACTGGTGGGCATGTCACAAATGAGGCGGTTGGTGGGCAGGTTGCATTCTCTTTGAATGTCAGCCAGCCGAGCACTGGCATTGTATGACCGGCGGAAATGACCACAAACTTTTCTTGCCTGCTTCAGATCCTGTAAGCCTGAGTACTTGCTCAATAACTGCATCACTACCAAATTCAGGACGCGTGCCAAACATGGAACAAGTGTCCCTGTCAGAGGGCGGAGATAAGGTTGGTGCTATTGTCACATACAACTATTCCTGGCTGAAGCTGGCATGACGTCAACCACCTCTGAACCCCTCTCTCTAGGGCCACGTTACTCCCTTCCTCAACCTGGGAACCCACATCGAAGCAGCATGTACCCAACACTGTGGTCTAATAGTTCAGGGGACACCTCCGTGCATGATGATGGGCATACAGAAGGAGTGACTGTGGACAAGGATCCAGTGGAATAGGCCGCTTTGGCAGCTGCATTGGAAGGCAAGCTACTCTGAGCCTAGGTGAAAGAGGATGAGGAGGATGAGGACACTTTTTTTATACACTCCACCAACTCTTCTGCATGTTCTGGCTCAATAACACGGCCAGCAGCAGAAAAAAAAGGACAAGCGTGCCCCACAGCCACCTGCAGAGGATGCACCATGTCTACGATCAGCACTGTTGACTGTAGACATAGAGGCTGCTTGCCCTCTTTTAGTGGCCTTTGAGCATCTGCCTCTCCTTGGTGACCTTCCGGACATGATGTATATTTTGTTTTGCAACACCACACTACACTGTATTGTGTACTGTGTACACCACCAGAAGTGTAGTAGCAACTGCACTATGGCTGAACTGTATTGTGCACTGTGTACATCACCATAAAAGTAGTAGCAACTGTACTACAGCTACACTGTATTGTGTACTGTGTACAACACCAGAAAAGTCGCAGAAACTGCATTACGGCTGCACTGTATTGTGTACTGTATACACCACCAGAAGTGTAGTAGCAACTCCACTATGGCTGCACTGTATTGTGCACTGTGTAAACCACCATAAAAGTAGCAGCAACTGCACTACGGCGGCGCTGTATTGTGTACTGTGTACACCACCAGAAAAGTAGTAGCAACAACACTAAGGCTGCACTGTATTGTGTACTGTGTACACCTCCAGAAGTGTAGTGGGAACAGTACACCATGAAATGCACTGTAGATATAGGCTACATTGGATGCAGAGTAGAGATATATATATATATATATATATATATATATACACCGATTGAAGTATATTAGAAATAGTACACCACGTAATGCACAGTAGATATAGGCTACACTGGATGCAGAGTGTGTATATATATATATATATATATATATATATATATATATATATATATATATATATATATATATATATATTAGACTGACTGTATATATATCAAATATATCACTGTCACTAACTGAATAACCTGCCTGCTTAATCTAAATTAAGCTACAGTATCTCTCTCCGTCCACACCAACAACACTACACAGGGCCGCTGTGTAGGCAGCCTTATATAGTGTGGGGCATCCCCCTGAGCTACGATTGGCCAAAGGCGCCCTGCCTTTGGACAATTATGGCTCTCTTAGCGTAGGGCACTGGGATTGGCCAAAGCATGCAGGTCAGGTGCATGCTTTGGCCAATCATTATACAGTAAAGCACTGCAATCTCGCGGTGCATTATGGGGGGTTCTGTGGCACTCAAATTTGCCGCAAACCCCCCATAATGTTCGTTCTCCAGCAAACGGGCGAACACGATGTTTGAGTCGAATTTATGCTTGACTCGAATATCAAGCTCATTCCTACTCATATGATATATAATGCTTTTTATTGATTTTGTCATGTTGTTCATTTATTTATTCATTATTTTATCAATGGATTTTCCTCCTTTTTTAACTACTTATCAATATTTTGTGTTTTTCTTTTTCATTCTATTGTTTGCACACACATATGTGTATCATCTTAGGTAAATGCATATATATATATATATATATATATATATATATATATATATATATATATATATATATATATATATATATATATATATATATATATATATATATATTCCTCTCTCTATATATATATATATATATATATATATATATATATATATATATATATATATATATATATTCCTCTCTCTATATATATATATATATATATATATATATATATATATATATATATATATATATATTCCTCTCTCTATATATATATATATATATATATATATATATATATATATATATATATATATATATATATATATATATCCTCTCTCTATATATATATATATATATATATATATATATATATATATATATATATATATATATTCCTCTCTCTATATATATATATATATATATATATATATATATATATATATATATATATATATATATATATATATATATATTCCTCTCTCTATATATATATATATATATATATATATATATATATATATATTCCTCTCTCTATATATATATATATATATATATATATATATATATATATATATATATATTCCTCTCTCTATATATATATATATATATATATATATATATATATATATATATATATATTCCTCTCTATATATATATATATATATATATATATATATATATATATATATATATATATATATATATATTCCTCTCTCTATATATATATATATATATATATATATATATATATATTCCTCTCTCTATATATATATATATATATATATATATATATATATATATATATATATATATATATATTCCTCTCTCTATATATATATATATATATATATATATATATATATATATATATATATATATATATATATATATTCCTCTCTCTATATATATATATATATATATATATATATATCCTCTCTCTATATATATATATATATATATATATATATATATATATATATATATATATATATATATATATATATATATATATATATATATATATACACTACCGTTCAAAAGTTTGGGGTCACCCAAACAATTTTGTATTTTCCATGAAAAGTCACACTTATTCACCACCATACGTTGTGAAATGAATAGAAAATAGAGTCAAGACATTGACAAGGTTAGAAATAATGATTTGTATTTGAAATAACATTGTTTTTACATCAAACTTTGCTTTCGTCAAAGAATCCTTTTGCAGCAATTACAGCATTGCACACCTTTGGCATTCTAGCTGTTAATTTATTGAGGTAAGCTGGAGAAATTGCACCCCACGCTTCTAGAAGCAGCTCCCACAAGTTGGATTGGTTGGATGGGCACTTCTGGCGTACCATACGGACAAGCTGCTCCCACAACAGCTCAATGGGGTTCAGATCTGGTGACTGTGCTGGCCACTCCATTACCGATAGAATACCAGCTGCCTGCTTCTGCTGTAAATAGTTCTTGCACAATTTGGAGGTGTGTTTAGGGTCATTGTCCTGTTGTAGGATGAAATTGGCTCCAATCAAGCGCTGTCCACTGGGTATGGCATGGCCTTGCAAAATGGAGTGATAGCCTTCCTTATTCATTTATTTAATGAAGATGCCAGTTGGGGACCTGTGAGGCGTCTGTTTCTCAAACTAGAGACTCTAATGTGCTTATCTTCTTGCTTAGTTGTGCAACGCGGCCTCCCACTTCTTTTTCTACTCTGGTTAGAGCCTGTTTGTGCTGTCCTCTGAAGGGAGTAGTACACACCGTTGTAGGAAATCTTCAATTTCTTTGCAATTTCTCGCATGGAATAGCCTTCATTTCTAAGAACAAGAATAGACTGTCGAGTTTCAGATGAAAGTTCTCTTTTTCTGGCCATTTTGAGCGTTTAATTGACCCCACAAATGTGATGCTCCAGAAACTCAATCTGCTCACAGGAAGGTCAGTTTTGTAGCTTCTGGAAGGAGCTAGACTGTTTTTAGATGTGTGAACATGATTGCACAAGGGTTTGCTAATCATCAATTAGCCTTCTGAGCCAATGAGCAAACACATTGTACCATTAGAATACTGGAGTGATAGTTGCTGGAAATGGGCCTCTATACACCTATGTAGATATTGCACCAAAAACTAGACATTTGCAGTTAGAATAGTCATTTACCACATTAGCAATGTATAGAGTATATTTGTTTAAAGTTAGGACTAGTTTAAAGTTAGCTTCATTGAAAAGTACAGTGCTTTTCCTTCAAAAATAAGGACATTTCAATGTGACCCCAAACTTTTGAACGGTAGTCTATCTCTCTCTCTCTCTCTATCTCTCTCTATCTCTCTCTCTCTATCTCTCTCTATCTCTCTCTATCTCTCTCTATCTCTCTCTATCTCTCTCTATCTCTCTCTATCTCTCTCTATCTCTCTCTATCTCTCTCTATATATCAGTGTCATTTGCAGCCTTGTCAGTGTCATATGCCGCTTTGTCATGCAGCCTTGTCCATCGTTGTTCCCTTGTCAGTGTCATATGCAGCCTTGTCCATCATTTGCAGCCTTGTCAGTTTTATTTGCAGCTTTTTTTACTTAAAAATGGCGCCGCCGATGTCCTGTGTATCTCGGCAGCTCACAGCAGTTCTCGGCAGCTTTCGCCTGCTCTCGGCCACGCTCGGCGGCTTTCAGCCGCCAAGAACGGCTGATGGTGGCCAAAGCTGCCAAGGATGGGCAAAAGCTGCTGAGAACAGCCGAAAGCCACCGAGAAGGGGCGAAGGCGGCCGAAAGCCGCCGAAAAGGGCCAAAGGTGGCTGAAAGGACAGAGGCTCAAAACGGTGGAGGATCGACGTATTCCCCTGATTTTAAGGGGGAAAAAGTGTGTGTTATACGCCGATAAATACAATATATATTTGTATATGATTTTTAAAAATTTTGGTAAGATTGAGCATCTTTTGGCATACCAAAGGGTTACACCTCTCCTTTGGTGCAATTGCTTCAGCTGCCCTGATTGCCTTTGTGAATTTTTCATTGGGTACATCTGTAGGTTCAATGCAGATAGGCTCAATCTTTGAGCATTATTTCTGTATATATATATATATATGTGTGTTTTTTAGACATGTATCTTTAGCTATGACTAAGCACCAGTTAGGGGTGTGAAACGCGTCAGTGGATTCATCAATAAAGACATTTTTCACTGGAGTGCGGCTGTCCAGATTTCCTCTATTGCATGTGCTCTATACATAGAGCCAGCACCCCACCTGTGCAAGAGAGGTGAGGTGTTGGTATTTGTACCTGGAGCGGTATACATTTTTTTCTATTTGTGAACTGTGTGTCCCTTACCTGCTCGGTACTATACCATACCACCACCTTGGAATTATTATTGCCATTTTCACAGTTCCCTGCACTCGTTTTTCATCATGGTTGATTCTACATCAGTGAAAGCAGCATCAGAGACTGGATTCAGCAGAACATTAACAGCACCATCAAACAATCCTCTCCAATCAGATAAACAAACCCACAGCCTCGTGGCCTAAGGATTAAAAAGTTTGATTTATTTGATGACATTCTATATCCATCTGTTCATCTAAATTGATGCAAACTATTATTGTTTCTAAAAATAAAGAGTTGAAACAACTATAGGGAGAAATGTCCATTATTCAGAAGGAGTTATCCGCATTGCAAAGTCACAGTGGATTCTCTAAGTTGGACAGTCGCTTAAACAAGAAGCTTGATAAATTGGAGAGGGATGTTATTTCTGTAAAGAAAGAAATAATGACTATAAAAGCAAAAAAGTTTAGACATGGAGAAAACCTGGGGGGTGTGGCCAGATGCCATTCTCAATGGTCGCATGTTGACACAGCTCCAGTTCCCAGCGGCTCCACAGGGCTTCCAATGTGAGTAGAAATCGCCCGTTGCAGGCTTTTCTACTCCTCCCGAGACCAGCGGCAACCAGGGAATGTCCAAAAGAAGGAAGGCGAGGGGGGCTCCCCAAAAAATGACCAAATTCTTCCCAATGCCAGCCCATACATACAGCCAAGATGGCTCTGAGAGTGGCTACATGAGGTGGAGCAGTGTGACAGGGAGTAGGGATGAGCTAAACACCCCCCCCCCCCCGGTTTGGTTCGCAGCAGAACATGCGAACAGACAAAAAAATTGTTTGAACACGCGATAACCGTTAAAGTCTATGGGACACGAACATGAATAATCAAAAGTGCCAATTTTAAAGGCTTATATGCAAGTTATTGTCATAAAAAGTGTTTGGGGACCTGGGTCCTGCCCCAGGGGACATGTATCAATGCAAAAAAGTTTTAAAAACTTCATTTTTTTTGGGAGAATTAATTAAAAGTAAAAGTAATTTAAAAGTACTCGCGGCCATAATGAATTGTCGGGTCCTGACAATACACGTAAAAGTCATTGAAAAAAACAGCATAGGATTCCCCCACAGTCCATTACCAGGCCTTTAAGGTCTGGTATGAATATAAAGGGGAACCCCGAACCAAAATGTAAAAAAAAAATTGCACGGGTCCCTCCAAAAATCCACACCAGATCCTTTTCCGAGCACGCAACCTGGCAGGCTGCAGGAAAAGAGGGGAGGATGAGAGAGTGCCTCCCTTCCTGATCCGTCCCAGGCCACATGCCCTCAAATGGGGAGGGTGCTTTGGGGTAGCCCCCCAAATCACTGTGTCCCCATGTTGATGGGGACAAGGGCCTCATCCCCACAACCCATTTAAATGTCCACCAAAGTCTTCTTCTTCTCTTGCTCTGCCGACGGACCGGAAAAAAATAATAAAAACCTGCACGCCGCCACCAATCCACCTCCATGGGAGGCACCCGCTGTAATGACCCTCCTCCCAGATGACAGTTCTTCTATAACTGAGGGCAGGGCCACACGTGATCTCACCGGGAGACCCGCCCCCCTCTGAGGTCACCTTATGTCACATTACCATTTCACACAAGGAGGGAGCCCGGGATCTGGGGGTCCCATTATTAAAGAGGGCTTATAGATTCCGATAAGCCCCCCTCCCACAGATGTTTTTTGCCACCAGAAGTGCCGTAAGTCAGTCCAGCTGATTTTCTATGATGACGCGATGCGCTGATGCACGCCGCGCCATCGCGTTTTTGCGCCGCCTGTTTAGTGATGGGTGGGGTTTTTTATGATGATGCGGTACGCTGATGCGTGCCACGTCATCTTGCTACATGTCAGGGCCATGGGTGGCGGCGGGCATGTTGCTCAGTATTTCCAGTAGTTGCTGTGATGACACGGTGTGCTATTACGCGCCACGTCATCGTGCATTGAGCGTGGCGTTGTCATGACGCCTGGAATATCTGTATAAAAACGACGGCATATGCCGCCATTCCCTCTTCTGAACTGGAGAGTTGCAGGAGTACGTTACCAGGGGATTTTGTTTATATGGCTATCACTTTGAAGACCAGAGCTTTTTTGACACAGGGTAAGCCTTTGTTGGTGTGCATATACAATTAACTATCCGCATGCCCCTTAGTCTTTTTTTTATTATAATAACAATTCAATAATGGATTTTTCATAGTACCTGGAAATTTTGAGATATAAGTGCCTGGCTTTTGGATCTCCTTCATCTGGCTGTCCTGTAGGGGATATACTGGGGGTGCTTCATTGTACTTGTCAGGATCAGCTCTCCTTTTTGGACACCATGGGGAATATATCTGCCATTTGATACTTATTTTTATGAATGAATTTTAATACATAAATTTTTTCTTTGTTGCCCTAATCATAACCAGTTTATATAGAATACCATCCGCAGGCAAGCCTTGCTAAAATCTGACTCTAGTCACCCCAAACACACTTTGGGAGGCATACCAGTCAGTCAGTTTTTGAGATTAAAGCACATCTGTAGTGAGGATACAAAAGCAGAGACAAGCAGCGCCAACCTAAGTACACAAATATAGTACACGTTTTATTTGTTTCAGTAGAAATACACTCACTCAAGTTGTAGAAGGCACCTTTAGAGAAAATACAAAAGCAGAGACAAGCAGCACCAACCTAAGTACAGAAATATAGTACATGTTTTATTTGTTTCAGTAGAAATACACTCACTCTCATGTTGTATAAAAACAGGCACATCATGTTTGGGAATATTCAAATGGATAGTCTGGTGGACGACAAAGACTCCAATGGAGGTGATCCTCTTGCGCTATGTGGTCCCGTCTGGAGACGCCGGTGGTTTCCAGTGTCCCAGGCTCAGGTCGGCACAGTGTTGCAGGGGTCGTCGGTCTGTGGAGTATGTGGAGTCGCGCTGTAATGATGCTAGTTGCGTGCATGCTTTCGGAGCATGCGTGCTCCTTCGTCAGGCATAGCATCCCACCATCTCAGAAGTGGTAAAAAAGGGGAAGAGGGTTTTTAGCAAGATTCCTTGTTTGATATAATCAGAATTATGGGTACAACTTTGTTTTAAACGGTTGAATTAGCTTTTTGCGATGTTAGATATCCATCTCGGATGATGCCAACTTTGGAAATGCAAGTATGAGTTGCTTGCTGTGGGCGTGATGTAATTTTTTGCAAAGATAGTGTTGTCAGTGTGACAAAGTTCAAGATCTAGAAAGGCTAGACTATCTGGGCTACACTCAGATGAGAATGAGAGGCCTAGGTCGTTGGCATTACACTAGGCCATAAAGTCATCTACAGGTGGTCCAGTCCTGTCCCATATGATGATGATGTCATCTATATAGCGTCCTATATAGATTATATATTCCGAAAAGGGGTTATTATTCCAGATATATAGATGTTCCCAAAAACCCATTGTTAGATTTGTGTAACTGGGTGCAAAATTGGCACCCATCCATGGCTGTATATATAATATATATATATATATATATCTCCCAATATTATAATGTATGTATTCATACTGTCTATTTACTTAAATAGAAAAAGATTGACAATCTAAATAGTATTTCAGAGTAAGCTTCAGTAACCAGAGGGCTTATTCACAAATTAAGCTATTGTATTATGTATGTTAAATAATAATGTTTTTTTATAATATGTCTAAAATGTATCTGTATTAATTTGTCACATATAAACCTGTTTACCACATATACAGTATTATTATAAGGTTGCAAATATGGTATCCTATTTAATGGGAATGTTCATGAATAACTGTTAAGCTATCGTTACAATAATGACTTCACATTCATGGCATTTACAACCCAACAAGTGATGTGGGGTAAACTTTCTCAACACACAAATCTAAGCTAGTCAGGACAGTTGGGGATAGTGACACTTGATTATCAACCATTAGACAATTAATGGTGTTTTGCCAAGCCAAGGTTAGAAGGTCATGTCAAACATATTTAAAGTAATTTCTGATCCAACACTGCCCCTAGAGTGGAAAATAGTAAGAATATAAGATGGCCGCACATACATGGTTGTCATGGTAACGTGGAAACACCACCATCATATGACATCATCAATTACATAGTATTAGACACACATCCACTTTTGGGGTGGGATAAAAAGCTGTTACTCATAGCAGAGAGGGATTTGAGAGCTAAGGGGAGATCTGAAGAAGCTCTGAGGATGGTTGGACTGATTTATCTCTAAGATCTGAGGAGAAAATGCGAACATGTAGAAATGTTGAAAGACGTGTCTTTTGGGACTTTGCTTCTCAAACCGACAGAATTCTTAAAGACCTGGTAAAGTATTAATCTTTCCAATGCATACCATTTTAGGTAATTGAAAGCTTGGTTGAGCATATGTTTGACTAATCCAATTCATTGTTAGTTCTGTTTTGAAGTGAAGGGAATTCTAACTGCAGTATGAATTTGTTTTACTTCTAAAGCAAGGAAGATACATATACATTGTTATATCTCACAATACTGACTTAAAAGTTTTAGAATTGGATTGGTTATGGCAGTGGTCATCAACCCTGTCCTCAGGGCCCAGTAACAGGCCAGGTTTGAAAGATAACTGAAATATATCACAGGTGATATAATTTTCTGCTCAGTGATTGCAATATTCTAGTCTGCATCTCCCCAAGGTAATACTTAAAACCTGGCCTGTTAGTGGGCCCTGAGGACAGGGTTGATGACCACTGGGTTATAGTATGTGTTAAACCATTGATTCATCCTAGATCTAAAATATAAGCTCTAATCAAATTATCAATCTGTGCACAATATAACAAAATTGTGTTTGTGCATTTAAAAGTGTAAGTGAGAAGGTATGTTTGTTTTGAGAAGAGATAACATTGTGTTTAAGGTAAACAAGATTGTTTACACTAGCCCGTGAAGAGACGGGAAGCTATTCACTAAAAGTTACCAAGTCTCAAAAATACCCAGTTATTCAAGAATTGAAATGTGATATTTTATTATAAGAACTTGAATAATAGAACTGTGAATATTATCTGAATCATCATTTATCTGATATGTAGAAGTACTGTATATCTATTTATTTTGTTTGTTCATGAAACATACCAGATATTATTTTGCACTATATTTTTAGTTAATAAATATATATTTTTAAGCAATATCATTTGTATCACTTGTCTTCAAAATAGCGCGAATAAACAAACTTGAAATTCTTGTTGGTATTGGTAGAAAGTTGTAAATCTCCCAAATCAAAGATTTGCATATTTTCATAATTACAATACATTTTTATTATTTCAGTATAAACATTCTGACACATAAGTGCATGTGTCTACTTATACAATATATAATGCATTTTATTGATTTTATCATGTTATTAATTAATTTATTCATTATTCTATTAATGGATTTTCCTCCTTTTTTGATTTTTATCAATATTTTCTTTTTTTCTTTTTATTGTTTGCACGCATATGTGTATCATCTTAGGTAAAAGCATATATATACACCATTTCTCCTATAGATACATTTTCTATGATATATATACTTTGATTTAGCTTCTTCATGCTCCTCCACACTCTATTTATATATTTATATCATTTTTAAAACTTTTTTGGTAAGAGTGACCTTTTTTTTTTGGCATACCATGGGTTACAGGGTGTTGTGGCTGCACCTCTCCTTTGGTGAATTGCTTCAGCTGCTCTAATTGCCTTGTGAATTTTTCTTTGGTTACATCTGTAGGTTCAGTGCTGATAGGCTCAATCTTTGAGCATTATTTGTATATATATATATATATATATATATATATATATATATATATATATATATATATATATATATATATATATATATATATATATATATATATATATATATATATATATATATATATATATATATATATATATATATATATATATATATATATATATATATATAGATATAGAGATAGAGATAGAGATAGAGATATATAGATAGATATATAGATAGAGATAGAGATATAGAGATAGAGATATAGATATAGAGATAGAGATATAGATATAGATATAGATATAGATATATATTATTCGAGACATTTTTTACTGGAGTGCGGCTGTCTGGATTTCCACTATATGTACATAAATGCCCAGGACCAGAACGGTTTGCCATACTCATATTACAAAACCTTTCTTCCGATCCTAAGCCCATATTTATTAGATTTATTTACCTCCCTAATGAAATGAACTGTCCCGCAATCCCAATTTCTGCATGCTCCCCACCCTTCAGCCAATAGCATTGCTCAACTCTGATTATAAGATCTTTACTAAAATCCTGACCAGTAGACTCCCTAATCTTCCCTGGTCTTACCCATAAAGACCAGGTGGGATTTGTATCGTCCAGACAAGGCATATAGTTGACCTTACTGATTTTCTTAACAAAACTACTCGTCTGGCTCTTATTCTGAGCTTAGACGATCAGAAAGCATTTGACAGATTGAGTTTCACACAGGTCCTTTTATAGAAGCACTTCATGCTTTGTATTCTCAACCTTCCTCTCAGGTGCAGATGTTGTCCTCTCTGTTGTCATCATTCCCTGTGCACAATGGCACGAGACAGGGTTGTCCCTTGTCTCCCCTTGCTTTTTATATTGTGTTTGGAACCCCTGGCTGCAGCCATCCATTCCCACCCTGACATTTGTGAGGTCTTTTTGTGACAGAGGGAATATAAACCCTCTCTCTTTTTGCTGACGGCATCCTTCTGACATTGACTATCCCACATACGTCCCTACCTAATCTCCATGACTTACTGTCATGACTTAAGTCTTTTGGCCTACTCTCAGGTTACAGGGTCAAGATGAAGCCTTACTGATATATATCCCACCTGATACTCTTGCCATCATGCAACACAATTTTCCATACCATTGATGTTCCCTGTCCCTCAAATATCTAGGGATCCATGTAACCACTTCATACCCTACCCTTTATCAAACTAACTATCCTCCTCTTTTTAAGGATATTAATCACCTCCTACACCAGTGGGATAATTACCCTCTCTTGCTTCTAGGACGAATTAATGTTTCTAAAATGTCTTGCCAAAACTTTTATACTTGCTTGAAACATTGCCCGTTGCTATCCCGATGAAAAAACTGAAAGCTGTACAAAGATAATATCTTAAATTCATCTGGCACAATAAATCCCATTGTATAGCCAGTTCTGTTGTATTGTTGTATTTACCCCCCCCCCCCCTTCCCGTGGAGGTCTAGGTATCTCAGATGTTATTGAGTATTATTATGCCACTCATCTCAGGACAGCAGTTATGTGGTCTTCTGGAATGGCATCTAGTAGGTGGTCAGAGATTTAAATGAGTGTCACTTGTCCAGTACATCCTTGTGCTATGCTATGGTCATCCCTAGACACATCTATTACCCATCTACAGGGTATATGTTTGAATCAGATGTTGTTCACTTTCTCTACATGGAAGCGATGTCTACAGCTTTTTTCCCTCTCATCTATATGCCACCTCTATTAAATGTACTCTTTAACCCAGATATTCCCAA
Organism: Lithobates pipiens; assembly: GCF_037356315.1. Taxonomy (NCBI): domain Eukaryota; kingdom Metazoa; phylum Chordata; class Amphibia; order Anura; family Ranidae; genus Lithobates; species Lithobates pipiens. The sequence goes on from NW_027507748.1 coordinate 182,748,987, forward strand.
TAGCCTCTCCTACAGCCAAATGTACCCCTGGATCCAAGCTGGGATCTTTCAACTCTGACACATGGTACACCCATTAACACGCTGACTTTACACTCTTGCAGTAATCCAACACAAACATCAGCTCTCTGTTGGAGATGCCACGGAGATGTAGGTTCCCATTACCATATTTTCTGGGAGTGCTCTTTGATTTTTTGGTCCTCTGTTCAGTCTTCTTAAATTAGTATCCCATTGGACCCTGTTCATTATCTTTTGGCTTTGCCTGTTCCCGGTGTCTTCAAATACGCCATGTTTTATTAGCTGCTAAACGGGTCATACCCTTAGGTTGCCTGTCCTCTTTTCCTCGTACATTTTCTCAACTGGTACAAGCTATAGCTTATATACGCAGAATGGAACATCTTACAGCAGTTGTGCATGTTACCAAACCTCAATTCTCAAAAATTTGGAATATGTGGGATTGCTTGGAATTTAATCCTGAATTAATACATCCAGCTTCAGACAGACACCACTTTAAATTTAGTCTTAAGCTTTGGTATACCATACTTCTTGCTATTTTATGCTCTAGGAACTACCCCCCACCCCAATCCCTAGTGTACCTTTTTCTTTCTCTCCCTTTGGTTACTTTATCGAGTAGATCAGTAGAGCTGTACTATGTTTTTTGTATTGTTAAGTTTGTTATTTTTACACTGGAAGACATCTACTTACTAACTGCAGTTACTTTCTACTCTCATGTGATATACTTTAACCTTTTATCTACACTTCAATGTTTTTACATACTTTCTTGTATTGTTTTTTTTTTTCTTAAAAAATAATAATAAAAATACAATTACAAAAAAAAAGATGATTCTAAGCATATGAATAGGACACCCCTTTCTCATGCACCTTCTTACTTATTGTCAGAATAATATCACCTTGTTCTTTTTCTTTTAAGGTTTGTGACAGTTCAGGATTTATTGATTTTTGTAGACTGCAAGGAGTAAACCACTTTCTCATAAAAACATTCCTTTCCCTTTATCCATTTTTTGTGACTGTCACGTCATACTGTATTTATGTACCTGCAACAACATTCTTTGTAGTTTTTCAGGAGCTTGACTGATGGGTTTTGACAGAATAGCTTGATGTTGTTTATGGTCATCTCGTACCTTTACATTGGCTCCATGGATGTGTTAGCAGAATTTCTTTGTTGCAAACACAATTACTAGTGGTTTCCTTGCAAACTGTGTATTATTTTACTCTGCAAACAGATACTATTATTGAAGCACAATCAAAAAGTGCTTTTTTTCATCAGATATCAGGCATGCCCTCTTTGATTGTGTCAGCTTACACTTCCAGTTGTTTGGACAGAGAATAAAAGCTAAACAAGGGACTGATTTTAAGATTTGGAGCTTTTTTCATTTTTTATAAAACATTTATATACATTTTCTTAATAAAGGAACTGAACTTTTACATCTGTCAGAAAAAGACACAGACAAAGGACTAGTTACCAATATGGTCTGTGGTCTTCCTGCAACTGATCTTACAATGCCACTAGTTAATTATGCGCATCTAGGTCTTTTCCCTTGCTACATAAATCTAGACAAAATAGGTTGTAAGGATTTAAAATAGCTCATTGGGATTGGGATAGCAAGCTTTCTAAAGATAAATAGGAGTTTAGGAAAATGTAAATGTGGAAAGTCTTCATGCCCAGTAGAAAAATGTTTTGCTAAATACTGATGTAATTTGGTACAAGTATCTAGTTGATTTGGAAAAGAAAAGATTCCTGGATATCCTTGTCAATTGTCTATCCAGGTAAGATATTCTGTATGTACTAGTTATGGCCCAAGTATATGGGAATTGTTGCTGAAGCATAGGCATGCGCACACCCTAATGCCCAGGCACACCCCAGGGCTTTTTTGCCTGCAGGATCTCCATTCTGGCACGTCTGCTGATGGACAATGGAACGCTGGGACTATGCGAGTGGGGCTGTTTTTTATTTGGCTGTATATAGTGAGTGAACAGGCAAGCGGCCACAATTTCCAATGCTACTTCTATAGTTCTGGCTACTGCATCCCTGACAGCTGAATATCACTCCGCAGCCTTCTGTCAGGGATGCTATAGCCACAACTATAGAGGGAGCATTGGGGCTGGATTAACAGGGCTCAAAATTTCAAGTCCTGAGCTACTAGCCAGGTCTCAAGGATAAACTCGCCACCAGTTGCCCCACCCAACCCTTACCCTGCCCCGCCCCTAATCACACCATCATAAATAACACTTAAATGTTTTATGCAGAATTAAGTTACAAAAATATATATTTAACAACAACTTTATCAGTTCCCCTCAGCACAGCCTCTCAATGCATGCTCACCTGTGCCCATCATTGCAGCTTGACCTGTGCCCATCATTGCAGCGTGACCTGTGCCCATCGTTGCAGCCTCACCATGCCCAACATTGCAGCCTCACCATGCCCAACATTGCAGCCTTACTGTGCCCCACATTGCAGCCTCACTGTGCCCCCAGGTGAGAGGCCATCTGGATCATGATGAGTTAGAGGAGAGCCAGGATCGCAGAGCGGTAAAACACGCTGTAATAGCTGACATTGAGACTGTCTCCACTCTGCTCACTCTCACACAGCCCCGTCTCCTCATAACTCCATGCCTGTGATAGAGAGAATGCATCCCAACGTTGGACCCGCATTCTCTCTATCACAGGTGCGGGGTTAGGAGGAGGCGGGGCTGTGTGAGAGTGAGCAGAGCAGAGACAATCTCAAAGTTAGCGGTTACAGCATGTTTTACCGCTCGGTGATCCAGGGGCTCTTCTCTAACTCCATGGCATCCTTCTATCGGGAGAACGGCTCCCGATCAACCCCCGCCCACCGGTGGTGCTCGCCCCCCCCCCACTCACAGGCAGCCCAGCTTCTCGCCAGCCCTCATTTTCCACTCACAAAATGTGAGTAGGCGAGTGGAAAATTTGAGGGCTATATATATATATATATATATATATATATATATATATATATACAGACACATGTGTGTTTGAGCTTTGGTTGGTTTGAGGTGCACACCCTAATGCAATAGGCTGTGCCTATGTGCTGAAGTAAGTAACTAGTAGTATCGTTCAATTCCATCTCTCTAATAAAGAATTTTGTTTTCTTCACCTTGTACTATGAGACTTTGCTGAACCAAATAAAGGTTTGTTGTACCTCAGCCAGGGAAATTGTCAGATCAGTTAGCATGAGGATCAGGTCATCAGCAAATAAGCTAGTCTTGTGCTCTTGACATGCAACTGTAAACACAGAATTATCCTTGTTTGCTTTAATGTATTTGGCTAAGGGCTCCATTAAAAGGTTTAAAAAGTTTTCATTTGGCAGACCTTTTAGATGATAACACCCCGTACAGGCTGAAAGAATTGACCACCAGATATATATTACCCACCAAAGTACAATTCTCTTGGATAAGAATATTGCATTTCCTGGTGAAGCAGCCCATACCCAAATTTGAGTTACATTCCAAAGCATGGGAGTTCTGCCTTTCTTCTAATCACAGATCTAAAGGCATCTCCTTGTTCTACAACTTGCTGTAGGATAAACTAACATTTTGTAAATCTGACCCTATGCTCAAGTGGGAAAAGGATCTTAAAGATTCCTTCTCTCCTGATCAATGGCAAGCAGCCTTATGTTCAGTGGCCCAGGCTTCTCAGTGCTCCAGTCATCAGGAGTTGTCTATGAAAATTACCAATTGCTGGTACTATACCCCTAATAGACTGGCAAATCTCTCCCCTTGCCTTTCTCCACTTTGCTGGTGCAATTGTGGGTTTATTTGGGAATCTCCTTCACTCCCTGTGGCCTTGTCCAAACCTTACCAGTATCTGGAACAAGGTAATCCTACCCTAACTAAACCCAAACCTGCCCTAGCAATCCTTAATCTAGGAATTGACATCTTCCCCTCATGGAAGAGGATAGTTGTTTCTCACATATTACTAGCGGCCCACCTCCTGATTCTCAGGAGTTTGAAGTCCACTTTGGCTCTAAATCTCTCAGATGTGGAAAGGATGATGAAGCACAATTATCACTTTGAACATATGTTAGTGCTGATAGGCATGAAGAGCAAGAAGTTTAGAAACGTTTGGAGTATATGGTTGACTAGGAGTGGTTCCTCATCAAGCTAGGTTAGTCCTGGCCAAAAAGTTTACTAATGTTACCCTTTCTTAGGAACTCTGTATATTTACTCTTATAATTTAATGAAAATTGAATGTAAAAAAAAGGTTAAAAATCAACAGGTATAGGGGACATCCCTATCTCGCGCCATTTTTTTTTTGTCATAAGGCACTGCGTTACTTTAACCACTAGAGATCCGCGCTATAGCCAAAACACGGCTACAGCGCGGACCTCCTTTGCTGGGACGATGTCTATTGACATCGTCCCGTGCACGAGCGGCCTGCGCGCCCCCTGAGGGGCGCGCGCGGAGCGCTCTGTGATCGGCGGGTCTACGAGACTCACCTGATCACGGATCCGAGCAAGGGGTCGATCCCGACCCCTTACCACATGATCAGCTGTCAGCCAATGACAGCTGATCATGTGATACAACAGAGCCGGAAAAAAAAAGAGCCAATCGCTGGCGGCCGTGATCGGGACATCAGTCCCGATCACGGCCAGCTTACCAGTGCCCACCTGCCCCCTGCCAGTGCCACCTCTGTAATAAAAAAGTGCCCCCCATCAGTGCCACCCAGCAGTGCCCATAGTGCCACACAGCAGTGCCCACAGTGCCACACATCAGTGCCCACAGTGCCACACATCAGTGCCCACAATCTGCCTCAACAACGGTGCTGCACCCCAGTGCCACATATCCATGCCCATCAGTGTCATCTACCAGTGCCCATCAGTGCCCATCAGTGCCGCCCATCAGTGCCCAGCAGTGCCACCTATCAGAGCCACCTATCAGTGCCCATCAGTCCCATATATCAGTGGTACCTATTAGTGCCACCCATCCGTGCCACCCATCCGTGCCATCTTGTCTGTGCCCATCTTTGCCCATCAGTGTCGCCTTATCTGTGCCCATCAGTACTGCCTTATCTGTGCCTATCGGTGCCACTTTATCTGTGCCTATTAGTGCCGCCTTAACTATGCCTATAAGTGCCCACCAGTGCAGCCTATCAGTGCCCACCAGTGCCGCCTCATCAGTGCACTTCAATGAAGGAGAAAAATGACCTATTTGCAAAATTTTATAACAAACTATTAACCGGTTCCCGACCAGCTCACGCCGATGTTCGTCGGCAGAATGGCACGGGCAGGCATATTGGCGTACAGGTACGTCCAATCTTCAATGCCGCTCTGCCATCGCGAGCGCGCCGCCGGTGGCATGCTCGCATGCCGGTCTGGACCCCCGTGAGTCCGGTCGCGGGTCCCGCGGACTCGATCGCCGCGGGCATACCCGTGATCGTCTCACGGGGCAGCTGAATGGAGGAAATGCAGTGTAAACAGCATTTCTCCGTTCTGCCTAGCAACTAGTGACGCTGATCTCTGCTCCATGTGATTGGAGCAGAGATCAGTGTTCACTAAATGAAAGCCCAGCCCCCCACAGTTAGTAACACACCCCTAGGAACACCTAACCCCTACACTGCCACCCCCTGGTTAACCCCTTCACTGCCAGTGTCATTTACACAGGAATCACCGCATTTATATAGCAGTGATTACTGTATAAATGACAATGGTCCCAAAAATGTGTCAAAAATGTCCGATGTGTCCGCCACAATGTCGCAGTCACAATAAAAATCGCTAATCGCCGCCATTACTAGTAAAAAAAAATAATAAAAAATTATTAATAAAAATGCCATAAAACTATCCCTATTTTGTAAACGCTATAACTTTTGCGCAAACCAATCAATAATCGCTTAATGCAATTTTTTTTACCAAAAATATGTAGAAGAATACGTATCGGCCTAAACTGAGGGAAAACATTTTTTTTTAGATATTTTGGGGATATTTATTATAACAAAAAGTAAAAAATAATGCGTTTTTTTCAAAATTGACGCTCTATTTTTGTTTATAGCGCAAAAAATAAAAACCGCAGGGGTGATCAAATACCACCAAAAGAAAGCTCTATTGGTGGGAAAAAAAGGACGTCAATTTTGTTTGGGAGCCACGTCGCACGACCGCGCAATTGTCAGTTAAAGCGACGCAGTGCCGAATCGCAAAAAGTGGTCTGGTCTTTGACCAGCAAAATGGTCTGGTCTGTAAGGGGTTAAACATGATTATTTTTTTTGATTTTTTTAGTTGGATCTTTTTTTTTGTTTAGCAAAAAATAAAACTTCCAGCTGTAATTAAATACCACCAAAAGAAAGCTCTATTTGTGGGGAAAAAATGATAAAAATGTCATTTGGGTACAGTGTTGTATGCCCGCACAATTGTCATTCAAAGTGCATCAGTGCTGAAAGCTGAAAATTGGTCTGGGCAGGAGGGGGGTTTAAGTGCCCAGTAAGCAAGTGGTTAACCACTTCAGCCTGGAAGAATTTACCCCCTTCCTGACCAGAACACTTTTTGCGATATGGCACTGCGTCGCTTTAACTGACAATTGCGCAATCATGCATTGTTCCATCCAAGCAAAATTGATGTCCTTTTTTCCCCACAAATAGAGCTTTCTTTTGGTGCCATTTGATCATCTCTGCAATTTTTATTTTTAGTGCTATAAACAAATAACAAAAAAATAGCGATAATTTACTTTTTACTTTTTGCTATAATAATAAATATCCCCCAAAAATATATAAAAAAAATAATTTTTTCCTCAGTTTAGGCTAATATGTATTCTTCTACTTATTTTTGGTTAAAAAATTGCAATATGCATATATTGATTGGTTTGCGCAAAATTTATAGCGTCTTCAAAATAGGGGATAGATTTATGGAATTTTTTTATTTTTATTTTTTATTAGTAATGGCAATTTGAGATTTTTATCATGACTACGACATTATGATGGACGCATCAGACACTTTTAACACTATTTTGGGACCATTGTCATTTATACAGCGATCAGTGCTATAAAAATGCACTGATTACTTTGTAAATGACACTCGCAGGGAAGGGGTTAAACACTAGGGGCGATCAAGGGGTTAAGTGTGTCCTTATGAATAATTCTAACTGTGGGGGGATGGGCTACCTAAGACATGACAGAGATCACTGCTCTGGATGACAGGCAGCAGTAGATCTCTGTCCTGTCACTAGGCAGAACAGTCAAATGCCTTGTTTACATAGGCATCTCCCCATTCTGCCGCTCCATGACACGATCGCGGGACACTGGTGGACATCAAGTCAAAAGGTCCCACATGTGCGGTCATGGAGCACCCGGCGGGCACATGCACTCATGCACCCGCAATGCCACATCTTAAAGGGGACGTACCTGTACTCCCATGTGCACAGCCATGCCATTGTGCACTGGTCGGGCAGCGGTTGACTGACAAATGCTAGGTAATGCAACACTGTACCCAAATAAAATGTATGTTATTTTTTTTTCCACAAATAGAGCTTTCTTTTGGTGGTATTTGATCACCACTGCATTTTTTATTTTTTGCTCTTTAAACAAAAAAGCCTGACTATTTTGAAAGAAAAAAAAAAACAATATGTTTTACTCTCTGCTATAAAACATATCCAATAAAGAAAAAAAAAATGTATTTCTTCATAAATTGAGGCCAATATGCTGTTACATATTTTTGGTTAAAAAAAATCACAATAAGTGCATATTGATTGGTTTACACGAATGTTATAGCATCCAGAAACTATGGTATATATTTATGCATTCTTTATTTATTTTTTTCATACTAATAATAGCAGTGATTATCATCTTATAGCAGGACTGTGACATTGCAGTCAACAATCAGACACTAACTGACACGTTTGACACTGTGTAGGAACCAGTTAAACTAATACAGTGATCAGTTCTAAAATATTCACTGTCACTGTACCAATGACACTGTCTGGGAAGGGGTTAGACATCTAGGGCGACCAAAGCGTTAACTGTGAGCCTAGCAAAATGTTTTTTTGTGTGTACAGTGTGGTGCTTTCACTAGGGGAAGATATGGATTCTAGTCCCTGCTTTACAGGAACACAGAATGTATCTCTTCCACCCTGTTAGAAAAGAGATCTGCCTTGTTTACAAGATCCCTGTTCTGTGTGTTTTACTAATAATCAGCAAGTGGCAGAGGACTTTTAGTAAACTACACCTGCAGATCGACTTCTGCTGTGAATAATCACAGCAGTAGTGGCTCTCCGGTGGGGTGCTCATGTCCCCTGCAGGTGAAAGTGCAGGATCATGTATATGTATATGACCCTGCGCAGAGCTGCTGCATTTTAATGCAATGTAGAATGGTGCTGCCCCTTATTGGAAGTAATGCAGGCGGCGGACATCGGATATCGATGGGGATTTTCCTTTCATCTAATAGCTTCACAAAATGGGAAAACGGTGGAACTCCGAGCAAAGGACGACTTAAAAATGTTTTTGGAAATATTAGATCTCCCCCAAACTGACTTTCCAGATTGGAGAACAAGCACCGCAAATATGCCAATACAACGTCCTGAGCCCTGGTCTCAAGTGCCAGAGAGAAGTCGACAAAGGACTTCTAGAAAGTAAAAACCGAAATGCTTTGAAGCACTGAGGGGGAGAGGGAGGGAAGAGGAATATATTTCCCTTTTTTTTTCCTTTTTTTTTTTCTTTGTTTTCCCTTTTCCATGTACCTCTCTTCCTCCCTCAGTGCCAAATATAGAAGATACGCAATCAAATAAAGGACATAGCCGTATGAAAGAAATGAAAAAAACCCACCCAGGGCATAATAGAGGAGAAAACTCTTTTATTACAATTAGGATGGTCCTGACGAGGGGCTGGGTAATTTGCATTACGCAGATGGGTGGGAGTGTTTGGGGGGGAGCAAGGGTTACCCACACGGGCCAGCCTTCCTTTTAGCTGGCACACGCTACTCAGTAGGGTGTTATATTGTACTGAATTTGGAATTTTTGTTTTTTTTACAGGTTCTCTAATAGAAGAGGAAAATAAGACAGCAAAAGGTTAAGAGGGTATAGATTATGTGTATTTCCTGAAAAATTAGGTGATGGCTAACTCAATAAAAATCATGACACATAATGTAAGGGGCTGAACTCACTCCAGAAAAGGTGCTGTTGATGGCAGGAAATGTGCCATCATGCTGTAGACATTGTCTATATGCAGGAGATGCATTTCATGCTGGGATCCATACCTAAACTACCGTTATCCTCCTATAACCAATGGTTCCATACATTATCTTCTATAGCAAGGACAAGGGGGTAACTATAGCCTTTGAGAAAACATGTCCGTTGATCCCTATTGCAGTACAAACGGACTCAGAAGGGAGGTTCTTATTCATCAAGGGTATGTTGTACAAACATTGCTACACCTTTGCTTGCATATATGCACCAAACACCGGCACAGTAAACTTCCTAGTGAAAACTTTAGGAATGCTGAACAAGTTTGGGGAGGGATTTGTGATTCTGGGGGTGGGAGTTGGGGGGTTTTAACTTACTCCTGGACCCCAAATTAGACACAACAGCAGGGAAAACAGCCCTACGAACGAATCACTGCTGGACGATAAACAGACAGCAGAGGATATACGGCACAAAATGATACATTACATTGAAATAAATACAGCAGGAGAAGTATCAGAACAAATGATATGGGAGACCCACAAGGCAGTTATTATCGGGGAATTAATAGCCCATGGGTCTCTAGTTAAAAGAGAAAAAAGGAAGGAGATAGAGGACATACTAGAAAATATACATAAGCCAACATTAAAGTATTCTTGACCCTGGGGATGCCAGACAACTGGAAATGCTTAGAATGAGGCTCTCCACATGTCTGGGTAGAAGGGCCAAAGGAAAACACAGATTATTTGCACACAGATTTTATGAGCATGGGAACAAATGTGGCAAATTACTGGCCAGACAATTAAAAAAACAACAGCAACTTTCCCATGTACATAATATCCGAGTGAATAACACAGATAGATAAAATCTATAGCTACAGAATTCCAACGCTTTTATATGGACCTATATGATATTCAATCAACCTCATCGACAGTGTCAAGTGGAGGAAATTACCAGAGCTTCCCTTGGAGGTGATGGAGAAAATGGAGGAACAGATAACTACAGAGGAAATAAAAAAAGCAATAGAAAATTTACCTATGGGGAAAAGTCCTGGACCGGATGGTTTAATGAATGCTTATTACAAGAAATTCATCAATATTTTAGTTACACCATTATGCAACTATTTTAATAATATTACAGCTACCAACCCATTACCCCCAGAAGCACTATTGGCTTTTGTGACAGTTATACCATAACCTGGGAAGGACCCACAATACTGCACAAATTATAGACCTATTTCCATTCTTAATTCAGATACCAACTTATTAGCAAAGGTATTATCAACTAGATTACAGGACAAAGTGAGTGCATTTTGACCAAACTGGATTCATGATGGAACAAGAAATTAAAGACAACACTGCAGAATGGACCCAATAAGATAGCAAGAGTGGTGCTAGCAATGGACGCTGAAAAGGCATTTGATAGAGTGAATTGGGTATTTACGATGGAAGTATTAAGGGGAATAGGTATGGGAGAATAAATGATGGGGTGGGTATCAACACTATATGCTGAACCAAGAGCAAAGGTCAAAGTTAATGGGACCCTGTCAGGCTGCTTTGATATATGGAATAGCCCGTTATCTCCAATATTATTCGCCCTTATTCTGGAACCATTTTTATGTAGAGTAAGGCCGCGTACACATGGGCGGATTGTCTGCCCAACTAAGTTCGTCAGACAATCCGACAGACAGTCCGTTCAACTTTTGAATGAACGGACTTGACCACACACGATGAACAGACAGTCCGCTGAAAACTTGCGCGATGACGTGTACAGCACGTACGACGTTACTAGAAAAACGACGTCCAATACACTGCAATGCAATCTTCGGCCGTGTAAATCCTTTCTGAGCATGCGCCATACTTAGTCCGTCCAACTTGCCTACACACGAGCGGACTGTCCGCTGAAACCAAGTTTGGACGGACAAAACCAAGTTTGGACGGACAAAATTACGGAAATTCCGAAAGACTAAGTCAGTCAGATTGTCCGCTGAAAAAGTCGGACTAAGTTGGGCAGACAATCCGCCCGTGTGTACGCGGCCTTAGAGAGAATAAAGAGATAATGGGAGTGAAAATTGGCCTTAGAGAGCATAAAGTGTCAGCATACGTGGACAATTTATTATTTTACCTCTCAAAACCACAGGAATCTATAAAAGCATTGATTCAGGAAGTGATGAGATAAGGAAAGTTATCTAATTTTAAAATAAATTTAGAAAAATCGGTAATATTACCTAGTCATGTGCCACCATTATTAGCCACATCCTTGCAAAATAGTTACCCGTTTATATGGAACAGGAAATCGTTATATTACTTAGGTGTTCATATTACTGCAGATGAAAAACTTATATATGAACAAAATTATAACTCCCTACTCGTGGAAATAACAGAGGATTTGCATAGATGGAAAGGACATACACTAACATGGTTCGGTAGAATTAACTCTCTTAAGATGAACGTAATACCTAGATTGATATATATCCTGCATACTGTACCTATACCACTTCCCCAAATATTTTTTAAAAAGATACATAAAGCATTTGTATCCTTTATATGGAAGGATGGAAATTCCAGAATAGCTTACAATATCTTACATAGAAGTAAGGGGGAGATGGAGTGGGGCTACTGGACATTGCACTGTATTACAGAGCAATGTCTCTGGTACGCATCTTAAACTGGTGTCATGACTCCACAAATAAAGCATGGGTCTTGATAGAGAAAAATATGGCAGGTAGAGATTTAGCGGGAGCACCGTGGATACCAGCCAAGGCCAGGGGATTGTCCAAATGGACATCCTCACTAATACGGAATACACTGGCAATGTGGGATAGAATAAATAAAACTGGCAAATACTCTCCAAGAACATCCCCACTGGCCCCATTGGATGGCTATCCATGGTTCCCCTCTTGGGAAGAAAAGGGAGCACTAGGCCCATGGGAATCAGATGGGAACACAATGTGTCTGAGGTATGCCCCATCTGGGTTTTCTTATTCCCCAAGTGAAGCTGGTATCATCACAAGGGGACATGGTGATGGCAGGGTGGAGATATTATCAAATGCTATTTTTTTTCAACAAACTAGAACCCCAAGTAAGGACTCTGAACTCCTTAAAGAGGAAGTAAACCCTTCCAAACAACTTGGACCTATAGGTAAGCCTAGATTAAGGCTTACCTGTAGGTCCAAGCAATATCTCCTAAACCTATATGGTTTAGGAGATATTTGCCCGAAAATGGGCACCACTGTCTACGGCGCATGCGCCGTAGACAGCGGCGCGCATGCGCACTCAATGCGGCAAATCCAAGAATGGATTTTCCAAATTTGTCGACTCCCGTGCGCATGCGCGGGAGTGACGTCATCGCGGCTTCGCCGTATGACAGTGGCGGAGCTGCGAGGCGCGACTCCCGTGCGCATGCGCGGGAGTGACGTCATCGCGGTTGCGCCGCTGTGATTCGTCGGAGCTGCGAGACGCCACAAGCAACATGGATGCGGCGGACTACAGGGATCAGCGGCGACTTCGCTGGCTCCTGTGTCAGGTAAGTGACACATAATGAGCTACTATGCGATGCATAGTAGTCCATTATGCTTTACCTTTGCAGGGAAAAAAAGAGGAAGTAAACCCATCAGGGTTTACTTCCTCTTTAACTATATTTGAAAATATGAGTATGAAGATGTCAAAACCTAATCACTTATTGTCCCAAATGTATAAACTAACGCTTAGTGAACAAAATATCACAACGCCTTACTTCATTAAAGAATGGGAAAAAGAATTAAGTTGTACAATTATGCCATCACAAATAAAAAAAAACGAATAGAAGTAATGCACCTTTCATCCATAAGCTCATCTATCCAGGAGATGTCATACAAGTTTCTGGTTAGATGGTACCGGACCCCGGTGCGATTAGCACAGATATACCCATCAGTGGATAACTGCTGTTGGAGTTGATGTAAAGACAGGGGCACTTTCCTCCATATCTTGTAGTCCTGCCCAAAGATTAGGGTATTCTGGGAAGAAATCGCCCCATGGATCAAGAAAATGTCTAATAAACCAATAGAGTTAATACCATTGCACTTCTTGTTCAATGGGACTATTGGATCTATAAAATCATATAAAAATAGTATCATACCACAGTTATTAAAAGCAGCTAATGCCGCGTACACATGATCGGAATTTAGGTCGGAAAAAGCTATGATGGTTTTTCCGACGGGATTCTTCTCAAACTTGTCTTGCATACACACGGTCATACCAAATTCCAATCGTCAAGAATAGGGATGAGCTTCGAGTTCGAGTCAAACTCATGTTTGACTTGAACATTGCCTGTTCGGCGAACAGTGAACAATTTGGGGTGTTCACGGCAAATTTGAAAATCCATGGAACACCCTGTACAAGTCTATGGGAGAAATCTAAAGTGCTAATTTTAAAGGCTAATATGCAAGTTATTGTCCTAAAAAGTGTTTGGGGACCTAGGTCCTGCCCCAGGGGACATGTATAAATGCAAAAAAAGTTTTAAAAACTGCAGTTTTTTCGGGAGCAGTGATTTTAATAATGCTTAAAGTGAAACAATAAAAGTGTAATATTCCTTTAAATTTCTTACCTGGGGGTGTCTATAGTATGCCTGTAAAGGGGCACATGCTTCCCATTCTTAGAACTGTCCCTGCACAAAGCGTCATTTCTGCAAGAAAAAAAAGTCATTTAAAATCACTCAAGGCTATAATGAATTGTCGGCTCCCCGTAATACAGAGAACAGTCATTGAAAGTCATTGATGAAAAAAAAAGCGGGGGTTCCCCCAAAATCAATTACCAGGCCCTTCAGGTCTGGTATGGAATTTAAGGGGAACTCCATGCTAATTGTTTGAAAAAAACCTAAAAATCCATACCATACCCTTTATCCGAGCACGGAACCTGGCAGGCCACAGGAAAAGAGGGGGGATGAGAGAGCGCCCCCCCTCCTGAACCGTACCAGGCCACATGCCCTCAACATTGGGAGGATGCTTTGAGGGTCTGTGACCCCTCAAAGCACCTTGTCCCCATGTTGATGAGGACAAGGGCCTCATCCCCACAACCCTGGCCAGTGGTTGTGGGGGTCTGTGGGCAGGGGGCTTATCAGAATCTGGAAGCCCCCTTTAACAAGGGGACCCCCAAATCCCACCCCCCGTTTGAAATAGTAAGGGCCTACCATTTCACAAAGAAAGTGTAAAAGAATGTTAAAAAAGACACACACACCATTGCAAAAGTCCTTTATTAAAAATAAAAAAAATGTAAAAAAGATTCCAGCAATGGTAATCCCCTCTTGCTATCCAGCGATGGATCATCATCTCTCAGGGATCCATCGATGGCTGATCTGATCCAGCAACGGGTGATCATCCTCTGACTCCATTGGCGGAGACAATGCGGGGATCCCGGCAGCCTGACATTTCTTATATGAGGAGGGCAGGGCCACCCATCACCTGACCTCATCCCCCTCTGACGCAAGTGGGAAAGCCTGGCTTCCCCAATGATGTGTGGGTGACCCCGCCCCCCTCTGATGTAACTCAGGTTTCCGTTACATCAGATAACAGGAATATTACACTTTTATTGTTTCACTTTAAGCATTAATAAAATCACTTCTCCTGAAAAAACTGCCATTTCTAAAACTTTTTTTTGCATTGATACATGTCCTCTGGGGCAGGACCCAGGTCCCCAAACATTTTCTAGGACAATAACTTGCATATTAGCCTTTAAAATTAGCACTTTAGATTTTGAACGTTTGAGTCTCATAGACTTTAATAGGGTTCTAAAGTTCACACGAAGTTTAGGTCTATTCGCAGGTTCTGGTGCGAACCGAACCGGGGGGTGTTCAGCTCATCCTTAGTCAAGAATGCGTGACGTACAACACATATGACGGGACTATAAAGAGGAAGTTCAATAGCCAGTGTGCCACTTCTCCTTCTGCTAATCTCGTGTTTATCTTGTGTTAGTAGAAGTTTGGTGAGAGACAATTTGGGCTTTTCAGACTCATGTTTTTCAGATCATTTTACTGCTGTTCAGTTTGTGCTTGTGGGTTTGTATCTGGTTTTCAGTGCGTGTAGTCAGTTCGTATCTGTTTTTCAGTACGTACATGACGGCTCATTTATGATTTTCAGCTCACTCTTCACAGGCCTTGCTGTTCTTCAGTGCGTTCTGTTAGTTCATTCTGACCAGCCAACTATTTTGAAGCCATGTTGTGGTTACGTACTCGTCGTAGAGTTCGTGCTGTGTTGGGGCTTGGTGTTCTTACTTTAGACAAACAAGATATTTGGGGGGGACAAACAAGATATTTAAAAACACCTAGACATTTTCAAAAAACATTATCAAAAAATATGGGGATTTGGTCACACCAATTCTTACTTTGACCCAAGCCCAATCCATGAACAGGGTGGGGAGGAGTTCATGGACAGAGAATTGGTTGCTTCAGCGTCACCAATTCTCTCATATGCTTCTGCTGCGTGAGATCCGGGAGAATAACCCTGAAGATTTCAGAAATTGTCTCCGGATGACAGACCCCATTTTTCACCATGCATGCAGCAGGCCATCACTCCCGAGCAGAGGCTAGTCACTACGTTGCGGTACTTGGCGACGGGGAGAAGTCTGCAGGACCTCAAGTTCTTGACAGGCATTTCCCCCAGGCTCTGGGGATTGTTATTCCAGAGACCTGTTCTGCCATCATTCAGGTCCGGCAGAAGGACTATATTAGGGTAAGTTTTATCTTTTAACATCACATTATATGTATTTAATGTTTGCTAATGTATGTTTTTCTTTCCTCATTCCCTAATTACCATGATTGGAATATGTTGTGAATGTTCTCTTTGTCCTCATGCATGCTGTAAACGTGTAATGTTCCTTTTTTGTCCTTAATGCATATTTGCCTTCACTAACCTCCCCAGCATGCTATCTGGGGCCCATACATACCTATAGCCTAGCCACTTAAAGTGGTTGTAAACCCTTACAACCAACTTTGACCTACAGGTAAGCCTAGATTAAGGCTTATCTGTAGGTCCAAGAAATATCTCCTAAACCTACACGGTTTAGGAGATATTTGCCGAAACACAGGCACCGCTGTGCTCAGTGCGCACAGGCGCACTGAGCGCGCCGCGAGTGGCGGCTCCCGTGCGCATGCACGGGAGTGACATCATTGTGGCTTCACCAAATGACAGCGGCGGAGCAGCGAGACCCACCAAGAAGATGAACGTTCTGGACTACAGGGGACAGCGATAACTTCACTGGCTCCTGTGTCAGGTAAGTGACACATAATGGACTACTATGCGATGCATAGTTGTCTATTATGCTTTACCTTTGCAGGGAATTAAAGAGGAAGTAAACCCATCAGGGTTTAGTTCCTCTTTAACAATGTATTTTATCAGCTCCATTGTAGTGTTTTACCTTAAACACCCCCTAAATGTGTACACATTTTATTGTTGTCCTTAAATTCATGCAGAGTGCCAGAGGCTTTTTTGGGGGGTCCCAAACTCATTTGGAACCCCCTAAAATGTTTCCAATGGGCCATCAGAGGGGGTGAGGAATCTGATAAGTGGACCTTTTTATTTTTGTCTTTAAATACTCATTAAAATTAATATTATACTGATGTTGGCCAAGAATGTTTGCATCTAATCTGCTTGCAATGTTTTTTTGTTTCTATTTTGAATATTTTTCCTTCAATGCCACAGGAATGGCAGACTGTGGCCTCCCATTTTTCCCAGTGGTGGGACTTTCCTAACTGTGGAGAGGAAAACACGTCCACATCGTCCCACCACCTCACTCGGGGTCATACTATTTTAACTATAAGGGATTTCATAGTATTGTGTTAATGGTGGTGGTGTCAGCGACATATGAGTTTTTATATGTAGACGTGGGGAAGAATGGCCGGATGTCGGATGGTGGAGTCTTTTGCCCAAACCATGTTCTACCGACGTCTCAAAAATGGTGGCTTGCGATTGCCACCTGCAGAAAAGAACGTTGAAGGACTCCCATTTGTTTTTATCGCTGATGAAGAATTTGGTCTGGGTGATCACAAGATGAGGCCATTCCCCCCGAGGACCCTCACCCCAGAGAAGAGGGTTTTTAATTACCAGCTGGCCAGAGCCAGAAGAGTCGTGGAGAATACCTTTGGGATAATGGCCAGCCGGTTCCACGTATTTCTAATGGCAATAAATATGGTGGAGTACAAACTTAACAACATCGTATTATCATGCTGCATATTGCACAACTTTTTAAAGCAAAATTCTTCTAATTATGTTGCCTCAGTTGGGCCTGAGGCTGGACTTAATGAAATTACCCTGAGGGCCCTGGAAACTACCCATCCAGGCTTGCCCCCCCCCAAAACGCCAGTGAAGTGCATCAAAAATATGTTGATTATTTTATGGGTGGGGGGGCATTGCTATGCCAGCAAATTTCTTTAATGTTTTCAAAATAAAACAAGAATTGATTTCCATTTACTGCTTGTGTTTCTTTTAGCTGTCTCCTAGGTTCTTCTAGTGCACTTGTAGTGCCAAGTGGTTTTTCCATTATTTATTTAAATAACACCCATTGTCACTGTAAACACCAACTTAATATAAAAAGTGGTATTGAGCATTGAAAGAAGAAGCCACACATTGTTGAGAAGAAAGCCTTTTACTCGGTGCACATGTGCATTCTAAAACATTAAACGTAAATAAACTAGCTAGGAAGGCATCGCTGGAGAAACCGCTGAAATTTGTGAAGACACATGTCCCTGATGCAGACATAGAGTTTGTGGAGAAGAAAATTGGTAACATGAGAAGCACGTATGGGAAGGAGCTTTTTAAGGTCCAAGCTTCCGTGAGATCAGGAGCAGCAATAGAGGATGTGTATGTACCCAGTCTGTGGTACTACAACAGGATGCGGTTTCTGGAAGATCAGATTGAAGGCAGGGAATTACTTTCTACATTTCCATCCACCCTTCTGTCAACCCTAGCTGAGGCTTCCAATGACCAACCTGGGCCTTCCATCCTGGAAGCAGTTTAGGAGCCCAAATGGAGCCAGGTATAGTATTTTTTAATATTTATTGTCCGAAAATGATTGTTGTTAACTAGATGTTATTATTGCTAACAAATTAATGATTTAACAAAAAGTGTTTGACATATAAATAGACAGTAGGGGCCAAAAATAAGTGTGACAAGAATGATAAATGCTGGGGTCAGAATGATAGTCTTTTCTATTTATTAATATTCAATTTGCAACAGTCATGAGCTGAAAATTGTGTGTGATTGATAAAGCAAAAACTAAAAGTATGTGCCTTTCTCATACACAGGAAGACCTTAGCCAGGACAAGGCTCTGGAATGTGGCAGACAGGAGGAGGTGGGGGTAACTGTCAGCCAGGAGTTTGTGGGGCCCAGTAGCCTCATCCAATCCCAGGTGCCTCCCCCTTGCCTTACAACAAATGGCCAAGAAGGGGAGTAACGTGGAGGAGGCAGCACTGGGCATCATTAAGGAGGCTAATGCGACCCTGAACCCCCCCCCCCCCCCCATGATGAAGAGGCCTATGGCTGCTATATAGCTGCAAAATTGCAGAAAATGGAGGAGGGACAACACCTCATGTGTGAGAAAATTATGTTTGAGACCATTCATAAGGGGTTGAGGGGACAAATGAGTGATAACATGCACTTATGTGCGCTCGCCCATCATCCTCCTCCTTCTGCCACAAGTCCATCTCAAGAGCCACGGCCTCCAAGGAAGGCTGTAGGGAAGGCTGAAGAAAGCGTGGAGGGAAGGCTGCAGGGAAGACAAGAAAGTAATGGCCTGGGTTCAGTCTGGTCTGACAGAAGACACAGGATGTTCTAGCACCACAGCTTGGGGACATATATGTCATCTGCTGCTGTTCCTGATCTCTGGGAGTCCTAGACCAGATAGTGCTCCCTATTGTATGCACTTCTCAAGCTATCAATTTTTATTTCCAAAGAGATGATGTGTGCCCTGGGGTAGGAAGTCTAGGCAAATTCCAGAAGTTTCTCCAACATTGCCTTCCTCTTTATTTTGTTATGAGCCAGAATAAATGGATATTTTTTTATATGAAAATACTTGGCTATGTGTTTTTCTTCAAATAGGATAGTTTACTTGTGAGTAGGCAGGTACATTTCAAAAATACAATGTCTAATTAACAAGGGACACCAACCAACCTCCTTGAGGTTAAAAAATACAAGATAATAATGTTGTTGCGGAAACGTGACACACAAAAACAAAATAAATTATGGAGATCATTAGAAAATGTTTTAAAAATTATCAAAAAAGGAGTTCTTGATAAAAAAAAAAAAAAAAGATGACAATAAAAAGATAAACATTATTACGGAGATCTGGCTTTAAAACAAAAAAGATTATTCAGGAGATCACAAGAAATAATAAAGGAAAAAGTTTTGTTTAATTACAGTAGGTGCCGCCGATATTGTGTTTCCAGCGGGACAGTATCGCGCTGGTTCCCGGCGACAGGCTTCTCTAACCAGCACGATGTCGTTGCGCTGGCTGCAATAGGAAAATGTCATTTTCCTATAGCAGCCAGAGCGAGGCAATAATGTCGCCTCACTCATGAAGCCTGCATGCCTTCTCGGGGCATATCAGGCCCTTAGGTCCGGTAGGGATTTTAGCCATACCAGGCCACGTGCCCTCAGAAGACCGGGCTACCGCTAGTAAAAGAGCTGAAAGAAGAAGCGGTGGCCCGGGAAGAAGAACCGAAGAGGGGGACAAGACCCCCAAAGGCGGGCGAAGAGGGCGGCGATGAAGAAGAAAGCCGAGCTCCTCCGCTAGCAAAAGAGCTAGCAGAAGATAGCGGAGGAGTCCGGCGAGAAGACCCCCGAAGACGGAAGACCCCGGAGCTGTGCAATAAAGTATTTTAACCCTTGTGTGTGTGTTTTTTGTACATTTTTTTCACAGGTGAATGGGTAGGGGTACATTGTACCCCATACTCATTCACATAGGGTGGGGGGCCGGGTTACGGGGGCCCCCTTATTAAAGGGGGCTCCCAGATTCCGATAAGCCCCCTGCCCACAGACCCCGACAACCAACGGCCAGGGTTGCCGGGAAGAGGCCCTTGTCCTCATCAACATGGGGACAAGGTGCTTTGGGGTGGGGGGGCCGCGCGCCCCCCCCTTCCCCAAGGCACCCCCCATGTTGAGGGCATGCGGCCTGGTACGACTCAGGAGGGTGGGGGCGCTCGCTCGTCCCCACCCGCTTTCCTGACTGGCCGGGCTGCAAGCTCGGATAGGGGTCTGCTATGGATTTTGGGGGGACCCCACGCCTTTTTTTGGGCAAAGGGGATTCCCCTTAAAATCCCTACCGGACCTAAGGGCCTGGTATGCCTCCCAAGGGCGAACCCATGCCGTTTTTTTTTACATTTGGCGTGGAGTTCTCGCTTAGGATTCATACCAAACAGTGCCTGGTATTGGCGGGAATCCAATTTGGATCCCCGCACCAGTGTCAACCCGGCCAGCGATGCTTGTCGCTTATCGGGAAAAGAAACATTTTTCCTTTCCCGATGCGAGCCAGCTCGGCGCTGGCTCCTGCGACGGAGCTCATAGGGTGTCAATCTCGCCGCTAGAAGCGGCAAGATTGACACAATATCGCGGTCACCTACTGTACTTACACCCTAAATGCTTTTAGACCTTTTGGTCTAAGCAAAGAGGTGAGCTGCTAGCACACACACAGTGTGGATTGGGATGCAAGGGAGAGTGATCACATTTGATGACATTTGCACAAAAGATATCATATGAAAATTAATTTACTAAATTGGATTGTTTTTTCACTTTATTTATTTTTGAACAATTGTGCATTATTTGCAACACTGGTGTTTTTGGCTACAATATCTAGTAGGGGTATTATTTTAATGTTGGATTTTGATAAGACATACGAATATTATTTTTATTTGTGTTTTTTTTTGTACACCTTGATGAGAAGTTTGTTGCAGCACTGGCACTTTGAGAAAAAACACAGTAAATAATTTATTATTATTATTCACATTGTTCAAAATCTAGTTTGAGAGATCGAACACATGTAATATTACTGTTTGCAATTCTGCAATTATGTTGTTTTATTATTTTTTTAGTTTTGAAGCATAGCACCACTTCAAATTTGTAAAGAATTCTAGATTTGGGGACACATTGTTACATTGTGAGCAGCTGCTTCCTATTTCTTATATCAGTGGTAGCGCATAGGATACTATACCTACGTAATCTTCAGGTAGTTGTAAATATAGTACAATGGATAAAGTCTAGACATGTGCAGAGTAAAATATTTCGTTTCGGAATTTCGTTTTCGTCTGAAAACTTAATTTATTTAGTTACTCCCGAAATTCGTTTTTATTTATTTCGTTTTTCGTTCAAAAATTGCATTCGTCCGAAAATCCACATGAATCACGGTCGAATCTGTCTTTGAAGGCTTATGGTGTCTGTCGAATGTATAAAGAAGATTCGACGGAGCTAGTATATAGCATACTTTAGAACCCTATTAAAGTCTATGGGACTCCAACGTTCAAAATCTAAAGTGCTCATTTTAAAGGCTAATTTGCAAGTTACTGTCCTAAAAAGTGTTTGGGGACCTGGGTCCTGCCCCAGGGGACATGGATCAATGCAAAAAAAAGTTTTAAAAACGGCCGTTTTTTCGGGAGCAGTGATTTTAATAATGATTAAAGTGAAACAATAAAAGTGTAATATTCCTTTAAATTTCGTAGGGGGGGGGGGGGTTGTCTATAGTATGCCTGTGAAGGGGCGCATGTTTCCCGTGCTTAGAATTGTCCCTGCACAAAGTGTCATTTATGCAGGAAAAAAAGTCCTTTAAAATCACTCACAGCTATTATGAATTGTCGGCTCCCGTAATACAGAGAACACTCATTGAAAGTCATTGATAAAAAAATAAATAAATAAATAAATAAAAAAAAGCGTGGGGGTCCCCCAAATTCAATCACCAGGCCCTTCAGGTCTGGTATGGATATTAAGGGGAACCCTGCCTCAAATTTAAGAAAAAATTTGACGTGGGGTTCCCCCTAAATATCCATAACCAGACCCTTCAGGTCTGGTATGGATATTAAGGGGAACCCCGCGTCAAATTAAAAAAAAAAATTGACGTGGGGTTCCCCCTAAAAATCCATACCAGACCCTTTATCCGAGCACGCAACCTGGCAGGCCGCAGGAAAAGAGGGGGGGACGAGAGAGCGGCCCCCCCTCCCTCCTGAACCGTACCAGGCCACATGCCCTCAACATTGGGAGGATGCTTTGGGGGTCTGTGACCCCTCAAAGCACCTTGTCCCCATGTTGATGAGGACAAGGGCCTCATCCCCACAACCCTGGCCGGTGGTTGTGGAGGTCTGCGGGCGGGGGGCTTATCAGAATCTGGAAGCCCCCTTTAACAAGGGGACCCCCAGATCCCGGCCCCCCCCCTGTTTGAAATGGTAAGGGGGTACAAAAGTACCCCTACCATTTCACAAAGAAAGTGTAAAAAATGGTTAAATAAAACAAACACACTTTTGAAAAATTCCTTTATTAAAAATAAAAAAATTAAAAAAAGATTCCAGCGGCGGTAATCCAGCGACGGACGGTCATCTCTCCAGCGATGTCTCATCTCATCCAGCGCAGCGATCCATCCTTCTTCTGTCTCCGTGGAGGAGACACTGCAAGGATTCCGGCGGCTGACGTTTCTTATATACGGAGGGCGGGGCCACCCGTCACCTGACCCCGCCCCCCTCTGACGCAAGGGGAAACCCGGGGTTCCCCGTGACGTATAGGTGACCCCGCCCCCCTCTGATGTAATGGAAACCTGCCTGTGTTACATCAGAGGGGTGCGGGTCACCCCTACGTCACAGGGAACCCCGGGCTTCCCCTTGCGTCAGAGGGGGGTGGGGTCAGGTGACGGGTGGCCCCGCCCTCCGTATATAAGAAACGTCAGCCGCCGGAATCCTTGCAGTGTCTCCTCCACGGAGACAGAAGAAGGATGGAGGATTCGCTGCGCTGGATGAGATGAGACATCGCTGGAGAGATGACCGTCCGTCGCTGGATAGCAAGAGTGGATTACCGCCGCTGGAATCTTTTTTTTATTTTTTTATTTTTAATAAAGGAATTTTTCAAAAGTGTGTTTGTTTTATTTAACCATTTTTTACACTTTCTTTGTGAAATGGTAGGGGTACTTTTGTACCCCCTTACCATTTCAAACAGGGGGGGGCGGGATCTGGGGGTCCCCTTGTTAAAGGGGGCTTCCAGATTCTGATAAGCCCCCCGCCCGCAGACCTCCACAACCACCGGCCAGGGTTGTGGGGATGAGGCCCTTGTCTTCATCAACATGGGGACAAGGTGCTTTGAGGGGTCACAGACCCCCAAAGCATCCTCCCAATGTTGAGGGCATGTGGCCTGGTACGGTTCAGGAGGGAGGGGGGGCCGCTCTCTCGTCCCCCCCCCTCTTTTCCTGCGGCCTGCCAGGTTGCGTGCTCGGATAAAGGGTCTGGTATGGATTTTTAGGGGGAACCCCACGTCAATTTTTTTTTTAATTTGACGCGGGGTTCCCCTTAATATCCATACCAGACCTGAAGGGTCTGGTTATGGATATTTAGGGGGAACCCCACGTCAAATTTTTTCTTAAATTTGAGGCAGGGTTCCCCTTAATATCCATACCAGACCTGAAGGGCCTGGTAATTGAATTTGGGGGACCCCCACGCTTTTTTTTTTTTTTTTTATCAATGACTTTCAATGAGTGTTCTCTGTATTACGGGAGCCGACAATTCATTATAGCTGCGAGTGATTTTAAAGGACTTTTTTCCTGCATAAATGACACTTTGTGCAGGGACAATTCTAAGCACGGGAAACATGCGCCCCTTCACAGGCATACTATAGACAACCCCCCCCCCCCCTACGAAATTTAAAGGAATATTACACTTTTATTGTTTCACTTTAATCATTATTAAAATCACTGCTCCCGAAAAAACGGCCGTTTTTAAAACTTTTTTTTGCATTGATCCATGTCCCCTGGGGCAGCACCCGGGTCCCCAAACACTTTTTAGGACAGTATCTTGCAGAATCTTTTCTCTCTGTCAAATCTTTTTTCTCTGTCGAATATTTTCTCTATATAATCTTGGACTAATAGAGGTAAGGTTAGGCACATTCGAACACAGGTTCTATAGACACAGATTGTTGTCAGAGTCATGTCGAATCTCCTATTCTATATCGAACTGTTGTAACAATGAAAACGAAAATAAAGCATTTATTTATGTCGGATCTTTCGTTTTTCGGATTTTGTGCTTTCGTTATCGTTTGTCAAAACTAAAACGAAAATAGCTGAAATTCGGACGAAAATGCATTCGGACGAAAACGAATGCACATGTCTAATAAAGTCCATATCCAGAGGTTTCAGTGGAGTCGCGGAAAAGTACTGTTGGCTTCTTAATCCTGGAAATATAATAAGAAAGCCAATATTTGAACAATATGAAAACGGTCACAAGGCCCTTAAACTGAATTAAAAAATAGGAGAAAAAGTAAACAGAGCAGTCAAATAGTTGATTCATTTTCTAGAGATCTGGGGTAAAGTCCTTTGAAAAGATGCATTTAAGCTGAATACTGGACTGGAGAAAAGCCTGAAACTAAGTGGTATCAGTGCGGGACCTGTCATGTGTATCTGGATCCATTATTCTTAGAACAGCTTGCCTTGACTGGAGAAGATGGTGTCTTCCCATGATGTGTCTGGTATAATACCCCAGGAGTGCAAAAATGTTATGTCCAGGCTTGAGATTGTGTGAGATACGCCAGTGTGGATGATTAGTAGTGTAGCAGGATAGCATCATCTGTAGGTAATTTTAAGGTTGTTAAGTGCCTTTGTGACTATTTTCAGTTGTCTTCTCGATTATAGCATGCACTATGACAAATCTGCAAAAATGTGTACATCCGCATAGGGTGCTGGAAGACTATTGAGCATTTTTGCTTTGGAGAGTAGTTGTTCCTTCACTGGGAAAAAAATAATTTTTATAACATATCCCTAGTAACTGAATCCGCCAGATGTTGGGGTTTAGGAATCCCGTGGATGCAATCTATGGTCAGATCCACTAAATACAGATGTGGTAGTTGAGAGGATATCAGGCCACAGGCATAGTCAAGTAGACCCTGGGAGGGTACAGCTTCTGGCACCCCATGCTGTTTAACATTATTATACCATGAGTGGTCTTCCAGATCCGGTAGTTTTGTCTTTATCCACAAGTTGTCATCTTGGTTTCCTCATAGGCATCAACCAAGTTGTTAACTGTGTTAGTACACTCCTCTATTTTGCCCTCTATATATTGAACTCTCTCTCCCATAATTTACATGTCAGCAGAAAACTTGTGGGATGAGGGATGAAAAATCAGCCATATGGGAAGATCGAAGTGATAAAAGCATATTCTTTATGGTTGTATCTAAAATAGGTTGTCCGGATGTGGGGAAGGCAGCTATGGAGGATTGTAAAACATTGTCAGTGTGAACACGGTGAAGTTCTGTACTCACCACTGAGAAGGAACGGAGTGGGGAGTTCATCCTTATCCTAGCTTTAGCTGGGCTCCCAGAGACAGGGCTAATGGCTTTGAATGTTGTGTGAAGAAAGGTTCTGTCCTTCTGTCAGAGTCTCCCAAGTCATCCTCAGGCAGATCAGTGTAGGAAAAAGGAGAGTGCACAGCCTGTCTGTTAGTGCAATCTTGGCCATTCTCTCTCTGTGTCACCTGCCGAAGAAAGAAGGCTGTTAGCTTTTATGGCTGTTGGCCTTCTTTTCTTTTGTGGGACATTGTTGCTGCAAGTCTTGCAAGGCACAGGAGGTGGGAGGGAGCTGAATGGCTGCTGAGATCCCGCAGGATGGCTCAGTGTCTCCAGTCAGTCAGCTGAGCTCTTGGCTTAAAGGGGTAATAAAGGCTTTTTTTTTTTAAATGTAAACCTACAGGTACGCCTATAATAAGGCTTACACGCAGGTACAACAAATTTCTTCCTTAACATGCACCGTTTAGGAGATATTTACTTTAGTAGCACCGACGCTCTGAATGGATGGTGCATTGTCCATAGAGAGAGATGTGCAATGGCTGTGACTCCCAATCAAACAGCGGCTGTTCATTAACCTGGAAGGAAGGTGAAGATGAAGGCCTTGTCAAACATTAAAAGGGCAAGATTCTGATGAGCAGGTGGAGAGCAAATGGACTGAAGTGAGTCCACCCCTTCTTAACTACTTTATGACGGTCGCATGATGATGTACGTCCATTTTTTTGAAGAGGGATATCTTGGTAACAGCAGCAGCTGCTGCCACAACCAAGATATACATCTCTTCAGGTGCTGGTCATGTGTACGATAATGGTGGTCTCCGCAGTGGGTTTGCCGTGAGATCACCGTTATCAGCGGTGGGAGAGGGGCCACCCCCCTTCCGCCATTCTCCCGCACCCTCCCTTACCGGAGCTGTCGGTAGCCACGGAGGAGATCGGGTCCTTTTCTCTGCTGGGTATGGAGACTAGTGAGACTAAGATGGCCCCCACTCGTCTCTATGCCATAGGAGGGCAAAAGCGACGTCAAAACGTCACTTCCGCCCATACCTCTTAAAGGAACATTTTTTAATGTTATTTTTTCAAATGACATTTTTTTTATTGCATTTAAGTCCAAATATGAGATCTGAGGACCTTTTGACCCCAGATCTCATATTTAAGAGGACCTGTCATGCTTTTTTCTATTACAAGGGATGTTTACATTCCTTGTAAAAGAAATAAAAGTGATCCATTTTTTTTTTTAAACAGTGTAAAAATAAATAAAATCAAGTAAAATAAATAAGAAAAACAACTTTTTTTTTAAAACACCCGTCCCGACGAGCTTGTGCGCAGAACCGAACGCATACCTGAGTAGCACCCGCATATGAAAACGGTAGTCAAACCACACATGTGAGGTATTGCGTGATCAGTAGAGCGAAAGCAATAATTCTAGCCATAGACCTCCTCTATAATGCAAAAAATGCAAACTGCAGAATTGTTTTAAATGTTGCTTACGGAGATATTTGAGGGTAAAAGTTTGACGCCATTCCACGAGCGGGTGCAATTTTGAAGCATAACATGTTGGGTATCAGTTTACTCAGCATAAAATTATCTTTCACAATTTAAAAAAAATGGGCTAATTTTCTTCTTTTTTTATTCAAAAAAGTGATTTTTTTCCAAAAAAAGTGTGCTTGTAAGACCGCTGTGCAAATACAGTGTGAAAAAAAAGTATTGCAATGACCGCCATTTTATTCTCTAGGGTGTTAGAAAAAAACAATATATAATTTTTGGGGGTTCTAAGTAATTTTCTAGCAAAAAAAAAATTGTAAACATGTAAACACGGAGTCTGAAAAAGAGGCTCGGACCTACTCATCAGAATCAGAATCTTGCCCTTTTAATGTTTTACTTGTTATGTTTGTAAACAAATTGGATGTGGATTACATTCATTTATAACCAGATCCTTATCCTAGATAAGGTTCTGGTACATATGATAATGTGGACCCTAGGCAAAAAAAAAGTAGAATGACACTGCCAGCCAGCTGACACATCCACTCTTGAAGAAGACAGTACAAATTACATTTTCTCAGCCGGCAACAGAGAGAAAACAAACGAGTGGGGAATTCTGAGATGTCATTGATCAAATATGGACATGTCCATGGTTTTTGGTCAATTATGTCATATAGGAAACCCCTACCTCTGTTTCTATTCAGCTGCAGGACCAATGAGCTGTCATTCATAGTGGGCAGTTATTTTTGTTTTGGCAGTTTGGCAGGTGGGTTTCAATATGACAGACGTGAATCTACATTGCTGGGCAACATGATTGATGAAGGATTTCCTTTTTTTTTTTACTTTTGTAAGTGTGGTGTTTTATTTACATTACAATTTTTATTTTATTTTTATGAATAGCCAAGGGTACTATGCATGTACCTTTTATGGCTTGTGCACACGGTCGGACATTCCGACATCAAAATACCTCAGATTTTTTCCAACAGATTTTGTCTGAAACTAGTCTTGCATACACACAGTCGCACAAAGTTGTCGGAAAATACACACGATTGGAAAAAGTCCGATCGGATTTTGTTGTCAGAAAATTTTAGATCCTGCTCTCAAACTTTTGAAATTCTGACAGAAAAAGTCCTATAGAGCCCACACACAATCGTTTTTTCCGACAACATAATCTGATCTGACTTTTTGCGTCGGAAGTTCCAACCGTGTGTATGGGGCATTAGACATGTGCATTATGAAAAAATGTGTTTAGTTTTGTTTCATTTAGATTCATTTATCTATTTATTTAGTTTTGTTATATTTGATTGATTAGTTGTATTTGTTTTCAGAATTCATATTTGAAATTTGTTTTTGGAATTAATT
The DNA here is from genome assembly GCF_037356315.1 of Lithobates pipiens. NCBI lineage: Eukaryota > Metazoa > Chordata > Amphibia > Anura > Ranidae > Lithobates > Lithobates pipiens. The sequence continues at coordinate 182,777,442 of NW_027507748.1, forward strand.
TCCTTAATTATTTCAAAGTTTCTTCAATTTTTTTTTTTTTATTAGAAATGATCGAAACTAAAAAAAAATTGAATCTGCTATATAAAAATTGATATAATTTTTTGATTTGAATGCAGCTGCTGAAATGTTTTCCTATATAAATAGCATTTACAATTGAGGCAAAAAAGTTCTATATATCTTTCATCAGACCACTCATACAGTATTTGCACAGGAGAATTGATACACTAAGTGGTTGGATACATTTAATATTACTAGTGCAGCATTATTTCTTTGAGTTTATTTGCACATTTATATTGGGAGCATGTTATATGCAAGCAGCAAGTATTACTCAGATTGTATATTAGTTGCTTGCAAGACTACCTATTATATTTATACTTCTAGCAGTTTTGTTTCTACATGTGGTTTCATGCATGAGATTAAATAGGTTTTATTGATGTAATACCAGTATTAGAAATGAGAGGAATTGGGGACACCAGAACAGGAAGACACAGACGAAAAACAATACCAACTTGTCTTTACCGTCTCCACATTTTGTTGCTGTCTCTACCCCAATCTAGGAGATTTGGCTTAATGGCCCCCATTGGAGACACAGACAGCAATAAAAATGTAGTTGTATTCCCTTACCATCCTCCCCCATGTCTTTCCCTAATCTCATTATTTGTGAAATCATAATAAGGCCAATTATTTTAAGGAAGTACTTTAAATAAACACCATTTACTGTAGGAAAAAGTGACTTTCCTGACAGACTCCATGGCAGCACGTGTGGGTTAGCCCTGCCTCTATAACTACCCAATAGGACCCCTCTCCCATAAATCTTTGCTCTAGGCTGCTATCCATGTCCTCCTCCGTAGGACCAGGTGTTGGTTCTCCCACCTGAAGATGACTTCCCTACGATCGAATCAGCCGACTGCCAAGTCTGTTAAGCAGGGTATGGAGTGTACAACAGAGTAACACTGAAGGATGGGAACCTGTTCACCTGTTTGCCTATGGCCATTATCTGCTATAAGTCCGGTGTGTGTGACGGCTCCCATGGCTCAGATGATCGTAGGTGGAGTGGTGAGTCTATATATGTGCATGACAACAGTGTTTGTTTGTACCTTATTTCCATTGTTTCTAATGTTCTGATGTCCTATGCCTGGCACTGACGCTTTGCGCATTCCAGCAGCTGCTCTCTCTTACTTCTCGGCACCGGGGGGCGCTCTACGCATGCGCCGATCCGAATTGATTATAAGGCTTGGTTCACACATGCGTGTGAGCATCTCACATCAGGCTTCATTGATGACATCACAGGCACCATTTTTAAATACTATAGGAAGCCTGCTGAGCCCCGGGAATGATCATGGGCTCTACGGCAACTTTCCGGGGCTACTCTCTTGGCGATTCTATGTAAGAGCAAGCTCTAGTGTTTGAGGTATTTTCCTTATCAGACAGCTGATGTTTAATTTATCCCTGCAGTTTCCTATTCTGACACAATGGATTCCTCACTGCCCCCTAGTGGCCAGGCCGCTTGTAGCAGGTATGTCTGTAGTTTGTTTTTCTGCCTATTCAAAAGGGGGTCTATCTCTTTCTGTTTCTTCCTCACAGCCCTTCTAGGTCTGATCCACAGCGTAGTTCCCATAGAGGAAGTGGATCCTCAAAATCACACCACGGCAATCATCCTCCAGGTCTAGCCATCGTAGGTCTCCTTCCAGTTCAGAACAGTGCAGTAAAGATCTTCCTCACCCCCCTCACCCCGCTCTAGCAAGAGACCAGAAAAATCATGCTGGGATGTAGGATGCCTTTTTCAGTAGACAAATCTCTCTGTGATCATTGCTTTTCTAAAGCTACAGAGAGGGATGGTGCAGACCAGCGCCTGGAATCTATGGTGAGGTGGATTGTGAAAGAATCTCTACAGGAGAGAGAGGCTCAACAACCCAGTGATTCCCCATCAGTCCCATTATGCCCTCCAGTGGGAGAAGGATTAGTACACGAGACATGGGAATCTTCCCAGCCAAGTCACTACTCCGCTCATATCTCAGACAGCGAGTTGGATCCGGGAGATACAGGAATGGGTTTTGAATATGCTCTAGTTCCTCCTTTGGTGAAAGCAGTAAGAGAGGCTCTGAAGTAGGAAGACCCTATTACCCCCCCCCCCCAAAACAGAGAACATTTTTCAAGCAGCTCAATAAGGAGCGCCAATATTTTCATTTCTCTCTGAGCTGGATGACATCATATCTGATGAATGGAGTAAGATGGACAAAAAGAGTTCCAGGCCATCAAAAGTCTTAAAAATGTATCCTTTTAAAGAAGAGGAAGTAAAACAACTCGAGTCAGCTCCTTTGGTGGACATAGCACTTATGAGACGAGTAAGATATGTAACTCTTCCCTTAGTAGATACTGTATCTTTTAAAGATCCTTTGGAAAGATGGATTGATTCGGATTTAAAAAGGATTTACCTGACAACAGGAAGGGCATGCAAGCTAGTACTTGCGATAGCCACAGTATCCACCTTCAAGTCCTTATTGAAAAATATACTTTAGAAATTATTCATACCAAAGAAAATAAATTTGCCAGGGATAACCTGGCTCATACCAATGGTTATGCCTACAAATGGACTCGCGATTCCAAACCTAAATTCACCAAACCTTTCAACTCACGTACAAATAGAAATAATGATAACACCCCTAATGTCTCTCCACCCTCCTCTTTTTCTTCTACACAGTCAACTATGTATCGTGACCTGTCTGAGGACAGAGTACCGAAAAAAAGAAAAGGGAACTCTGAACATGCCTCCACTGAGTCCCTTCGGAATCAATTAGGCACTCCGCTTTCTCGTCGGGCACCACCTTTTTCATCGAAACCAACACCTGCTGGTACACTTGCGATGTTTCACCCCTCTCACTCCCTTTCTTTAGGCTCTCGTGGCACACAATCAATGATAAATCAATGCACAGCCCCTTCGGCTCAGGCAACTTCCTCTATAACTTCTTTGCAATCTGCGAATCCATCGGTAAGCACTACCAATGTCATCTCGCCTCTAGGTACTCCTTTACCTGCAGATTTGAAATTGGCACCTATTTTTTTAGGCAAGGACCCGATTCCACCTATGATTTGAACGATATTTATGTACAAGGTAATCTTGATTCATCTACAAATGAGTTGTCAATAATAAATTTATCATCACAGAGACTATCCGAACCTGAATTGGAAGTTCTGAAATTAGGACTAACCTTTTGTGCTGATTCCAACACAACCAAATTTCAACTTATTAAGGACTTACATCTTTTTGCCCGTAGATTGTTGTATCGAGTTATTTTTGATAAGCCTGCTACTGCAGGTTTTAAGAGTAATGACGATGTCCGGTCTTATGAAAATATGACCGAACATTACGCTATCAAAAATTTGATGGACTTATGGGAGCAGGGCAACACTGATGACGACGACTCGGAAGTAATTTCTACTCCAAGTCTGTCGGTCCCAGGTGTTTCCTTCCCCCCTCCTCCATCCTTTAAATGCAAATCCAGAGCATTTCCTCTACTCAATGCAAACCCAAACATTTGGGCGTTTATACAGCAAACAACTATAGAGATTGAGAAATTGTCTTTTCACTCACCTCTATCTACCAATCTTTCGTTACAACACAGAGCAGCCATTAAATCTCTACAAAAAAACACAAATGTAATCATTAAGCCCGCAGACAAGGGCAGAAATTTGGTGATCATGGAAGTTGCACAATACACTTCCATGTGCCGAAATATATTGTCCAACAGAAATTGGTATCGTCCTATTTCTAAAACTGTTATTCTAAATTATCGAAATATCTATTTGAATCTCATTTTTAAGGCATATCAACAAGGGGTCATTGACCTCAACACATGGAAATTCCTAAACACCAAGGATCCAAAGATTCCAACTTTTTATGCACTACCGAAAATTCACAAGTCTCAAACAAATCCCCCAGGACGTCCTATCATTTCAGGATGTTCCTGTTTAACTGAAAATGCGAGCGCATTAGTTGATAGCTATTTAAGTCCACATGTCATCTCTTTATCTTCATATGTAAAAGATACCATCGATTTGTTAAGAATGATTGAGGGATTGTCTCTCCCTCCCAACTCATGGTTGGTTGCCCTGGACATCGAAAGCCTCTACAACACAATTCCCCATGGCAAGGGAGTTGAAGTTGTACGTAGGTTTCTTTCTGAAAGAGGCTCCTCTTTCCTACAATACAGCTCTTTTGTTGTGGACCTTCTTGAATATATTCTTAAGCATAATGTCTTTGTTTTTGACTCCACCCACTACCTCCAGGTACAGGGGGTTGCGATGGGGACTAAATGTGCCCCATCATATGCAAACCTGTACCTGGGGGGGTGGGAAAAGGAAACTTTCTCTAGAGAAGATTTGTCACCGTTTTTGGATAAAATTGTTTCATGGTTTCGTTATATCGACGATGTTCTTTTTTTCTGGTCAGGCACGGAAACAGAATTAAAAACTCTTTTTCAATTGATTTCTATTAATGATTTTAATTTGAAATTTACCATGCAACATAGTCAGTCAATAGTTAACTTCTTAGACATAACCATTTCTTTGGACAGTGAAGGTAGACTCAACTCTTTCTTATTTAGGAAACCGTCTGCTGGTAACACGGTTTTACACGCTACTAGCTTTCACCCAATTTCTTTGATTAATAGTATTCCTTATAGCCAATATTTGCGTTTAAAGCGAAATTGTAGCAAAAACTCAGACTTTCATACAGCAGCTGATGACCTTTACCAAAGATTGAGAAAAAGAGGATACAGCCATAAATGTTTGAAACTAGCCTATAACCGTGTAAAACCTAAAACTAGAACTTCACTTATTTTCTCTACCCGACGTTCCAGTACAAATGATTCAGTTAGAATTATTACTCGCTATTCCAATCAGCATCGTAAGTTTAAGGAAATTCTACACAAGTTTTGGCCACTCCTTCTAGCTGACCCTACTACCAAGAAATATATTAAAAATTTTCCCGAAGTTACCTTTAAAAGAGTTCCCTCTCTCAAAGATAAACTAGTGCATAGTCACTTTGAACAACCAAAGTTGGATACTAGAAAAGTAATCAATGGCACTTTTCCATGTGGCCATTGTGACGTTTGTTGTTATGTTAACTCACATACCAAACTTAAACTGCCAAATGGCAAATGGCACTCCATTAAACATCGAGTCACATGTCAAACACAGGGCATTATATATCTTGCCCGTTGCCTTTGTGGCGGATTTTATGTAGGTAAAACAAAGCGACAATTTTGTATTCGAATCAAGGACCACATCAAACCCATTATTAAAAAGAAAATGGAGACGGCCATCAGTCGGCACGTTGGCCTCTTCCATGCTTTCAATCCCAAATTTATCACCTTTTCTGCACTTGAACACATCCCCCTTGATGTGAGAGGGGGCAGTGTGGATAATATCTTACTTCAACATGAAGCTGAATGGATTTTTAATTTAAGGGCTACAACTTCACCTGGCTTTAATGAAAACTTAAGCTTTAAACCCATTTTGTGATTTATTTTTTTCTGGCCCTTCAGTCCTGCTGACCGCTCCTCTGAGAGGGAACCTGCTTGGGTTCCCATTTCCCCCTCCCCCTTCCCCCCCCCTTTTTTTTTTATTGTTTTATTTGAAATTTGTTTGTATTGATTTGTTTGTTAATAACGAGTATAAGAATACATTATGTATATGTTTATATGTTTATGATATTATTATGTTTATGATATTATTATGTGCAGCTTTCAGAGAAATAATTTTTGCCCTCCCTTCTTTTTTTTTTGATTCCCCACCCGAATGGTCCACCTCATCGGTTTCCCCATCAGTGCTGTTCGCACGGACGCCCGGGGGCATAGGCGCCTTGTGTGCCACTGCCCCTCTCTAGCGCTGTGACGCTCCCCCTACATCGGTCGGAAGGATTGGCCATTTTTTGCCATCCTCTTCCGACCCTCTTTTTCCATCGTTTTTGCCTCCACGCTTGACTGGGCGGTCGGATTAGTGGCCACGTTCGTCTATGCCGTCACCTTTTACGAAGGCATCGTTCGTTCCCCTCTTTCCCCCGCCCACATGCTTGAGGCATTATGGGACTTGTAGGCTTACTCAGTCTCGTCCCATTGGTGAGTATGCGCAATAGCGCTCCTTTTGTCCGCATCAGGCCGACTAGGTCAGACGCCAGCTTTATGGCGGGGCATATAAAAAGCCTTCGTAATACCGTCATTCCTTTGCGGGTCGCAGCCAAGGGTGACGCTTGATCCTCCAGACTTTGTACTTCTCGGTAAGCTTACTGCTATATCTTTCTATATTTACTTTAATCGATCGTTCTTTTAATTTGCAAACGTTCACTTTTCCTTTTGATTGTTTTTCAACCCTTTAGACCTGGGCTATTGTCCATGTTTCTTTTTGTATGTCTGCATTGACTCCCTAGCTTGGAATTCTATGCTTTGGGATGCTAATGTGTAATTCTTAGTGTATGTCTATATGCTTGAGTGTTTGTGTTTTTATAACACTCAGTTTTTGATGTACACACCACCCTTTTGAGATATACTTTCTTACCTATCCTAACCTTTCTAATCTTCGTTTTGTTTTTTCTTTGATTGGCCACCCAGCTGGTACTTCTGTGCAGGTATGTCTCCCTGAGCGCTCCAAAAGATTTTTTTTTAAATACGAGCGTCCCCATTTCTTACAACTATCCAACCTATGTAAGTAATATATTTGAAATTAAAATATATCTGTGTACTACCTTTCTCAATTTCTATACTTTAGAGGGTCTTTCATCCCTAAAAGGCTGTTTTATTTTAGCAACCTTAAAATTAAGTCATGTATTAAAAAACTTTAAATTATCCCAAAATTTCAAATTTCGCTTTTTACTACATACCTTTTTGTTATCAGTTTCCTTGGGTTGGCTTTTTAGCCCCCTGCGATTCAGCACTGCTGCAGTTAACCCCCGAGGTGGACAATTCCCCTACTTTACCATCAACGTAGTGGTTGAAGGTGGGTTTGATGTGTGTCTGTGTGTTTTTTTTTTTTTTTTTTCTCTGCACTTATGAATTTTGTGATATATTCTATTACTATTTTTGTATTTTTGGTTTAGATTTTGTTCAAACATTCACACATCCCCTGAAGAAGTAATCCAATGCGAAACATGTCGGGACTATGTGTGCTTGACGAGAACAACCACTGTATTGCATTATTCTGTATCTTTTAAGCATATATTGCTACTGATTTTAACTTCAAACTTAATACATTTTTGTACTACAAATTTTGTACTTTAATTAATTGTACTTTGTTAACTTGCACCGCGAAAATCCCTAATTTCCCTTCCTGTCCTTTGATTTATGGTATATGAACGTATATGGTCCAGATTCGCAGATCACATGTCTTCTAGCCTGAATCCTTGTAACACCCCAGCAGTTCAAGGCATCCTTAGTTTTCTACAATCAGGACTTGACATGTTTTTAGCAGTCAGCTCACTGAGAGTGCAAGTATCAGCCATCTCAGCCTTCACAGGAGTTTCATGGGCAAATCATTCTCTAGTCCATCAGTTCTTCAAAGGAGCCATCAGGCTTAGGCCTTAGAGGAAACCTAGGTTCCCCAAATGGGATCTCCCACTCGTTTTGGATTTTCTCTGCAATCTCAGATAAGATCCTGACAATCCTCTGTCAACAAGATATCTTACACTCAAGACTACTTTTCTGGTAGCTGTGATGTCAGCCAAAAGAGTGTCCGAAATGAGAAATTTAGGTTCAAAAGAACCCTTTCTGACCTTTTTTCCAGAGCAGTGCTAATTCCTATCTTAGGGTCAAACCCTAAGGCGACCTCAGTCTTCCATGAAAACCAGGAGATTGTGCTTCCTACTTTTAGGTCAACAGATAATCAGGATATTCACCTTCTTGATGTAGGGCATACTCTGAAACAATACTTAGAAGTCACGGCTCCGTTCAGACAATCAGAATTTCTCTTTGTCCTTCTCCATGGTAAAAACAAAGGAATGCAGGCTTCGGTCAGACAATTCTCTTCTTGGATTGCACAGACCATTCAAAGGGCATACAAAGCAAGGACTTGACCCTCATGAGGCAGTTGTGGCTCATTCGACTCGGAGTATCACGACTTCTTGGGCAGCTTCTCGACATGTCGCTCCTGAAATCGTCTGTAGAGTGGCTTCTTGGTCTTCTAGCAACACTTTTGTGTCGCACTACTGTGTTGAACCAGCTGCTTTGTCATCCATTAATTTTGGTTTACAAGTATTGTCGGTTGACAATGTTAAATACAATTTGGTTTCTTTGCTCAACATTTTGCCCACCCGATTGTGTATGGCAAGTTATTTCCCACACGTGCTGCCATGGAGTCTGTCAGGAAAATGGAAAATCAAATACTTACTGTAATTTTCCTTTCCTGATAGACGCCATGGCAGCATGAGTTCCCTCCCAAATGTCTGGAGTAGGCTAGTTACGGAACATGGATAGAAGCCTAGAGCAAAGATTTATGGGAGAGGGGTCCTACTGGGTAGTTATGGAGGCAGGGCTAACCCACACGTGCTGCCATGGAGTCTATCAGGACAGGAAAATTATGGTAAGTATTTGATATACATTTTCCATTTTTTGTTTTATAACAGGTCCTAAGACAAATGATAACTTTCATTATTTTGTAATAAAGTCAATGGGAGAATATCTACCCAAACATTGTTATGTTCTAATATTTTTACCTTTTCAGTGCTTTAAAATACAAAAAAATAAAAGATATATTTTACGGAAAAAATATATTAGGGCAAAGAAAAAGTTCATCAGGTTGTAGAAAGAAATTGGATAACTCTCTTTACAGATTTGCCAATCAGTATTTAGAGAATACAAGCAAAGATAAATTAAATTCGTAATATAGAAACCTCAATGACAAAAGGCAGTCAGACTATTCTTGATCACAAATGTGTTTCATGTTTGTAGAGGTGTATTGCCAATGCGTTTGGGGCAATTATAGTGTCCCCTTCATCTATACTAGCATTTATCCAGCAATAAAAATCTGACAGAGGTTTTAACCCTTCCACACTCTATTGAAGATTTTTTTTTTTAAATGGCTGAAGTTCCATTTATGCAAAGTATTTGATTAGCATTTATTACTAAGCCACATGTTCCACTTACTTTTAAATTTGACATAATTTATACAGTTTAACAAACATAATACACAAGAAAGCAGGCAAATGGATAGCTTAAGTCATTTGAATATGGTGTACAGTATTGATACTAAATGATTGTTGGAAGTAGCCATTAGAATTGCTCATAAAACAGGAGATTCCCTAATTGACACAGTGTGTTACACTCTGACAGTGTGGAAAGAATACACCATGCTGAGTCTCAGCATGTATGTTGCACTAATTTAGAACTAGTCTTCACAGCTAATACTCTGAAGACAAGTGTCAATGTATATCTTTTAACAGAAGTGTTTGCAAACTGAATCTCCAAAACATAACTATAAGGCATATTATCACTATTTTTTCAGAGGAAAAAAATATATTAAATTTAATACATAAAATAAAAGTTTATATATGCATATATAACATGCATGCATGTAAAATATATGATATATTTGATTTCTGAACCAAAAAAAAATAATAAAAGTGGTTTGGCACAGTAGAGTATATAGGAGGTATAAAATGCACAGGTATTACATTTAATCACTTTCACCCCAGAGGATTTGGCTGCTCAATGACCAGAGCACTGTTTACAATTTGGCACTGCACTGGTTTAACTGGTAACTTTGCGGTCTAGCAATGCTGTACCCAAATTAAATGTGTGTCCTTTTCTTTCCCACAAATAGAGTTTTCTTTTGATGGTATTTGATTACCTCTGCAATTTTTATTTTTTTGTGATATAAACGGATATTTAAAAATATATATATATTTTCTATTTTTTGTTATAAAAAAAATCAATAAACTAAATTTTAGTCATACATTTAGGCCAAAATGTATTCATTCACATGTCGTAAACGATCCAGATCTCAAACTTTGTGTGTCGGAAATTCTGAGGGAACAAGTCCGATGGAGCCCACACACAATCGTAATTTCCGACAACACAGTCCGATCGCACATTTTCCATCAGAGGGTCTGATCGTGTGTACAGGGTATTAGTCCATAGGGTTCAAATTTAATTTGGCCCACCCTTTGCAGCTATAACAGCTTCAACTCTTCTAGGAATGCTGTCTACAAGGTTTAAGAGTGTGTCTATGGGAATGTTTGACGTTTCTTCCATAAGTGAATTTGTGTGGTCAGGCACTGATGTTGGACGAGAAGGCATTGCTTACAGTCTCCACTCGAATTCATCCCCAAGGTGTTCTGTTGTGTTGAGGTCAGGACTCTGCGTCAGGCTGTCCATGATGCGCATCAAACATACTGACATGATTAAACTAAACAGGGTGGCATTGGCCTACCCCAGGTATGTTCATACTATTTAGATAAACTTCTAGATCAAATCTACTATTGGTGGCATCCTACTAAAGACAAAATATGGACCTTAACCGAGTCTCACTTTTCCACCCTCCCTGGTCGCACCTACACCTCCCACACTGGTCAACTGGTTGTTCCCTACCTGCTTTAGACTGCCCTTCCATTAAAGCCTCACTTGATGCTTGGTCCACGCTCTTCTCTCATAAATCCACATTATACCCTTCTAAGGAAATACCACTTCCTGTCAATATTTTACAATATTTGATCCCAGATCTTAACTTACAATACCGCAAGCATTGTGCGGTACACACTCCACGGAGCCTCTATATAGGCCCTAATATAAAATCCTTTGAATGGCTACAAACTGAATATGCCTTAAGATCCCTTAACTTTTTCACTTGTACAAGAATTTCCCACTGTTTCTGTACCTCCAGTATACCCTAGGTCAGTGATGGCAAACCTTGGCACCCCAGATGTTTTGGAACTACTTTGCAGAGTGTATGAGCATCATGGGAAATGTAGTTCTAAAACATCTGGGGTGCCAAGGTTTGCTATCACTGCTCTAGCTTGTGACTTTTCCCACATCTTCTACACTAATACTTTCCTAAACATCTCTTCCCTAGGAAAAGAATACTCATACTTAATTAACCACCAACAATAACCTTTAGAACACAAACAATGTCTAAATGGTAACTGGAGCTGTGGAGGGCTTCTTTGACCAGGAATGGAAAAGGGCCCGCCACAACACATATATTACATAAACGGATGACCCTGCCCCCTCCTCTGACATCACAGGGAAAGCCATAGGGAAGTCCCCATGTGTTAGAGAAGGATGGGGGTCACCGGGTGGCCCCACCCTCCGTTATTTAAGAATTTTTAGAAGAAGCAGTGCGTCACACTGCTGAAGACTCCCACGGAGGCGGATTGTGCGGACGGCATGGAGAAGAAGCCAGAGCAAGATGTGGGATGAGAAGAGCAGAGGAAGAAGAAAAGGAAGAAGATAATGAAGAAGAAGATGGAGAAGAAGAACAACACCGAAGGAAGACCAGAAGAAAGAAGTTGAAAGAAGAAGTGCAAAGAAGAAGAATTTAATAAAGGATTTGTCAAAAACTGTCTTTTGTCTCTTTTAACTTTTTTGTCACCTTTTTGTGAAATGATAGGGGTACATTTGTACCCCATTACCAATTCACACAGAGGGAGGCCGGGATCTGGGGGTCCCCTTGTTAAAGGGGGCTTCCAGATTCCGATAAGCCCCCCGCCTCATCCCCAAGGGTTGTGGGGATGAGGCCCTTCTCCCCATCAACATGGGGACAAGGTGCTTTGAGGGGCTACCTCAAAGCACCCTCCCAATGTTGAGGTCATGTGGCCTGGTACGCTCTCTCATACCCCCCTTTTTTCCTGCGGCCTGCCAGGTTACGTGCTCGGATAAGGGTCTGGTATGGTTTTTTGGGGGGACCCCACGTCATTTCTTTAAAAATGTTGGTGCGGGGTTCCCCTTAAAATCCATACCAGACCTAAAGGGTCTGGTATGGATTTTGAGGGGGACCCCCACACAATTTTTTATTTAATTTTAGCACGGGGTTCCCCTTAATATCCATACCAGACTTTGAGGGCCTGGTATGGAATTTAGGGGGACCCCCACGCATTTTTCTTTTACATTTTGGTTCGGGGGTTCCCCTGTGGGAAAATCCCCATGCCGTTTGTATGTGTATTGCGGACCAACAATTCATTATAGTCGCGAGTAGTTTTAAATGTCATTTTTTTTTCCTTTATAAATGTAATTTTCCTGTCAGCCTGTTCTAAACACGGGAAACATGTGTTCCTTTACAGGCATACTATAGACACCCCCAGGTATGAAATTTAAAGGAATATTACACTTTTATTGTTTCACTTTAAGCATTATTAAAATCACTGCTCCCAAAAAAAACGCAGTTTTAAAAACTTTTTTTGCATTGATACATATCCCCTGGGGCAGGACCCAGGTCCCCAAACAATTTTTATGACAATACCATGCCTTTAATATAATATGAGCCTTTAAAATTAGCACTTTCGATTATTGTTCATGTCCCATAGACTTTAATGGTGTTCGAACAATTTTTTTGACTGTTCGCATGTTCTGGTGCGAACCGAATGGGGGGGGGGGGGGGGGGTGTTCAGCTCATCCTTAGTGGTGAGACAGGCTCTTTATACTATATCGTATGGTCTTGCAAATCATTACACTCAGTCTGGATATCCAATATCCTAGAGTACCCAATTAGTCCCAATTCAGGCCTAGCTCTGCTCCACGTTGGATTGGAGAAGTTCCCACCTAGCTCTCAGACTATTATAGTACATTTATTACTTGCAGCCAAACTCAACATTATTAGACTGTGGAACTCCCTAACACAACTGACTTATTTAAACCACCAGAGTGAAGTGAAGAGGTTATTTGCCCACAAAAAACATGTCCTATATCAAATACTACTTAGCCAGGGCTGCAGAATTCCAAATGTACTGTAATATCCTGATATTTAAAATGGCGTCAGAGTATATAGTGATATAATTTGTTTACTCCTTCAATTTGTTGTTTCCCACCCCTACCTTACCCTCTCTACTATCTATCCCTTCCTTCTCCCCTCCCCTCTCTATCACCCCTCCCCGGTTCTCCCTTCCTTTAAGTTCACGCTAAAAGGATTATGATCCACTACTAAGTTAGAGGAAGATATCACTGAAACTTTATGTCATGGTTATGCAATAGTTTGTCTGCTTACCTGTTCCCATGTGTTCATCTAGAGACCAGCCGACCCTCACCTGTCTGCTTTTGTAATCCATCCTCTGGCATGGCTCCACCCTAGCTCCTATCAGGGAGCTCTATATTAACCTGTGCACTGCAAGTCAACCCTGCTGATCAACCTTTGTGTGTTAGCTTCCTGTTACCTGCCGTGTGTCCTTGACTATCCATGTTTGCATGTGATCCTGACCTTTTGGCATGTCCCTGACTATTTCTGTCTGCTTGTGGCCCCAACCTTGGCTTTGTCCCTCACTATCCCTAGTGTCGCGACCTGGAGCCAGTTGCAGCCAAGTCCACCCTCACCACTAGAGGCGCTGGTGAACACCTGCTGGCTCTTAGGCCGCGTACACACGGGCGGATTGTCTGCCCAACTAAGTTCGTCAGACAATCCGACAGACAGTCCGTTCAAAATTTGCATGAACGGACTTGACCACACACGATGAGCAGACAGTCCGCTGAAAGCGAGCGCGATGACGTGTACAGCACGTACGACGGGACTAGAAAAACGACGTCCTATACACTGCAATGCAACCTTCGGCCGTGTAAATCCTTTCTGAGCATGCGCCATACTTAGTCCGTCCAACTTGCCCACACACGAGCGGATTGTCCGCTGAAACACTGTTCAGCGGACTAAGTTGGGCAGACAATCCGCCCGTGTGTACGCGGCCTTAGACTCCGCGCCCCAGGGAATCTTACGCTCTAACCCCAGTGGGATGTGTCCCCCGTCTGCAGCAGTCAGCCATAGGGTCCACAACCTTGCGGTGCACTCCTGATCCCTATGGTGTGCATCTGTCACCTTGCCTCAAGGTGACCTGACAGTTTGATCAGCCATGGACCCGGCTGACGTGCCGCTTCCTACAGTCGATCCGTTGCAGGGCTTAGTTCGCAGACTTGAGACCCAAGAATCGCATCAGACCCAGGTGATGCGATTCCTTCAAGATATGGCTTCCCGCTTCGAGCAGATGCAGGCTTCCTGGAACCCCGAACCTGCAGCCTCAAGTACAGTCAGCAGCTGCACCTATCGCACCAGTCGCATCCACGCATGCATTATTACTGCCAGCTCCATCCCGTTTCTCTGGGGACTCCAAGGCTTGCAGGGGGTTCCTTAGCCAGTGCACAATTCATTTTGAACTTCAGCCCCAAAACTTCCTGTCCGATCGGGCAAAAGTAGCATATATCATATCCCTCCTGTCCGGCGAGGCACTAGCTTGGGCTGCCCCTCTGTGGGAACTGAATGATCCAGTGGTTTTTAGCCTGTCTGATTTCTTGTCAATTCTAATTTTATTTCAAGTTGTTGTAAAGCATTACACATATTTAACCAGTTGCCGACCGCCGCACGCCGATGTACGTCGGTACAATGGCACGGGCAGGCATAAGGACATACATGTACGTCCCTTGCCTCCCGCGGGTCGGGGGCCCGATCGGGCCCCCGCCCGGTGCCTGCGGCGGTCGGTATTCGTTCGGGAGCGATCCCGGACGAGGGGACGGCCATTCATTCATGGCCACCCCCTCGCGATCGCTCCCGACGAATAGAAATCCCCGGTGACATCACTTCCTCTCCTGTAATGTAAACACAGGAGAGGAAGTGATGTATTCTCTCCTCCGTGTCGGTATTTTTCGTTCCGACACGGAGGAGAGCGGATCAGTAAGTTGCACCAACACTCACACACACAGTAGAACATGCCAGGCACACTCACACCCCCCCTTTACCCCCCGATCACCCCCCCAATTACCCCTGCCCCCCAGTCACAGTGACACCAATGTCATTTTTTTTTTTTTTTTTTTTTTTTTGCATTGGTGTCATTTGTGACTGTAATAACTGTTAGGGCAGTTAGAGTTAGCCCCCTTTAGTTCTAATGTACCCCCCTAACCCCCCCAATAAAGGTTTAACCCCGTGATCACCCCCCGTCGCCAGTGTCACTAAGGCTGGGTTCACATTGCAGCGGTTTATGAGAACGAATGTGATTCGCACCGCACTGCAGTGCAAATCACATCCGATCTCTGTGCGATTCGAGTTCAGCCATTCGCCGCACCCGCCGCACCCGCCACACCCGCCGCACCCGCCGCAAATTCGCACGGGACCCTTTTTTTGGCCCGCAGCAGAATCGGATCGCATGGGTGTTCACACCATGCGATCCGAGTTTGCAGATCGCACTGCGATATGCGAACTGATCTGGGGGTGTCAGTAACATTTCACTGACACTCCCAGCAGTTCCCATAGGGCAGTGTGAACTGCCGCCGGGAGGCATGCGATGCGGGAACCCGCCGCGGATTCGCGGCGTTTCCGCATCGCTCCAGTGTGAACCCAGCCTAATAAGCGATCATTTTTCTGATCGCCGTATTAGTGTCACAGGTGACGCTAGTTAGGCAGGTAGGTATTTAGGTTCGCCGCAGCTTTTTATAGCGCCAGGGACCCCCATATACTACCGCATAAAGCCCCCTGATTGCCCCCTAGTTAACCCTTTCACCAGTGATCACCATATAACTGTTACAGGTGACGCTGGTTGGTTAGTTCTTTTTTTATAGTTTCAGGGCACCCGCCATTTATTACCTAATAAAGGTTTAACCCCCTGATCACCCGGCGGGTGTCATTTGTGACTAATAACTGTTAGGGCAGTTAGGGTTAGCCCCCTTTAGTTCTAAGGTACCCCCCTAACCCCCCCAATAAAGGTTTAACCCCGTGATCACCCCCCGTCGCCAGTGTCACTAAGGCTGGGTTCACATTGCAGCGGTTTATGAGAACGGATGTGATTCGCACCGCACTGCAGTGCAAATCACATCCGATCTCTGTGCGATTCGAGTTCAGCCATTCGCCGCACCCGCCGCACCCGCCGCAAATTCGCACGGGACCCTTTTTTTGGCCCGCAGGAGAATCGGATCGCATGGGTGTTCACACCATGCGATCCGAGTTTGCAGATCGCACTGCGATATGCGAACTGATCTGGGGGTGTCAGTAACATTTCACTGACACTCCCAGCAGTTCGCATAGGGCAGTGTGAACTGCCGCCGGGAGGCATGCGATGCGGGAACCCGCCGCGCATTCGTGGCGTTCCCGCATCGCTCCAGTGTGAACCCAGCCTAATAAGCGATCGTTTTTCTGATCGCTGTATTAGTGTCACAGGTGACGCTAGTTAGGCAGGTAGGTATTTAGGTTCGCTGCAGCTTTTTATAGCGCCAGGGACCCCCATATACTACCGCATAAAGCCCCCTAATTGCCCCCTAGTTAACCCTTTCACCAGTGATCACCATATAACTGTTACAGGTGACGCTGGTTGGTTAGTTATTTTTTTATAGTTTCAGGGCACCCGCCATTTATTACCTAGTCTCACTAGTGTACCCCTAAATTTAGGGGTGTCTACTTTCCAAAATGGGGTCATTTGGGGGGGGTTTGTGCCATCTTGGCATTTTATGGCCTTCAAAACTGTAACGCCCTTAGAAAGCCTGAAGGCGGTGCTTGGTTTTCGGGGCCCCGTACGCGGCTAGGCTCCCAAAAAGTCCCACATATGTGGTATCCCCGTACTCAGGAGAAGCAGCAGAATTTATTTTGGGGTGTCATTTCACATATGCCCATGGCATGCGTGAGCAATATATCATTTAGTGACAACTTTGTGAAAAAAAAAAAAAAAAAAAAAAAAGTTTGTAATTTTCCCGCAACTTGTGGCAAAATATAAAATATTCCATGGACTCAACATGCCTCTCAGCAAATAGCTTGGGGTGTCTACTTTCTAAAATGGGGTCATTTGTGGGGGTTTTGTGCCATCTTGGCATTTTATGGCCTTCAAAACTGTAATAGGTAGTGAGGAGTGAAATCAAAAAATTACGCCCTTAGAAAGCCTGAAGGCGGTGCTTGGTTTTCGGGGCCCCGTACGCGGCTAGGCTCCCAAAAAGTCCCACATATGTGGTATCCCCGTACTCAGGAGAAGCAGCAGAATTTATTTTGGGGTATCATTTCACATATGCCCATGGCATGCGTGAGCAATATATCATTTAGTGACAACTTTGTGAAAAAAAAAAAAAAAAAAAAAAAGTTTGTAATTTTCCCGCAACTTGTGGCAAAATATAAAATATTCCATGAACTCAACATGCCTCTCAGCAAATAGCTTGGGGTGTCTACTTTCTAAAATGGGGTCATTTGTGGGGGTTTTGTGCCATCTTGGCATTTTATGGCCTTCAAAACTGTAATAGGTAGTGAGAAGTGAACTCAAAAATTTACGCCCTTAGAAAGCCTGAAGGCGGTGCTTGGTTTTCGGGGCCCCGTACGCGGCTAGGCTCCCAAAAAGTCCCACATATGTGGTATCCCCGTACTCAGGAGAAGCAGCAGAATTTATTTTGGGGTGTCATTTCACATACGCCCATAGCATGTGTGAGCAATATATCATTTAGTGACAACTTTGTGTAAAAAAAAAAAAAAATTTTTTTTTTTGTCATTATTCAATCGCTTGAGGCAAAAAAATAAAATATTCAATGGGCTCAACATGCCTCTTATCAATTTCCTTAGGGGGTCTACTTTCCAAAATGGGGTCATTTGGGGGGGTTTTGTACTGCCCTGCCATTTTAGCACCTCAAGAAATGAGATAGGCAGTCGTAAACTAAAAGCTGCGTAAATTCCAGAAAACGTACCTTAGTTTGTAGATGTGACAACTTTTGCGCAAACCAATAAATATACAATTATTGACTTTTTTTTTACCAAAGACATGTGGCTGAATACATTTTGGCCTAAATGTATGACTAAAATTGAGTTTATTGGATTTTTCTAATAACAAAAAGTAGAAAATATCATTTTTTTTCAAAATTTGCGGTCTTTTTACGTTTATATCGCAAAAAATAAAAATCGCAGAGGCAATCAAATACCATCAAAAGAAAGCTCTATTTGTGGGAAGAAAAGGACGCAAATTTTGTTTGGGTACAACATTGCATGACCGCGCAATTACCAGTTAAAGCAGCGCAGTGCCAAAGTGTAAAAAGACCTCTGGTCATTTACCAGCAAAATGGTCCGGTCTGAAAGTGGTTAAACAATTTCAAACATATACATTACTTGCATACATAGTGAATACATATCATAAATACTTTAACACAGAAAAGAAAAAGAAAAAGAAGAAAGAAAGAAGAAAGAAAAAAAAAATATAACAAAAAAAAAAAAAGAAGGTAACTAAAAAAAAAAAAACCCGGGAGATGGGGGCCCCCACCCCCCCTTTCCCCTCCCCTCTCCCCTTTATCCCTTCCCCTTTTCTCTCCTCCAGCATAGTCTTTCCTACCATTACTTTCCTCCTTCTACCTTCAGCTTTTAACCAATTTCCTATACTGCCTCAGTGGGTTCCAAACCAGGAGGCACCTTTCGTACTAATCTAATTATTGTGCTATAAATATCTCAATCCTCTCTATATTATCCATTTCTAAGGCCCATTAGTTTATCGAAGGAGACTGAGTTGATCGCCAGTGACGCGGTATCACTGTTCATGCTGCAGTCAACCAGTGCCCAAGAAGCTTCTTTTTGATATTTTTATATGTTCCTGGTAACATAGAGAGAAGGGTAATTTGCGGCGTATTTGGGATTATTTCCCCAGTAACTAATGGGTATAGTTGCATAACCTTTTCCCAGAAACAAAAAATTAGGGGGCATTTCCACCAAATATGGAGCAGTGAGCCCCTCTCTGTATGGCACCGCCAACATATATCAGTTTTTTCTGGATATATACGATGTAGTGTCACTGGGCTCCAATACCATCTTGAGAGCAACTTGTAATTCATCTCTTGTGCTTTAATTGTCGGTGATAGACAGTGTGATAACTTAAATGCCTTCTCCCATTCCCCAATCTCAATTTGAACATTAATCTCATTAGCCCATTTATTTATATATTCCGGGGGCTCCGGATGATTTTTAATTATAAACATCTTGTAGAGCGCTGATAAAATGTGTTTTGGTTTTTGATCTTGTGTCAAAAGAATTTCAAGTTGAGTTAAATCTCTACCCAGGGACTTACTCGAACGAATAGAATACCAAAATGACAATAACTGCCGGTGTTCCAGCATGTGCACGAAAGATGGACACTGTCTAGGAAATAGGTTTAATAGAGACGAAACTGTTCCCTGATATAAAATATTGCTCAATCTATAATGAGATTCCCTATTCCAAATAAGAAAACTTGTCCTATTTAATGCTGGGGGGAAAAAAAGGGTTGCCAAATAGGGGTGTCATTGGTCCTTCGTACGAAGAAAGTTCCAATTGTATAACTGTTTTAACCCATATATTCAACAGATGGGATGTAAGAGAGGGCATATTCTCTAATAACTCTCGATGTAGCTTGCTACCAGATAAATCTACCCATGGCAACACCTTTAAATCGAATTGGTTCAACCCTTGTTCTAATTTTACCCACTGTTTAGTTTCCGAAAAATAAAACCAATCCACCAGTCTAGTCAAGACTGCCAAAACATAGTAATAATACAGGTCAGGTGCACCCGCACCTCCTTTTGTTTTTGGTAGTGATAATAATTTCTTTTGTAGTCTTGGTATTTTATGGCCCCAGATAAATTTTGTAAAAGCCGATTGTAAAGTAGAAAAAAAATGATCTAGGGACACAGACAGGGATAGTTTGAAAAATACATAAAAATCGCGGTATTATATCCATTTTTAATATATTAATCCTCCCAAACCATGAATGTTGCTTGACGTCATACTTTTTTAAATCTTGTAAAGTACGTTGCAGGAGAGGAACATAATTCATTGTGTATAAGTATGGTTCGGGTCTGGGGGGATTTTAAACAACTAAATATTTTAAAGCTGCAGAGCAAATCTTAAACGAAAAATTAGCTCTCAGCATTGCAACTTGTTCGGGTATAAGCGACACATTAAGGATTTCTGATTTAGATACGTTTATTTTGAAGTTGCTCAATATCCCGAACCGCTGAAATTCAGGATAATATAGAAGGTAGTGCAATATGTGGATTAGTGATATAAAGTAATAGATCATCAGCAAACAAAGCCAATTTTATTTCCTTTTGTTTTATCTGTATACCAGAAATGGAAGGATTCCGTCTAATAGCTGTTGCTAAATATTCCATTACTATAAAACATAAAGCATAGGGGATAGCGGACATCCGTACCGGGTACCGTTTTGTATATTAAAACTAGTTGTCAGTGAGCCATTAATCTTTATTCTAGCTGTCGGTTTAGTGTATAGTGCCATAATCTTATGAAGTATATTAGGCCCTAGTCCTATTTGCATTAGGGAATGTTTGAGAAAAAGCCATCCCACCCGGTCAAATGCCTTTTCTGCATCAACTGAGAGAAGGCATACTGATACTTTAGCCCTTTGTGCATAATTCATTAATAAGAAAGTTTTGATCGTGTTATCACGTGCTTCTCTACTTTGAACAAATCCTACCTGGTCCGTATGTATTAAGCTTGGGAGAGGTGATTGGAGACGAAGCGCAATCAGTTTAGCATATATCTTTAAATCTACCCCAATCAAAGATATAGGTCGGTAACTAGAGCAGAGTGTTAAATCTTTTTGTGGTTTAGGAATCAAAGTAATATGAGATTCTAAAGTCTGTGCTGAAAATTGATTACTAAAAGAGATTGAATTAAACACTTGAAGCATAAACGGGGCTATATGTTCCTTAAAAATTTTATAAAATTTGGATGTAAATCCATCTGGGCCTGGACTCTTATTTGTCGGAATATTGGCGATTACTTCCAATAGTTCTTCAAGCGAGAATGGAGAATCCAAAGATTCCTTAGTGACATCATCTATTGTCGGAATGGCGTTTTCCCGCACATATTCTTTAATAATATTTTCTCCAGCTCCCTTATTCTCCAATATCAATGGAGGGGTCAAGTTATAAAGGGTCGAAAAATATTCCCTAAAAGTTTGTTGAAGCACATGTGGATCTGATGTCAATTCTCCCGATGTTTTTTTTATACTTGGTATGAAAGTCTGTGATGGACGTGGATGTAATATATCAGTCAACATTTTCCCACACTTATTCTCAAATCTATATCTACCCACTGCTCGTCTTTGTTGATATAAACTCTGGGACGATTTGAAAAACTGTAATAATGATACCCTCGTAGAGAAAATATTGGCTGATATTTCTGGAGAACAATGGGCTTTATGTAGAGTTTCCAAAGTATGAAGTTTTAATAAGGTATTTTTAATCATTTTAAATTTTTCTTTTTTAAGACGTGAACCGTGTTGGATAAACACCCCTCTTACTACCGCCTTTAAGGCTTCCCATTTTAAGGGTAAGGCGATTTCATCCTGTTCATGATCAGAAATAAAATTAACAATTGCCTCTACAATTGCTTTATGACATATTGGGTCTAACATAAGTGTGTCATTAAGACGCCACGACCAATTTGTACCCTGAACCTGGGGGGGTGTTATGGTCAAAAATACTGGTGAATGGTCTGACCAAATAAATGATCCGATTTCTATAGAAGGGTTCCATTCCAACACCTTCAGGCCAGTTAAAAAAAATCTATTCTGCTATATGTTTTATGTGCTGATGAAAAGTATGTATAATTGCGATCTTTAGGGTTTAGGGTCCGCCATAGATCAATCAACCTATGTTCAAAAAGTTTGTCTGATTTCTTGAAACTTTTTCGGAATATCTTCGAGGAACCGGGTCGTGTCTCCTCAGCGGCTAGCGCTCTTTTACGTCTCCGTCTGCGTCTGTGGGACAGTATGCTCTTCAGTTCCGTATCCTCACAGCTGAATTGAGCTGGAATAATGAGGCCCTAGTTGCAACCTTTTTACATGGCCTCTCTGATAGAGTGAAGGATGAATTAGCAGGAAGATTCCTTCCTGCTGATCTGGACAGTGTCATCACCTTGTGTAACCAGATCGATTTTTTCCTTTCAGGAGAGGGCCCTGGAAAAAAGACGCCAGCACTCCCCGTTCTTTAGGCAGCCTGAGCCCCCAGTCCCTTCTTTTCAATCCGAGGAGCACCCCCTGCCTACCAAGGAACCTATGCAGTTGGGCTGGACCAAGTTATCTCCCGAAGAACGTGCTAGGTGCAGAACTCTGGGCCTATGCCTCTATTGTGGGGCCAAAGATCATTTCCGTGACACTTGTTCTCTTCGTCCGGAAAAACGCTCAGGGCTAATACATCTGGAAGGTGGAGTATTAGACCCTGAAATATCACCTTCACCTTCTTGTCTTCTCCTTTCTGTGTTGCTTCATGTCGGTGCTTCCTCTCATTCGGTCTCAGCACATCGGGATTCCGGAGCCGCTGCCAATTTCATGGATTGGGAAACTGCATCCTCCATGAGACTTACCCTTTTGCCCCTTACAACGACATTGATGGTCTTGCCGATTGATGGCATGGTTCTCCCAGGGGGCCCTATCCGCTTCCAGACTCTTCCTGTTAAGATGTTAGTAGGGACACTCCACCAGGAGTGGATATCCTTCCTTGTCTTACCTAAGGCTTCATCTCCTACCATATTAGGTCTTCCTTGGTTACGGCTCCATTCTCCACACGTTGACTGGTCTGCTGGACAGATCCTGGCTTGGGGTTCCTCCTGTTCCTCTTCCTGCCTACTCAAGGGTACCCCAAAGGAGAGACTTCCTGTTACCACCATCCCAGTATCTTCTGCTCTTCCCGCTGTATATAGCGATCTCTGGGATGCGTCCTGCAATAGTCGGACTGATGCACTCTCTAGGTCATGTGGTACTCTGGATGAGGGGCCCACCTATGAACCTGAGTCAATCATTCACTCCAGTTCGCATAACCATTTACCTTTGCCTGTCCCTAATCTTCCTTGGACGCACAGCCAGGCTAACTTGTCTGCAAGTTCCACAGTTGCTATGCCTTGTGATGCGATTGAGATGGTCGCTACACCTGACAATACTATTCAGTCGGCCTCTGCACCAGTTATGCCAGTCCAGCCCATGCCCAATGAGCTTCCTGCTTCTTGTTCAGGACCTTCTGTGACCTGGCCTCACCCTACTGCTCCGTTCAAACCCGTTTAAGAGGCTCAATCCATCCTTTGGATAGAATACCTCATTTGGCCAGGAGGGGTTTTCAATCTTTTTCTCAGGGTTCTCTGCATTCTGTTTGTGTTTCAGCTATCCAGCTTGACTCTTGTGACATGTCACCTTCTAACCAACCTGACCTCAGGGATCCACTGACCTCTGCCCAGTCTGGTGGTCCTGTTATGGATACCCAGCTCATATTTAAGGGTCTGGGGGACCTTCTCATGCCCTTACCCATTCCTAAGAAGCCTTTAGTCCTCAAGTCCTCTCGTCCTCTCCCTACCACGGTTCCAGTCTCTGAGGATAATCTAAAATACAAGGTTAGTCAAGTTTTGGATTCCTGGCTCCGTAAAGGCATTCTTCAGTACCTCATACATTGGAAAGGGTTTGGCCCTGAGGAGAGGTCTTGGATCACTGCATCTGAGGTCTTTGCTCCTAGTCGGTCTCTATATTAACCTGTGCACTGCAAGCCAACCCTGCTGATCAACCTTTGTGTGTTAGCTTCCTGTTACCTGCAGTGTGCTCTTCTGTTGTTCCGTTACCGACTTTGGCGTGTCCTTGACTATCCCTGTTTGCCTGTGATCCTGACCTTTTGGCGTGTCCCTGACTATTCCTGTCTGCTTGTGGCCCTGACCTTGGCTTTGTCCCTCACTATCCATATCCTCCTGTTGCCTACTGTGGGTGTGAGCTGGGGAACCCTGGGGGTCGCGACCTGGAGCCAGTTGCAGCCAAGTCCATCCGCACCACTAGAGGCGCTGGAGAACACCTGCTGGCTTTTAGACTCCGCGCTCCAGGGAATCTTACGCTCTAACCCCAGTGGGATCCGTCCCCCGTCTGCAGCAGTCAGCCGTAGGGTCCACAATCTCGCGGTGCACTCTTGATCCCTACGGTGTGCATCTGTCACCTCACCTCAAGGTGACCTGACACTTTATTTTCTATACTTTTATTTTTTAGATTTCTTTATTGAAAGTTTTCATCATTACAGACAAAATTACATTCTTATTGGAGAATATAAAAAATATCTCAGTATTAAAATAATACAAAAATTCAATAATTTCCAAAACATCACATAAGGTCAAACCATAGGAAATTCTGACATTTTCTTTCTACCCTTTCTTTCACATATCATCTATACAAAATAACAAGCATTATAAACATCTACAAATTATAACAACAGACACACAAACAAACAAAAAAAAAATCAAGCCACTAATCCAATATTCACATGATGTAATAAGCTTTATACCTGTGTCTATGAAAAAAGTTACTACTACAGGTAAATTAATTCACACCTTTCCTATCTACCCACTGGTATGGCCATCCATCCCCATTTTTCTTCTGAATCCATGCTTACTATAGTAAACCAAAATTGACCACCCTACAAAGGAATAACAAAGGCTAATGAAGATGGGGCCAATATCCACGGTTTCCACAGTTTATTTACATTATTAGGTATGCCCTTGTTATAGTATGTTACCGTACTTGAAGACACCATTCCTCAAATGAAGGTATACTCAGAAACATCTATTTTAAAGCAATTAACTTACACACTATAAACAATAATCTACTAACTGGGAAAAAGCTCCTTATCAAGATAACCCAATAAGCACGTCTTAGGATCCATATCAATATGAGCATTAAAAACGTCATTAATTGTAGTCACCACCTCTCACCAGTATCTAACCAGTTCAGGACACTTCCACAACATATGTATTAGATCAGCTGGAAATTTTTGGCAACATGGACAATCCGAGGTATAATGCTTGCCCCACTAAAATAACTTTACCAGTGTTCTGTATGCCCTATAGACATGTGCATTCGTTTTCGTCCGAATGCATTTTCGTCCGAATTTCAGCTATTTTCGTTTTCGTTTTGACAAACGATAACGAAAGCACAGAGTCCGAAAAACGAAAGATCCGACATAAATAAATGCTTTATTTTTGTTTTCATTGTTACAAAAGTTCGATATAGAATAGGAGATTCGACATGACTCTGACAATAACAATCTGTCTATAGAACCTGTGGTCGAATGTGCCTAACCTTACCTCTATTAGTCCAAGATTATATAGAGAAAATATTCGACAGAGAAAAAAGATTTGACAGAGAGAAAAGATTCTGCAAGTTACTGTCCTAAAAAGTGTTTGGGGACCCGGGTCCTGCCCCAGGGGACATGTATCAATGCAAAAAAAAGTTTCAAAAACAGACGTTTTTTCGGGAGCAGTGATTTTAATAATGATTAAAGTGAAACAATAAAAGTGTAATATTCCTTTAAATTTCGTAGGGGGGGGGGGGGGGGGGTTGTCTATAGTATGCATGTGAAGGGGCTCATGTTTCTGGTGCTTAGAACTGTCCCTGCTCAAAGTGTCATTTATGCAGGAAAAAAAGTCCTTTAAAATCACTCGCAGCTATTATGAATTGTCGGCTCCCGTAATACAGAGAACACTCATTGAAAGTCATTGATAAAAAAAAAAAGCGTGGGGGTCCCCCAAATTCAATTACCAGGCCCTTCAGGTCTGGTATGGATATTAAGGGGAACCCTGACTCAAATTTAAGAAAAAATTAGACGTGGGGTTCCCCCTAAATATCCATAACCAGACCCTTCAGGTCTGGTATGGATATTAAGGGGAACCCCGCGTCAAATTTAAAAAAAAATTGACGTGGGGGTCCCCCTAAAAATCCATACCAGACCCTTTATCCGAGCACGCAACCTGGCAGGCCGTAGGAAAAGAGGGGGGACAAGAGAGCGCCCCCCCCCTCCCTCCTGAACCGTACCAGGCCACATGCCCTCAACATTGGGAGGATGCTTTGGGGGTCTGTGTCCCCTCAAAGCACCTTGTCCCCATGTTGATGAGGACAAGGGCCTCATCCCCACAACCGTGGCCGGTGGTTGTGGAGGTCTGCGGTTAGGGGGCTTATCAGAATCTGGAAGCCCCCTTTAACAAGGGGACCCCCAGATCCCGCCCCCCCCCTGTTTGAAATGGTAAGGGGGTACAAAAGTACCCCTACCATTTCACAAAGAAAGTGTAAAAAATAGTTAAATAAGACAAACACACTTTTGAAAAATTCCTTTATTAAAAATAAAAAAAAGATTCCAGCGGTGCTAATCCACTCTTGCTATCCAGCGACGGACGGTCATCTCTCCAGCGATGGCTCATCTCATCCAGCGCAGCGAATCCATCCTTCTTCTGTCTCCGCGGTGGAGACACTGCAAGGATTCCGGCAGCCTGACGTTTCTTATATACAGAGGGTGGGGCCACCCGTCACCTGACCCCGCCCCCCTCTGACGCAAGGGGAAACCCGGGTTCCCTGTGACGTATGGGTGACCCCGCACCCCTCTGATGTAACACAGGCAGGTTTCCGTTACATCAGAGGGGTGCGGGGTCACCCATACATCACAGGGAACCCCGGGTTTCCCCTTGCGTCAGAGGGGGGCGGGGTCAGGTGACGGGTGGCCCCGCCCTCCGTATATAAGAAACGTCAGACCGCCGGAATTCCTGCAGTGTCTCCTCCGCGGAGACAGAAGAATGATGGATTCGCTGCGCTGGATGAGATGAGCCATCGCTGGAGAGATGACCGTCCGTCGCTGGATAGCAAGAGTGGATTACCACCGCTGGAATCTTTTTTTTATTTTTTTTATTTTTAATAAAGGAATTTTTCAAAAGTGTGTTTGTCTTATTTAACTATTTTTTACACTTTCTTTGTGAAATGGTAGGGGTACTTTTGTACCCCCTTACCATTTTAAACAGGGGGGGGGCGGGATCTGGGGGTCCCCTTGGTAAAGGGGGCTTCCAGATTCTGATAAGCCCCCCGCCCGCAGACCTCCACAACCACCGGCCACGGTTGTGGGGATGAGGCCCTTGTCCTCATCAACATGGGGACAAGGTGCTTTGAGGGGTCACAGACCCCCAAAGCATCCTCCCAATGTTGAGGGCATGTGGCCTGGTACGGTTCAGGAGGGAGGGGGGGCCGCTCTCTCGTCCCCCCCTCTTTTCCTGCGGCCTGCCAGGTTGCGTGCTCGGATAAAGGGTCTGGTATGGATTTTTAGGGGGACCCCCACGTCAATTTTTTTTAAATTTGACGCGGGGTTCCCCTTAATATCCATACCAGACCTGAAGGGTCTGGTTATGGATATTTAGGGGGAACCCCATGTCAAATTCTTTCTTAAATTTGAGTCAGGGTTCCCCTTAATATCCATACCAGACCTGAAGGGCCTGGTAATTGAATTTGGGGGACCCCCACACTTTTTTTTAAAAAAAATTTATTTTTTATCAATGACTTTCAATGAGTGTTCTCTGTATTACGGAGCCGACAATTCATAATAGCTGCGAGTGATTTTAAAGGACTTTTTTTCCTGCATAAATGACACTTTGTGCAGGGACAGTTCTAAGCACCAGAAATATGCGCCTCTTCACAGGCATACTATAGACAACCCCCCCCCCCCTTACGAAATTTAAAGTAATATTACACTTTTATTGTTTCACTTTAATCATTATTAAAATCACTGCTCCCGAAAAAACGGCCGTTTTTAAAACTTTTTTTTGCATTGATACATGTCCCCTGGGGCAGGACCCGGGTCCCCTAACACTTTTTAGGACAGTAACTTGCAAATTAGTCTTTAAAATTAGCACTTTAGATTTTGAACGTTGGAGTCCCATAGACTTTAACAGGGGTTCTAAAGTATGCTATATATTAGCTCCGTCTAATCTTCTTTATACATTCGACAGACACCATAAGCCTTCAAAGACAGATTCGACCGTAATTCATGTGGATTTTCGGACAAATGCAATTTTTGAACGAAAAACGAAATAAAAACGAATTTCGGGAGTAACTAAATAAATTAAGTTTTCGGATGAAAACGAAATTCCGAAACGAAATATTTTACTCTGCACATGTCTAATGCCCTATAGATTATAAATAATTGAAAGAAACATTGTACAGGTCATAAAGAAACTAAAGGCTCCATTTCCAAAATTGTTTGCCAGATTTAATCTGAAATCCCCTAGGTCTATCTCCCACCCTCTTCTACCATTCTTTTCCATACTTTAACCGCTTGACGACTGGCTCACTCCGATATACAGCCGCAGAAGGGCATGTACAGGCATCGCTCGCACCATGAGCTCCGTGACTGTGATTGTGGGTCCCCCAGACTCGATGTCCGTGGAGATACCCGTGATCGTCTCACAGAGAGGAAGAATGGGGAAATGCTGATGTAAACAAGCAATTTCCCTGTTCTGCCTAGTGACACTGACACTGATCACAATGCCCTGTATTCGGGAGCGGTGATTAGTGTCATGTCACACATAGCCCATCCCCGCACAGTTAGAATAACTCCCTAGGACACACTTAACCCCTACAACACTCCCTAGTGGTTAACCCCATTCACTGGCAGTCACATTTACGCAGTTAAAAATGCATTTTTCATCGCACTGATCGCTGTATAAATGTAAATGGTCCCAAAATAGCGTCAAAACTGTCCGATCTGTCCGCCATAATGTTGCAGTCACTATAAAAATCACTGATAGCCGTCATTACTAGTAAAAAACAATTTGTAATAAAAATGCCATAAAACTATGCCCTATTTTGTAGACGTTATAAATTTTGCGCAAACCAATCAATAAACACTTTTTTCAAAAAGAAAAATAAATACTGCGCTAAACCTAAATCTACACTAGTACAAATAAAAATCGTGCAGCTCAGTTTTACAAGATACAGGTAAACACAATAAGATAATAAAAGAAAAAAGCTGTGCACATACATAAAAATTGTAAATAAAATTAAATATAAACACCTATGAGTGATTAATTAATTGCAATAGTAGTGAAAAAAAGTTGATCTACCCCTCTAATAATCAAACATACCATAATTTATAAAAAGAATTATGAATAACAAGTGTTAATAATGAAATTATAAAAAAGTCCAATAAATGAAAAATAGTCCAGTGAAAACTTAATAAATATCTAAATTTCATAAGAATTTATGGACAAATAAAAAATAATAGATTAATAGTAGCAATAAAAATGAAATGTAAAAAAATATATATTAGTGATAATAAATAAATGGTGATAATAGCAGTGTAATAATAATGTAAAAATAAAAAAATTTAATTAAAAATACAAAGTGTTCAATCTTCTGTACAACCAAAACACACCAAGGATCGTGACCACCACCACATAAAAAATGCGCTTACCAAAAGGCAAGCGATTTCATGCCCATAATCAATCTCCACAGCACCTCCTCAGACCATAATCACAGTAGGCTCCCTTATTGAATGAAACAGGCCGGGACTGTCAACATCAGCATGTGAAGCAGAAAGGCAGTACTCAGGATTCCAGGGAAATGGAAATAAGACTCACCATAGCATAATTTCCGTATAAAAAATTTAATAAAAGTAAAGAAATACACTTGCATAGAAAGCAGTAAAAACACCCATAAAAAATGCCGGCCGGCATGCAATTGCCCGTCCAACCTACGCTGTATCGCAATGACGTCAGCACGTCTGCCACCCGACATACGTTTAGTCGTAAAAAGGCTTATTCATGGGGACCAGGTGATGCACTGACTCATCGCTTTATATAACAACACATTAGAACCAAGCCTCGCTGTAAAGCCCATCCAGATTGGCTGATTCACCACAATGCAATATAAGAATGTCACTAAATACTCTAACTTTTTTAACATAAAAAGTAAATAAAAATAAAAACTATTTAAATATACCTGAAAAGGGAAAATATAATGGAGTAACAACTAAAAAAAAAATATATAAATAAACTGACATCTGTGAATCATTATCTATGAAAGCACTGACTCATCGCTTTACATAACACATTGGAACCAAGCCTCGTTGTGAAGCATAAGCTGCCCATCCAGATTGGCTGATTCTCCACAATGCAATATAAGAATGTCACTAAATACTCTAACTTTTTTTAAATAAATAGTAAATAAATATAACGACTATTTAAATATACCTGAAAAGGGAAAATATAATGGAGTAACAACTAAAAATATATATATAAATAAACTGACATCTGTGAATCATTATCTATGAAAGCACTTACTCATCGCTTTATATAACACATTGGAACCAAGCCTCGTTGTGAAGCATAAGCTGCCCATCCAGATTGGCTGATTCATCAAAATGCAATATAAGAATGTCAATAAATACTCTAACTTTTTTTAAATAAATAATACATAAAAATAACAGCTATTTAAATGTACCTGAAAAATGAAAATATATAAAGGAATAGCAACTAAATATATATATATATATATATATATATATATATATAAATAAACTGACATTTGTGAATCAGGCTATTCCTTCTGTGTCCACAATGATGCCATCACATACAAGTGAGGACAAAACTTCTCACTGACATCTAGTAGGGCAATGAGTAATTACAATCAGGCTATTTCGTCTCTCTCCACAGTTATAACATCCCATACAAATGTGGATAGACCTCAACACTGACATCTAGTGGGAAAATGGAAAAATAAAATCCCATTACCATAACACAAAGGAACTGGGACCTCGAAAAATCGAATATCCCAACACCCTACAAAAAATAGAAATAAAACCAGATGTCATATATTAAGAAATAACAACTAAAAAAATATATATGTATAGACTGACATCGGCGAACCAGGCTAAACTTCTGTGTCTACAATAATGCCATCACATGTAAGTGCTGACAGAACTCCTCACTGAAATCTAGTGGGGCAATACATAATTACAACCAGGCTGTTTCATCTCTCTTCACAGTTTTAACATCCCATATAGATGCAGATAGACCTCAACACTGACATCTAGTGGGACAATAGGGAATTAAATCCCATTACCATAACCCAAAGGAACTGGGACCTCAAAAAATCTAATATCCCAACACCCTACAAAAAATGAAAATAAGAACAGATGTCAAATAGTCCATAGTATACCTACATGGTGATAAATCAAAACAAAATAAAATAAATAACAACACTGTTGAAGCAAAAAACGCCACAATGTGTTCACTAATGGGATGGAGGTTATTTCATATCCAACCATCATATCCCAAATCAGCCTCAACCAATATCGCTTATCAGCAGACATTGTACCCACATTACCTCTAACCACGATATGCAACTAAATTACTGGGAAACTGCCTCAAATCGCCACCTTCATAATAGCATAGTATCACATTATCCCACTGAAAAAATCAAAAAGTATATATCAAATAAATAAAAATAAAAATTAATTAAAAAATAAAAACTAAACCCAATGTATATGGCCACTGAGGCTTCACGTCAAGTTCACAGAAATTATATTAAAATTAATTGGTATCAGAAATGATCAATAAAAGCATTTATATCAATGTCCACATTCAACCCAAAAGGGTATAGCATTTTATTTTATGAATCCCTGCCATTTCAAGTCTCGAGATTCCCTGTACTAAGGAACCACCTCTCCAATGAGGAGTATAACGATCAATGCCAGGAAAAATGGTCTTAGCCGGATCTTTATTATGTACCTCCAGGTAATGTCTCGAGACTGGGTGTTTAGGAAAGCCGTGGATGATATTAGTTATATGCTCGTTCAGTCTCACCAAGAGGGCCTGCTTGGTCCTGCCCACATACTGCAGCCCACATGGGCACTGCAGCAAGTATACGACCCCTTCGGTGGAACATGTAACAAAAGGCTTAATATCAAACTCTTTCAGAGTGCTGGATGATGTGAATTTTTGGGTTCTTCTATGTGTGCACTCACTCAACGAGCAGACCCTACACCTCCTGCACTGATATAACCCAGTTAGATTCTCGAAAAAAACTCTTTTAATAGGCGGTGGATCTAAAATATTAGGTGCTACTCTGCTCCTAATAGAAGGAGCTCCCTTATAAACAACTTGTGGCTTCACAGGAAGGACAGTATTTAGAACAAGGTCATTCGTCAAAATGTGCCAATGCTTCTTGATAAATCTACTCACATTCCTATGTTGAATCGAATATGTGGTAACGAAGGGGACAGAGGGTACCCTATCATTATTCCTAGGTCTCTCTATAAGTAGATCTTTCCTATCAATTAGTGATACTTCCTCCAATGTATTCTTAAAGGAAACCTCAGAGTAACCTTTCTCTAAGAACCTCTTAGTAAGAATATCAGCCTGGAGGGAAAACTCCCTGGCATCCAAACAATTACGCCTTAGGTGCATATACTGGCTTTTGGGTACTGACCTTATCCATGCCTCATGATGGCAGCTATCGGTGGGAATGTAAGAGTTATGGTCAGTGCTCTTAAAAAAGTGGCATTTGTAATACCATCACCAGACACCCCAATCTTTAAGTCAAGGAAACTAATCTCCATCTGACTGGCTTCATATTTTTTAAAAAATACCTCTCGTGTTGACATTTAAATTCTCCAAAAAAGATCCAGATCAAGTCAACTGCCATCCCATAGGAGGAGGATGTTGTCTAGGTACTTGGCCCACAACACCACTTGGGGCTTCTTCTGGGCATAGACGACATCTTCCTCCCAAAGGGCCATAAATAGGTTCGCCAGACTGGGGGCATATTTAGCTCCTATGGCAACCCCTCTATCCTGCCTATAAAACTGACCACCAAACCAAAAATAACTCCTAGAAGCTGCAAACTGAAGCAATTCTGAGATGAATGAAATCTGCTCGTCAAACAGATTCAAATCTCACCTCAAAAAATATTCAATGGTAAACAAGCCTTGGTCATGTGGTATGACAGTATACAAAGATGTAACATCTGCCGTCACAAGCCATAACCCAACCTTGGGAGTAAGTCCAGCTATTAGGTTAATCACATGTATAGAATCTTTAATGTGTGAGGGCATCTTGTTGACCAGTGGTTAAAAAAAAATCCACATACCTGCCCCCCGGTACGTAATGGGATTGATACCACTCACAATAAGGCTACCCGGGGGGCAGGTAGGATCCTTATGTATCTTGGGCAGATAATATATTACCGGAGTACGCAGAGCTTTCGGCACAAGATACATTTTTTTTATTTTTTATTTAGAATCCCTGATTCATAACCTCTCTGGACCAGTACCTCTAGTCAATTGCGATACTTGGTCTTAGGATCGAAAGAAAGGGGGGTATAAGTATCTGAGTCTCCCAGGATATTATACATCTCCTTTATGTAATCCTCTTTATTGAGAATTACAATCCCACCCCCCTTATCTGCAGGCCTAATGACCAACCCCTTATTTTCACATAAGGTGTCAAGACCAGCAACCATTTCCTTATTTGATATAAGTCTCTTGATGGGCATTTGATCTAAGTCCCTCAAGATAGCATCCATAAATACTATGAGGGAGGGGGCCATAGCCCCTGGGGGATTAAATAAAGAGGCATTAGAAAGCCCTGAATGTTGAAATCAACCAGGTGCAACGTCATTAGTCTGGATAGGGTTCGAAACCATATATCTTTTGATGTTCAACTTTCGTACAAATTTGTGGACATCCATATAGTTCTGAAATTTGTTCAACCCACGAGGGGATGCAAACTTCAGACCCTTATCCAACACATTAAAATATACAGATTGTGCAGCACAAATAAAAGTCCACAAACATTGATCACATATGACTATGTGACAGCAGGAAAGCGTATAAGGGGAAGACACCAGGTATAAGTATCTGAGTCTCCCAGGATATTATACATCTCCTTCATGTAATCCTCTTTATTGAGAATTACAATCCCACCCCCCTTATCTGCAGGCCTAATGACCAACCCCTTATTTTCACATAAGGTGTTAAGACCAGCAACCATTTCCTTATTGGATCTAAGTCTCTTGATGGGCATTTGATCCAAGTTCCTCAAGATAGCATCCATAAATACTTTGAGGGAGGGGGCCATAGCCCCTGGGGGATTAAATAAAGAGGCATTAGAAAGCCCCGAATGTTGAAATCCACCAGGTGCAACGTCATTAGTGTGGATAGGGTTCAAAACCATACATCTTTTCTTAACTTCAGACCCTTATCCAACACATTAAAATATACAGATGGTGCAGCGCAAATAAAAGTCATCAAACATTGATCACATATGACTATGTGACAGCAGGAACGCGTATAAGGGGAAACACCATGTAGTGAGACAGCTCTTCTTTTGTATGTGACCACTCCTTTCACCGGTAGAAGTAAACTCTTACCAGCTGGGATGGACCTCTGAGTACTCAGATGGTCAAACATGCAGATTCACACTCATGGTGTACAGGAGCCTCACTGGTTAAAAAAGGGGGTTTAATTTCTCTTGAATTTTTTTAATTTCCTCATCCAATCTAACAAGCTTAGCATTTTTTCTCTCAATTAAAAATTTGAGAAAGTTCACTCCCACTGTATTCAAATATTTAAACCAATCCTCGAGGTCTATATCACCCTTCTGTGGGCTGACCTCCCACCTGAGACTCCTAGGGACCATACCATTTCTGACATATGTCTCCAGATAGGCTATGTCCCATTGGGTATGTGTCTCTGAGACAGTCAAATTCTTGAGTCTCAGAAACAAATCACTCAAATCGTCCCCATCCTCTTTATAGATCTCAAACACAGCCTTGGTGTTAACCACCTTAGTGGCTCTGTTGTCAAATACATCCATATCCCCAAATTAATAAACTCTTATTGCAATTTTGTTTACCAAAAATATGTTGAAGAATATGTATTGGCCTAAACGGAGAAAAAAGTTTTTTATATATATTTTTGGGGATATTTATTATAGCAAAAAGTAAAAAAGAATGCGTTTTTTTTTTCAACATTTTTGCTTTTTTTCTATATAGCGCAAAAAATAAAAACCGCAGAGGTGATCAAGTATCACCAAAAGAAAGCTCTATTTCTGGGGAAAAAGGGATATAAATTTTATTTGGGAGCCACGTCGCACGACTGCGCAATTGTCGATTAAAGTGACGCAGTGCCGAATTGCAAAAAGTGCTCTGGTCTTTTGCCAGCCAAATGGTCCAGGGCTGAAGTGGTTAATATGTCTCTTTATATGACTGAACAGATCACTGATGTTCTTTTGTTACACACACTTCTTCTACTCTGAACTTGTCTGTTGTTTTCCTGGCTTGTATTTGCTACACTTTCAATAAAAATATATTAAACATTGAATCCATAGGTTTAATGTCATTTTGGTATTTTATCCTGATTTGGAAGTAATTGTTTCTGTTCATTTTTTAAACATATTTCCTACTACTTTTTATAGCAATATAATGCTTATCACTATATTAATGAGCTCCCTTAATAATTTTGGGGGGATGGGTGCTTAAGTGGTTTCAATTAAACTGCGGGACTCCCAATTAGCCTGTAGAACCTAAGATTTATGAAGAAAATAGATTATAGTCATAAACAATAGCCGCATGGCCTTTGTTAGATCCCACGACACGTGAAACAAGGTTCTCTTGCTGGTTGCTCTGGGTCTAGTCTAAACACAACCCTTTTCCGTGCAGGTACTATCTGAAAGAGTATGCTCCCACCTGACAATACCTGCAAATTTTTATCTCCAAAGTAACTAGGCAGTAAGGATGGGCAAATCGCCCTGGGTTCAATTCTCCAAGTGTTTAGCAATATTCATTGAACTTAAATTAGAGGAAAAAAAA
Organism: Lithobates pipiens; assembly: GCF_037356315.1. Lineage (NCBI taxonomy): Eukaryota > Metazoa > Chordata > Amphibia > Anura > Ranidae > Lithobates > Lithobates pipiens. Next base: position 182,813,209 of record NW_027507748.1, read on the forward strand.
AATTCTGTTGAAGTCTATTGGCATAAAATGTATTATTCAATTCTGTCCATTTTAGGGTTAATAGGAAAAATGTTTGCAAAAATGTAAGGGAACTGAAAAATGTATTTTAGAAAATGCCATACATCATAGAGAGTGCCCTTGAGTATGGCTTGGAGGGCAAAATGTAAAATTGTTTAAATAACATGCTTGGAGGATGCGCTAAAGTTGTACATGGTGCTATGGAGCAGTTTAATGTTTACAGACAGTCTCAGTAACAGCGTACACTGGCAGTTCATATTTGTCTGTGTACTTATTTTTTTCCTATATAATTAGTTTGTTTTACAAGCAGCAGCACCCCAATCTCATTCATTTCAGTGTAAAAAAAAATTTTTTTACAGGTAGCTTTTACTGGCAGATACAAATTGGGCAGTAGTTTGCTGTGGTGCTTATTATCTTGCTGTTGCAAAACTGACCTGCCACTGGCTATTTTCTTTTATGTTTCCATTGGAAATTAGATGATAGTTCACAGATGAGTAGGATGGAAAAACTCTGTCCGATGAAGAATCATCAGGGCAATAAAACATCAACCATGTAATGAGATGTACATGCTCTTACCAGAATAGGTGGACTCTAATGTCGGCAACACAGAGTCAAACAGGCAGAGTGCCACCGACAGCAGGTATGTGGAACTCACGATGGTCCGAACATCCGGAGCAGGAACTGAAATGACTGTGCTTGACTTGGTGGGCTTCCAAACGAAAACCGTCACAGCTAGATCTAGAGGGTCAGCTCAAAAAAGACAGGTTATATGTTCCTTTTAAGAAAAATGGTACACAACATTATGCAGGTAGATGGAATCCCACATCCGGAGGTCTACTGAATTTGCTAATCACCATATGGTACAGACGAATAGAACAATTTCCTCCCCAATCGATGGGGTCTTGTTACCCTCTTAAATGTATCATAGATCAGGTATAAACCAAATCTGTGTTTATTTAAAACTGGAGTGGACTTTGCCCAGATGATGGAGCAGCAAGTCAGGGCTCACAGGAGCTAGCAAAAAATCATGGAGGGTGCAGATCTTTTTCCAAGAAATATTCCTCTCACATTCATGCTTTGGCAGTGACCATCTCAGGCTATGCACTTCAATTTCCCAATTTTCAATTTCCCAATTCTTGTGCGCATGAAAAGGAACATGTTTTAGCCTGTGCACAAAAGAAGACCTTTCCTTATAGGTTTTCATAAGAGATAATAGGCCTAAATAGTATGTCTAATGTTTATGTTGTCTATAAAGATATAGGGAATTGTGAAAGTGTTAGGGGGATTAAGGGCACTTAGTTTTTTTGGAATGGTGTGCTGATTTAAAAAAGCATCTCAAAGCATAAATGGTCAACAATAAGTAAATGCGCCACTTTGAGCATTGAAAAAAAAAAAAAATCCAGAATACCACCCTGAAACAAATGTCAATTTTTTCACTTGAAGTTTTTCATTTAAAGCAAAGTGGAAGTGTCTGTAAAAAGGCTGTACCACCCACTGAGCCCTATCTTTTACATTGTGTTGTGTAACATTTTAAGGCCATTCAAATTTCTGTGCTGGGCTAATGCGTGCATTACTGTTAATGTGGGGGGTTACACTTGCAACATGCAGTGTCATTCATTTTGAATGACACCCCTAAGACAATGCACCTGTATTGTAGTCTGCATTAAATACATTAGGGTGTGTTAGTAGCCCATTCATTTTGAATGGGCTGCCTTAGCCCAACACATGTTAACACATGTTAATGCAATGCAAGATTGTAAATGAGCCCTATAAATTTATATCCGCATTGAGTTTGTTGACAGCTCAATATTTTATTTTCTAGCTTTTTATTTACTTTTTTACTATGCTTTATTTATTGTTTATTTATTTTTGCTTTTTTACCTTCTTTTTTTTTCTTTCTTTTACTTGAGTCCTGCCACTAAGGGACAAACCCCATAGGGGCAATACACATGCAAAGGAAGGTCCTCTTTAATGAGACATCAGGAGTAAAACAGATTAATTCTATTAAAAGTAGAGGCCTTGACCAAATTTGATATCTTATGCTATAAATGTACCATTTGTTTAGACATAGCATTTAAGGTAATTTAGGACTGTTTAATTTGAAAGAAAAATATATTTTTGATAATAAAACTACAATTATATATGTAATGTAATGCTGAAAAAATTTAGTATCCCTGACTTTGTCAACAGTAAATGTAAATCACTACTACTAAAAGTGCACTGAGATTCCCTTAAAGTGGTAATAAAATAATAATAATATTTTTTTTTTCTAAATCAGATAAAAAATAACATAACTTAAATGAATTTAAATGTAAAGCTTCCCTTTTCAATTGACTATATCTCTATATTCCTATTCTCTCCGTGTCCCCTGTGCCGCCAGGACCTATGGATCTCTGTGTGGGTCCCTGTAAGATGTGCAATCCCACTCTGTACCAGAATGCTACATGCAGCCATTCAGAGCGCTGCAGACACATTTACGGTAAGAAGGACAAGCCACACCTCTCCACCTTCTCCACATATAGGATTGACACCAATGTGTCCCTCTAATGCTAGCAGTGTGCGAGGTGCTCTGAATGACTGCATGTACAGTAGTAGTACAGAACGGGAGCATACACATTGTGCAGTCAGGGGGCAATTGAACATAGTGTCAGGGCTGGGCTCAGCCCTTCCTTCTCTGAGCTGGCCGCTCAGCTGTCAGCTAATTGCCAGCTCCTATCTCTCCACAGTGACTCACCTATTGATGATATCCTGCTCGTCAGACCTGCCTACTTAAGTCATCCAGCCCAGATGATCTCTGCCTTTGCCTTGGTCACATCTCTACAGATGTGTTCCTGTTAAAGACTTGCTTGGCTGACATTCCTTCTGGCTCCAAACTCTGTTTTCTGTTCTACTACACTCATCTCTGGCTCTCTGGTGTTTTGGTTTGTCTGAATATCCGTTCTGGTTCCTGAACTCTGGCTATGCTTTGACTACATTTACTCTGTTTACCTTTTTTTTTTTATTATTAAACAAGTGAGATTTAATTGTACTTCTGTCTCAGTCTGATTCATGGTTTCTGACAGTAGGTGAAGGCCATGAATTCAGAAGATGCAGTCAATCCACTTGTTGGTGATATTTTTTCCAGATTGGATTAGCAGGATCACTGCATTGATCAGTTTGCCATGGCGTTACAAATGCTCCTGAGTTGCACGGCTCACCTGGAATCTCCCACTGTGGCTGCTCTGGTACAGTGGGAGATTGAAGGGTCTGGTATGGATTTTGAAGGGGACTCCCACCCCATTTTAAAAAAAATTGGTTTGGGGTTCCGCTTAATATTCATACCAGACCCAAAGGGCCTGGTAATGGACTGTGGGGGAATCCCATGCTGTTTTTTTCAATGACTTTTATGTGTATTGCCAGGCCCGACAATTCATTGTAGTCGAGAGTGGTTTTAAATTACTTTTTTTCCTTTACAAATGTAATTTATGCAGGGACATGGGAAACATATGCCACTTTACAGGCATACTATAGACACCTCCTAGGTATGAAATTTAAAGGAATATTTCACTTTTATTGTTTCACTTTAAGCATTATTAAAATCACTGCTCCTGAAAAAACGGCCATTTTTAAAACTTTTTTTACATTGATACATGTCCCCTGGGGCAGGACCCAGGTCCCCAAAATCTTTTTATGATAATAAATTGCATATAAGCCTTTAAAATTAACACTTTTGATTATTCATGTTCGGGTCCCATAGACTTTAATGGTGTTCGCATGTTTGAACAAAATTTTTTGCCTGTTCGCATGTTCTGCTGTGAACCGAACCCAGGTTCCCTGCTCCGACCCAGGTCCCCAAACAGTTTTTATGACAATACCATGTATATAAACCTTTAAAATTAGCTTTTGGCTTTCAAATTCTGTGAACAGGCGAACACCTGATGCTCATCCCTATTTGCTATATGGACTCAATGTTTGTTACATATTTTTTATAATCATTATTCACTTGTTTGATTATTTTCCATTATTGTCACATATGTTTACCAGTATTTGCTATCACTCACAATATTACATGATTGGGTTCTAATAATTTTTTGCAGATGCTCTGTGTTTTTTGTGATTTCAATTATTTCTATCTGCTTTATCTGTTCACTGATAATTTTTCATTTTTTAGTTGTTTCACTTATTGATATACTGGTTTTTACCAGTTTCTTTACTCATCACTTCTTTGCACATAAACGGTTTACCAGTTGTGAGCACATTGGTTTAGTCTTTAATGGTTTGTGTCTCACAGATAAAGTTTTAGCGAAGCTTTATCTTTTTTACATTTCTGTCCGGCGTCATATAACGCCCTGAGTTACAGCTTGAATTTTGTAAAGAGCAGTTTTTTTTCTTACCAAGTTATTTCCTCATCTAAGTTTCTGCTGGTTATTGGTTATCCTTGGTTACTAAGGCACATCCCCTCTTTTTATTGGCTCCGTGCTGAGGTTCTATCCTGGTCATCACAGTGCAGTATGACATGCTTCCAGAAGGAAGCCAAAGTCCTATGCACTTCTTCTCTCTCTTCCCTGCTGGAGGAGTACTGGGATTTTAGCGATGTCTTTGACAAAGGTCAAGCCGGTAGTTTGCCTGCACACCAGTCATATGACTGCGCAATTGACCTTCAACCTTGTTCAATACCCCCTCTTGGACGGGTTTACCCTTTTTCGGTCTTGGGGGATAAGGCTATGGAGGGTATGTTGCAGACGCACTTTCTTGATGTTTCATCCACAAATCTGCATCTCTTCCTGGTGCTGGTTTCTTCTTTGTGAAGAAGATGAGTGGTGAACTGAGACCTTGTAATAATTATAGGGGTCTCAATTGTTTCACGATTAAGACTGCCTATCCGACGATTAAGACTGCCTATCCGATTCTGTTGATTATGGAGTTATTTGACCGCCTCAAGGGAGCAACGGTTTTCACTAAGCTTGGTTTGACCAGAAGTTTTTTAATCAAAACAGGGGTGTGGCAATGGGGGCTAAGTATGACCCTAGTTTAGCAAATCTTTTCATGGCCCAGTGGGAGGAGGATGTCATCTATGTTGGCCATAAACCCCAGCTGAAGCTGTGGGTTCGGTACATTGATGACATCCTCCTCCTGTTGGACGGGGACCGTGAAGATTTGAATGTTTTTATGGATTCTCTGAATTCAAATCAAAGAGGGATCAAGTTGAGTTTTGAAGCTAGTCAAGTCAGTATTAACTTCTTAGATCTAACTATATATAAATCTGAGGAGCAATTTTCTACCTCCACTTTTTTTAAAAGCACAGATAGAAATTCATATATTCCAACAGTTAGCTGCCATCATCAAGTTTGGCTGAATTCTATACCCAAGAGTCAGTATTTGAGAATTAGAGGGAACTGCACAGATTCCGATCTTTTCGACAAACAAGCCGACATCCTTTCTAAACGTTTCGTAGAAAAGGGTTATAAGGATAAAATACTTGGACCGGCCTTACAAGCTGCCAAAGTTATTGATAGAAGGGAATTACTAAAGGAGAGAGTGAAGACAAATTCGGATGACAAGATGGGTCTTGTCCCTTTTGCAACAACATTTTCAGTCCAACATCAGGCTATAAAAAAGATTATTAACAAGCACTGGCATATTTTGGGTAGTGATTCAGTCTTAAACGAAGTTATACCAGTTAGACCACGAGTGGTATATAAGGGTGCCCCTTCTCTTAGGAATAAGTTAGCACCCAATGTTCTGAATCCTCCCATTTTTAGAGCTAGTTTTTTTGAGCATCTGAAGGGCTATTATCAATGTCGTAGATGTCGAATTTGCTCTATTAGTGGATGTACGCAGAGGCGCACTCATTCATTTGTATCATCTATTACGTCACGTGTACATAATATTTGACCATTTTTTACATGCACCACCAAAAGAGTTGTCTATCTACTTCAATGCCTGTGTGGGCTTCAATATGTTGGGAGAACTAAAAGGGCATTGAGTGTACGTTTAAACGAGCATATAACTAATATTATCAATGGCTTTCCGAAGCATTCTGTATCTAGGCACTATTTGGAATACCACAACAGAAATCCGGCTAAAACCATAATTTTGGGTATAGATAAATTTAATCTACCTTGGAGAGGGGGCTCCGTAGTTAGGGGTATATCGAGATTAGAAATGGCCTGGATCCATAAAATTAAATGTTATGCCCCTTTTGGGCTTAACGTAGACGTTGATGTTAATGCGTTTATAGATAATTCATGATTTTATTTTTGCTATCTGCTGCCAATATGTGGAATTCATGATAGTACCAGTGGAGGGTTCCTTTTTGTTTACTCGATTTGAATTGATGGGAGGATGTGAAGTTTTTTTTCCTTTCTTCCGATATTATATCCGTATTTTTTGTATGTTCATATTTTGAGTATTTCAGTATTCTATGTTTCTTTTTGATTTTACGTTTTTTCCGGTTTTATTGTTTCTGCTTAGTTTTATTTTTTAATTTTATTTTTATTTTTAATTTTATATTTATTTTTCATTATTTATTTATTTATTTTCATATTTGTTTGTTTTTTTATTTTGTTTTCTGTCATATATTTTTCAGTATTTATGTTTTTATTTATCAATATAACAAATCTCCTTTTTATGGATATGGAGATTAACATTAAGCAGGGTGTTTTGGCACACTGCCCCTGCTTTGTGTTTTTGTTATTTTTTACATATATTTTTATAAGCTAACATGCTGTTTTGCATATGGCGATTATTTTTGTTTTTCTCACCATATGTATTTTTTTAATTATGAGGCCGTCGCGTTCTGCTGGCGGTTTGTGTTATTATCCAACAAGCTAATTGAGGCCGTTATGCTCTTGCTGGTGGTTTTTGTTGTTTTTTGCCTCTATCTAACATGCTGCCTGTAGCTTCATGCGACCGCCATGTTGATATGACGCATTTCCAGTTTTTCTGCCCTTATCTAAAATGCTGCCTGTAGTTTCATGCGGCTGCCTTGTTGATATGACACATTTCCAGTTTTCCTCCCCTCAGCTCAGAACGAGGCTTGGCTATTATTGATGTGTGTATATTAACGTGATGTGTCAGCGAGTCGCCCACACCCCAGACGACGTCACATGTGACAAAACGGACGTAGGGTGGTCTCGACATGTTGACGCTATCACGTGACTATTGGGCGCTCGTTTTGCCGGCCGGTATTTAACGCTGTTTTAATTGGTTTGTTTGTGAGTATGTTTCTTATGATCTAATAAAACGTTTTGTATGCGGATTTACGCTATGGGAGTTTTTTTTATCCACATTCTATGAGCGATCCTGTTATTGGAGGTCATTCAAAAGGGTTTGATGCTGTCCTGATTCGATGGTCCCTTGGGAATCTTAATGATATATGCTCAGATTTCTTTGTTTGGTAAGCGCGCATTCAGATTGTTAATCAGCACAGTGGTGGTGAAGGAAGCCTATACCCTATACAGAGTTTAACTGGAGGAATATCTTCAATCCAATGGACTGTTGCACTTATTTTTCTTTTTTCTGAGAGCACTTTATTGGGCACGTTTGTTTACTTTATTTATTTATTTGATGTTTGCACATTTCTGTCTTAAGGCCCCTTTCACACGGGGTGGATCAGTAATTATCCGCCCCGTGATGATCCGCTCGCTCAGCGGGGATCGCTCCGTTGTCCCCGCTGAGCCGGCTACGGACAGGGCTGTCTCCGCACACTGTGCGGGGACCACCCTGTCAGCTCTCTGCTCTCCTCTATGGGGATCGGATGCGCACGGACCGTCTGTCCGTGTTCATCGGATCCGCTCTGCAGACGGATAGAAAAATAGGATTTTCCTCCGTCTGCAGAATCGGACAGTAGCGGAGGCGGACGAAATCGGGTGTCTGCGGATGTTCATCCGCAGACACCCGCTATCCCATAGGGATGAATGTATGCCCGTATTTCATCCGCAAACGGATGGATGAAATACGGACATATCGTCCGCATGTGTGAAAGGGGCCTTAAGCACTTTATAAGTGTACTAATTATATGAATTTTATTTATGTTTACATTTATCTATTTGACATTTCAATGAATTTTCCCATTTATTTATTTATTCGATATTTAACCACTTTTTGTTTAACCACCGTTAAATAACGGCCTCACAGAATTCTGCTCTCGCGCGCCCCCTGGGGCGCGCACACGAGATCATTCGTGACCGCCGGGTCCAGTGGACCTGGCGCATCATGGATCACGGTAAACAGCCGCTCGTCGCGGCCGTTTACCACGTGATCGCTCCGTCAAATGACGGAGTGATCACTTGTAAACAAACCGGCGTCATGTTATGACGCCGGTTCCTCCCTCCCCCTCTCTGTACCGATCGGTATAGCGGAGGGGAAAGAGATCGGTGTTAGCAGCGCTGTGGGCTGCATCTGCAGTGCCCACATCGCTGCTCACCGAATTTAACCCCTCAATTCCCTGCCATTACTCTGCAATACCCTGTCATTACTCTGCAGTAACCCCCATTACTCTGCAATACCCTGCCATTACTCTGCAGTACCCCCCAATACTCTGCAGTACCCCCCATTACTCTGCAATACCCTGCTATTACTCTGCAGTACCCCCCATTACTCTGCAGTACCCCCCATTACTCTGCAATACCCTGCAATACTCTGCAGTACTCTGCAATACCCTACCATTACTCTGCAGTACCCTGCCATTACTCTGCAATACCCCCCAATACTCGGCAATACCCGGCAATACCCCCCAATACTCTGCAATACCCCCCAATACTCTGCAGTACCCTGCCATTACTCTGCAATACCATACCATTACTCTGCAGTACCCTGCCATTACTCTGCAGTACCCCCCAATACTCTGCAATACCCCCCAATACTCGGCAATACCCGACAATACCCCCAATACTCTGCAATACACCCCAATACTCTGCAATACCCCCAATACCCCGCAATACCCCAATACTCTGCAATACCCCCCAATACTCTGCAATACCCCGCCAATACTCTGCAATACCCTGCCATAAATTGCCATACCCAGCCATACTTGGAGATACCCTGCAATACCCAGCCATACTCGGAGATACCCAGCCATAGACGCCCCCCCCCACCCCTCACCGCCCTCCGGTGCTTCTACCAACTCGCCAATACGATCAAAGCCATAATCTTTTTTTTTTTTTTATTTCAGGCTTCCCAGCCTAGAGGTGAGATGTGGGGTCATATTGACCCCCAGATTTCACTGTCATGCCATATTCCTATTACAAGGGATGTTTACATTCCTTGTAATAGGAATAAAAGTGATCAAAAAATTATTTTTGGGGAAAAAAATGTCAAACTAAAATAAATAAAGTAAAATGAACAATAATAAAAAAAAAAATTAAAGCGCTCGCATGCAGAAGCGAACGCATATGTAAGCCCCGCCCACATATGAAAACGGTCTTCAAACCACACATGTGAGGTATCGCCGTGGACGTTAGAGCGAGAGCAATAATTCTAGCCCTAGACCTCCTCTGTAACTCAAAACATGTAACCAGTAAAAAAAATGTAAAGCTTCGCCTATGGGGATTTTTAAGTAGCGACGTTTGTCGCCATTCCACGGGCATGTGCAATTTTGAAGAGTGACATGTTCGATATCTATTTACTCAGCATAACTTCATCTTTCACTTTATGCAAAAATTGGGCTAACTTTTTTTTTTTAAGCACAAAACTGTTTTTTCGCCCCAAAAAATGCGTTCGAAAAATTGCTGCGCAAATACCGTGTGAGATAAAAATTTGCAACGACCACCATTGTATTCTCCAGGGTAGGGATGAGCCGAACACCCCCCTGTTCGGTTCGCACCAGAACCTGCGAACAGACCTAAACTTCGTGTGAACTTTAGAACCCTATTAAAGTCTATGGGACTCGAACGTTCACAATCTAAAGTGCTCATTTTAAAGGGTAATATGCAGGTTACTGTCCTAAAAAGTGTCTGGGGACCTGGGTCCTGCCCCAGGGGACATGGATCAATGCAAAAAAAAGTTTTAAAAACGGCCGTTTTTTCAGGAGCAGTGATTTTAATAATGATTAAAGTGAAACAATAAAAGTGTAATATTCCTTTAAATTTTGTAGCTGGGGGGTATCTATAGTATGCCTGTGAAGGGGCGCATGTTTCTGGTGCTTAGAACTGTCCCTGCACAAAGTGTCATTTGTGCAGGAAAAAAAGTCTTTTAAAATCACTTGCGGCTAAATTGTCGGGTCTCCGTAATACAGAGAACACTCCATGAGTGTTCTCTGTATTAGCCGACAATTCATTCATTCATTGATAAAAAAAAAAAAAAAGCGTGGGGGTTCCCCTAAATTCAATTACCAGGCCCTTCAGGTCTGACATGGATATTAAGAATGTGTTTTGGGGTGTAAAAGTGTGGTATGCATATGCTATGTGTGAGAAATAACCTGATAATATGACAATTTTGTGGAAAAAAAAAGTAAAAAAAATCTTGATTTTTGCAAAGAATTGTGGGAAAAAATTACAACTTCAAAAAACTCATCATGCCTCTTACTAAATACATTGGAATGTCTTCTTTCCAAAAAGGGGTCATTTGGGGGGTATTTGTACTTTTCTGGCATGTTAGGGTCTCAAGAATTGAAATAGGCCGTCAGTACTCCAGGTGTGATCAATTTTCAGATATTTGCACCATAGCTTGTGGACTCTCTAACTTTCACAAAGACCAAATAATATCCACCAATTTGTACTTATTTTTACCAAAGATATGTAGTAGTATAAATTTTGGCCAAAATTTATGAAGAAAAAATTACTAATCTGCTAAATTTTATAACAGAAACAAAGAAAAATTCATTTTTTCACAGAATTTTCGGTCTTTTAAAAATAAAAAAACTGAGAGGTGATTAAATACCACCAAAAGAAAGCTCTATTTGTGTGAAAAAAAGGACAACAATTTCATATGGGTACAGTGTTGCATGACTGAGTAATAGTCAATCAAAATGTGAGAGCACCAAAAGCTGAAAATTGGTCTGGTTATTAAGGGTGTTTAAGTGCCCAGTGGTCAAGTGGTTAATATTTATTTTTTGAGTGAAACTGTTTATATATTGTATATGCATTAATTTTGTGTATGTATCACGATTGATTTTTATTTGCTTATTATTTTTCCTCTTAATTTTTGTCAGTCATAGTAGATGGTGGCTGAATTTCGTTAGGGTTTACTATATGGGAGAGCGCGGTTGTAATTTTTATTTTATTGATTTGAGAGAGGCATACAATCTTGTGAGGATTAAGGAGGGCGACGAGTGGAAAACTGCATTTAATACCAGAACAGGCCATTATGAGTACCTTTTGTCCTTTGTAACACCTCTGAAGTTTTCCAGGAATTTATTAACAATGTCCTCCAAGATTTGTTGCAGTTATGTGTGGTGTTTTTTCTTGATGATATTCTCATATTTTCCAAGTCCTTGGAGAGCCACCACATAGAGGGCTGTCATGTGCTTCAGAAATTAAGAGAGAACAATCTCTATTGTAAATTGGAGAAGTGTGAATTCCATTGTGAACAAGTTCAATTGCTGGGTTTCATTTCATTTCGTTTTGTTTAGTTTCATGTCATTTCCACTGTTTGTTTTTCTTTTTTTTTTTTCCACAAAATTTTATTAAGATAAGGTAAACATACAAGAAAATACAGGCAACGGATAAGACATCGCATCAAAATGAACATGACATAATAAGTCATCAGTGCCTAAATAAACAAATAATAGTTCAGTAGCTAATTACAGAGCTTAACCAAATTCCAAACGTGGAAAGAAACACATCAATGATCTTAGTTACTTGTACAGTTGTGTCTTAAAACGGTCTAAAGGGTGCCTTAACTAGAAAGGAGGGAAATCTAAAGCATTCTGAATGTACGTTATGGGGGGAAGGAGGGGGGGGTGATGGTAAAGTTAGGGGAGAGGGGGGATAATGAGAAAGGTATAATCTAGTGTATGAGAGCCATTTAGCCAGTTTGTGAGGAGTACGCGTCAGTAAGTTTGAAACTACGCCAGTCCTGCCATGTTGCTGAAAATTTTGAGACTGTGTCATTGGAGATACTGATTAATTCTTCAAAGGTTTCGGTATTGTTTAACCTACGGAACCATTCCGCTAAAGTTGGTACTGTAGAGGATCGCCAATGACATGGGATGCACTGTTGAGCTGTGTTAATCATGATCATATTGAGGGATTTAAAGTAGCGTGTCTTGGGGATTTTGGTATAGTGAAGTAGATAGGAAGCTGGGGAAAAATTATTGCTTTGGGATGTTACTGCAAGAATGGTGTCATGGACTGACCTCCAGAAATTCTGAAGGGCAGGACACGACCACCAAATGTGGAGCATGGTCCCTTCCGCCTTGCCACATCGCCAGCATAAGTTGGAGATGGTATCTGAGAATTTGTGAAGCAGGGAGGGGGTTCTGTACCATTTGGAGAGGATTTTGTATCCTCCCTCTTGAACCGCTACATTAAGGGAACCTTTGAGAACATAAGTACAAATGGTTTCCCACTCTGAGTCAGAAAGTTTGATAGCTAGATCTTGCTCCCATGAGGAATAGGGTTTGCTGGAGAACGCTGATTTGTCCCCGAAGAGATATGTGTAGAGAATAGAGATGAGATGTCTTTGTGGTTCGTGTTGTGTACATAGACTTTCTAGGGTGTTCAGATCTCTAGTCCAATAGTCCGTATTGTGTCGGCTAGTCAAGAAGTGGTGGATTTGTCTATACGTCCAGTCGGATATGTGGGTAGGGGAAGCCGTGGAATTCAGATCGACCAGTGTTCTGAAAGTCCTTCACCTATTGAAAAATTGTCTAGCAGTAAGTTCTGTGTGGGGCCAGGAGTTGGCCAGATAGTTAGAGCTCTCGCCTGGTGGGAAATCGGGGTTATCCCTCAGTGGAGTAAGTGGACTCAACCACGGGTGCGGATATATTGTTTTCAATGCCTTGTGGATAACCGACAGCGTGGGCCCAATCAGCGGGTGTTGCTTGTGTTGTATCGGTATATGGCGTGGATTTATCCAGGGCATTAATCGAAGAGATTGTGTAGAGATAGAGTGCTCTAATGGTACCCAGTCCTTAACATTTTGGTGGACATTCCAGTCCACAATCCTGGCTAAGTGTGTGGCCCAGTAGTATCGACGTAGGTCAGGAAGAGCAATTCCTCCTTTGGTTTTTGGTAGGGTAAGACGTGTGAATTGTATTCTTGGCCTTTTGTTTTGCCATATAAAGGCAGAGCAGGCTTGTCGGAAAGAATGGAAAAAGGACGAAGGAATGCTGATCGGAATTGATTGCATTAAGTAAAGGAAACGTGGTAAAATTGTAATTTTAAGGAGCGCGGCTCTACCGAACCAAGACACATGTAAAGATCTCCAGTTTTTAAGGTCTGATTTGGTGCTTTGCAATGCTGGAAGAAAGTTTTCCTTGAAAAGATTTGAGAGGGACGTCGGTATTTTAATTCCCAAGTAAGTGATTGAATGTTCGGCCCAATTGAAGGGGAAATTCGCTTGACATTGCGCTACCATCTCTGCAGGGAGAGTTACATTCAGGGCAATGGATTTGGAATAGTTTATTTTAAGATTTGAGATGGATTGGAACATTTCCAAGTCGGAAAGAAGATTGGGGATAGAGATATGCGGATTGGTTAAGAAAAGGAGGAGGTCATCCGCAAAAGCTGCTATTTTGTAGATGCGTGTATTGATTGTAATGCCATTAATATCTGTATTAAGTTTTAGTTTATTGAGAAGGGGTTCGAGAGTGAGAACAAAGAGTAGAGGTGAAAGGGGGCATCCCTGTCTCGTGCCATTGTGAAGCCGGAAGGCGCTTGACAGGTGACCATTGACCCGCACTCTGGCGGTCGGTTGGGAGTACAGGGCTCGGATATATGAGAGAAGCAAATCTGGTAAACCTATTGCTTTGAGTACCGAGTCCATGTAGTCCCAGGCCACCCTGTCAAACGCCTTCTCGGCATCCAGGGAAAGAAAAAATCCTTGTTTATTGGTAGAGGTCAGCCAGTGGTGGAGGTTTAGTGCTTTAATAGTATTATCCCTACCTTCCCGTCCCGGGATAAATCCTACCTGATCTAAAGAGATCAAAGACGGGAGAAGCGGCAATAAGCGATTCACAAGGATTTTAGCATAAATCTTGACATCCACATTAATGAGTGATATGGGGCGGTAATTCGTTACCAGGGAAGGATCCTTGTCCTCCTTCGGTATTACCGTGATGTGTGCTTCAAGCATATGAGGGGGGGCATGAGAAGTAGAAGCAAAGGATCTATAAGCTAAGAGAAAGCAGGGTCTAAGTATGTCTGTAAACGTTTTGTAATATGTCAAAGGGAGGCCATCTGGGCCTGGTGCTTTCCCGACCTTCATCTCCTTGACTGCCTTATCGAATTCTTCTTCGGATAAGGGAATATTTAGCTGTTGGGCTTTTTCTTGAGAAATACGTTTTGGGCCAAATTTGGAGAGGAATTCGTTAATAACATGCTGTCTCACATCCAAACTATTGGGCTTAGTTGGTCTAGAAGGAATGTTGTAAAGTGTTTGGTAATATTCTTCAAATTTTTGGGCTATAGCTTCATTTGATGTGTGAGCCTTACCATGTTTGTCAGTAATATGATGTACAGTTGAGTTAAGTTTCTTGCTTTGAACAGCTCTAGCCAGAAGAGAGCCTACTTTATTACCCTTTTCATAAAAGAGTTTATTTCTTAGGACATATTGTCTCCTGGTTTTCAGGTTGAGTTCTTCTAATAGCTGTTTCCTGGCTTGGGTCAAGGCTTGGTAGGTCTGTAGCGCCAGAGTCTGTTTGTGTGTGGCTTCCAACCCACGAATTTGGGACATAAGTGTTGCTATTTTGGTCTGGCGTTCTTTTTTAAGAAGAGAGGATAATTTTATAAATTCCCCTCGAATTACAGTTTTATGGGCTTCCCATTGTAATAGTGTGGAAGTGTCGGGGATTTCATTAAGTCTGAAATAATCTGTAAGACAAGTGCTTATTCTGGCTACATTAATTGGGTCTTTGAGCAAAGAGGGATTGAGTCTCCACGTTTTAGACTTGGTTACAGTTTCGGGAAATTCTAGAAGGATGGTGATCGGATGGTGGTCCGAAAAAGTCATCGGTTCTATCTTGGCCCTAGTCAAGAGGGGGAGGTCAGGTTGTGAAATAAAAAAATAGTCAATTCGGGAGTATTTTTGGTGAATAGGGGAGAAGTATGTGTAGTCTTTTCCCTGTGGATTCAGCGTTCTCCAAGTATCATGTAGCAAGATGTTTTGAAGTTGCAATTTGATTTGTTTCAAGGCTTTATATGGCAAGGCTGAGAAACCAGAGGAGGAATCTAAGATAGGGTTCAGGGGGACGTTAAAGTCCCCCCCGAGAATAAGAATGCCCGATGAGAAGGAAGATAAAAGGTCACAGACAGAGCGGAAAAAGGTAACTTGTTTTGTGTTGGGAGAGTATATATTAGCAATTGTGATTGGTTTGGAGTAAATGGTCCCTTTAAGAAATAAGTATCTCCCTTCAGTATCACTTAGTTGAAAGGGTGTGTTTTTGGAAATAAGGGTCGACACACCTTTTGTTTTGGAGTGGCGATTCGTCGAATGAAAAACCGTGGGGAAATTTTTATCTGACATTTTAGGAGTTTTGCCTGTCAGAAAATGTGTTTCTTGTGCAAATATTATATTCGCTTTCAATTTATGGCACTCCCGCAGAAGCCGGGATCTCTTTTCCGGTAAGTTAAGGCCTTTAGCATTAATGGAGACCAACTTCAGCGAGAGAGCCATGGAGTGTGATTTGCATGAAGGGGAGGTCATTCTATCTTTGGTTTTGTGCGAGACGCAATAGAGCTCCCTGGGTATGTGACGGCTGGGTTCGGTAAGACGAGTATCTATATGGGTTTGTATTACGTAGCGTAGAAGTAACACTAGAGGAGAAAGGGGATAGAGGAAGTAGGGGAGGAACGGGGTAGGTTTTGGGAGGAGACCTAGTCTCGAAGGAACTTACACTCGTGAATTATAGAGAAGTGCAATCAAAACTAGCATAGTAATCAACTCTTCGAAGGTTTGCAGCGAGAACCAGCTCGCTATGTCCTATGCAATAAATACAGTGCACAGGACTAAACCTTGACGAATTTGAGATAGTCCAATACCTGATGGTAGTTAAATTGGTGGGGTTGAACGGAGTATCTCTGTGTGAGACGTCGTCCGGATTATTGAGGAGTAAAAATAGAAGATTAGTATATGCTAGCAGCTGAACGGAGGGAAGGATATAAAAGCTAAATAAGGAGGAGAGAGAGATGAAAGCTGCCTAAAGACAGTCTAGATTGTTGGCAAAATAGTTAAAAGAATCAAGAAAGAGGGATTGAGCATTGGCAAATGTACCTAACTAATGTAAAAGGCACTCCATCTGCAGGTACGAGTAGGAGAGGCATAACAGGATTGAGGACAAGGGGTGCGAAACTGACGGCAATTAATATTTATCTGGAAACTCTAGTTGGTACAATCATGCAGAGAACATTGTTAAGGAGAAGAGACATTGAAGGGTAGAAATAGAGACCAGGAAGTGTAACATAACATGAAAGATGGGTTATACCCCATCAAAAGTAAACAGATAATGAACTTTAAAAACAAACTAAAGCATGGTTGTCAGACTAAGCAGGTACCATGTGGCAATACAACAAGACTAGCTCTTTCCTGAACTGAATTAATATAGGCTCGAGGACGGGTCAAGGATTCATCACTAGCAACCCCCCCCAAAAAATTGTAGTAGCGGAGTTGTTGTGGAAATGAAAAAATGTTTTTCTATGGACCCAGAGAAACTTTCCGCAGTCCTACAATGGCCTCGACCGGTGGGTTTATGCCCTTCAAGCCCCTGACTGATATGACCAGAAAGGACGGTAACTCACAGTGCCTCCGGAGTCCATTAAGGCCTTTGAGAATCTCAAAGCTGCCTTTGTTTCTGCTCTTGTGTTGGCACATCTTCTTTTTATTTAAATTTTTTTTTACCACTTTAGCATACATCATTCAAGAGACATAATTCACCTTATATCTTCTTGTGTCTCTTCTCAATTCCACATCATCGAGACCTTTGTCATTCTCTTATAACACATTTTATTCTGTTTCATTCCCAATGTGAGTTTTTTTTTTTGTTTGTTTTCCTCCTCACCTTTTCCAGAGTATACAACTTCACATTATAATATACCTTTAGCCTCCCCCCTACCCCCACAACTCCCCCTTCCATAATCCTCCCTATTTACCCACCCCTACCTCCGTGTGGCTTTACTTTTTTGTCTTCCTTGGGTTGTTTTTACTCCAAGTAACCTTTTCCTAGAGCCCTTTTTGCCGCATTCAAAAGATGTGGTACTAATGAGTCTTTATATTGTTCAATCCCTCCTTTCACTCCATGCAGCAAGATGGCCTGTGGGTCATTCGCTATTTCTTTTTTGGTGATTTATTTTATGTATTGTGTAATCGTAATCCAGTCATTTTTAATAATGAGGCAATCCCACCACAGGTGACCCATTGTTCCCATCTTCTTCCAGCACTCTCCAGAACTGCCGGATTGATACTTACTAATCTTATCAGAAGTGGCATACCACCTGGTTAAACATTTGCAAATCATCTCAGCTGTTAGATTGTCAACCGCCGAGTTATGGGTTAGTGTCAAAACTTTTCCTATAGTGCTCCTATCAATTTGTGTGCCTAGTTCCCTCTCCCATTTTTTAATATATGGCAGGATCTCCAGTTCATCCATCCTCAGCAGTAGGTTATAAACTTTTGATATCATGTTTTTTGTATTTTCAGTTGTACAAAGCCTTTCCAACGGTGTCAGATTGTCGCCAGCTCTAATAGGCTGGGGTAAATATTTTTTATGAAGTGACTCAACTGTAGATACCGCCAATCATTAATTTCAATTAAGTCCCTTTTATTCTTTATTTCCTGTAGTGTCAAGATTCCCCGCCCCCCCTTAAACACATCTTTTAGTTGAACCCTATCTCCCTTTATCCAACCCCCTCCTATTGATTTTTTCCTGGGTGGAAAATAATTGTTTTCATTCAGTGAGATCAGTGGTGAGTTATATTTCCCATTGAATTTTTTATATATTTTATCCCAAATATTTAATGTGTTTCATGTCAAAATGTGAGTTTTATCATCTAGTTCTCTAAAGTTTGGGGGATTCCATATTATACTATTCAACCTTGCCTTACATAGTGCATTTTCTATATTAACCCACCTCTTTTCATTTCTTTCCTTAACCCATTTGGGGATTCTTGAGAGTACTACTGCATTATAATATTTTTGGATATCGGGATTGCTAAGCCTCCGTGTCCTGAGTTAGTATTGAGAATGAAACTCTAGGTTTTCTATTTTTCCATACAAAATTCATCACCAACGACTTCAATTTTCTAAAATATAATTGTCGGAGTGGTACTGGCAGCATTTGAAACTTGTATGTTATCTTGGGGAGAATAGTCATTTTTAACGTATTTACACGTCCTATACACGAGAGTGGCCTGTTCATTAACTCTTTGCTTACTTTTTTATTTCATCTAATAAGGGTATATAATTTATTTTATAGATCTTCTTCATAGAATTTGCTAATTTGACTCCTAAATATTTTAGTTCTTTCCTCCAGGGGAGCTTAAATTCCCATTGTAACCTTATGACTTCATTTTTATTCAGATTGATGTTTGATATCTCCGACTTTGTCAGATTTATTTTGAAATGCAATTTCCCCATATTTTTCCAAGGTCTCTAGTAACTTGGGCATTGCATTCCATGGGTTCCTAATATAAAAAAGGATGTCATTAGCAAACGCTGCAAGTTTATGTTCTTCATCCCCTATCTTTATTCCTCTTATTCCGGGATCTTTTCAGATTGTAGAAAGTAATGGCTCTATCGACAAAACAAAAAGGATAGGGGACAGGGGGCACCCCTGTCTTGTCCCATTTTTCATCTCAAAGGGTATAGAAACTGCTCCATTTATTTTAACGGATGCTGTCGGTTGATAGTACAATGTTTTAACACGCTGGACCATTCTCGGGCCAAATCCCATAGTTTCTAATGTTTGGAACATGAATCCCCAGTCTACACTGTTGAACGCTTTTTCTGTGTCCGTCGACAGGAATAGACCTGGGGATCCACACTCTCTTATCTCTTGGAGGATTAGCAACGTTCTCACCCCGTTGTCTCGTCCTTCCCTTCCTGTTACAAAGCCCACCTGGTCTGGATGAACCAGCGTGTTCAACAAATCTCTTAACCTTCCTGCCTATACTTTAGCATACAATTTTGTGTCTGCGTTTAGCAGGGATATTGGCCTGTAGCTTTAACACAGCGAACTTTCCTTTCCCTCCTTTGGAATGACTGTAATCGTTGCAGCCGACGCTTCCCTGCTAATTTCATAGTCTTTTCCTAATCTGTTCATATAACGGCATACCCTAGGAATTAAGATCTCTTTGTACTTTTTATAATATAATGTAGTGAACCCATCCGGACCCGGGCTTTTTCCCGGGTGGGAGTCCCCCAACACTCTATTTAGTTCCTCCTCAGTGATAGGGTTTTCCAATGTCTCCCTATCACTTTCGGAGATTTTTGCCAGATCTGCGTTTTTCAAAAAGGTTATAATGCTGTCTCTTTTCCCTCCAAGTTGTCCTTCCTTCTGTTCTACTGCAAAAAGCCCCTTATAATAGTTCTTGAATATTTCTGCTATTTCCTTTGTCATGTACACCATTTCCCCGTTTTTAGATTGTATTTTTTCTATATAATTTACAGATTTCTTTTTCTGCAGCATTTTTGCTAAATGAGTTTATTTCCCCATGGGTACCTTTCTTTAGCTGTTCTATGAAATTTTTTTTGTTTCTTGTTCCAAGAGCTCTTTAAGTTCGTCCCTTTTTAAGACTAATTTTAGATATACATCTCTATTTTGACCCTGATTTTATAGATTTTATGTTCTTGCTCCGCTCTATTAATTTAATCAACTAATTTTTTAATTTTTTCTTCGCTCCCATGGCTATAAATACCCCCCTAATATAAGCGTTATGAGCTTTCCATAAAATCTATCCTGGGATCTCATCTGTGTTGTTAGTTAAGAAATATTGTTGAAGTTCTTCTCTCTCTGAGTAAATCTTCATTTAGTCGCCAGTTGCCAAAATGACTTTGGAAACCGGGGACCACTATTTTCATTCTCACTGGTGCATGGTCTGATAACGTGGTTGTCTCTCTATCTTGATTTTTATAATATTTCCCAGCATATTATGTTAGACGAATATGTAATCTATTCTCGTGTACGGGGGAGTAAAACGTATAGTCTTGTATTTTGGGATGCTGGATCCTCCATGCATCAACTAGTTGACATAAATGCATTTTTTTTGATCATTTTAACTGGACGTTCTTCGTTCCCCACACAGGAGATGAACTATCTACCCTCAGGTCCAAGCAGAAATTCAAGTCCCCCATTAGAATGACTTGTCCTCTCTTAAAATCCACACATTTTTTCTAAATTCCCCTAAAATATTTTATCTGATATTTATTGGGTGCGTATATATTTGCAAGTGTACACTCCATTCCACTCAGGCTACCTCTGAGGAAAAGGAATCTACCCTCCCGGTCGGTTTTTCTTTTCTCTAACTTAAACTGTATTCTTCTTGCGAGGCCTATTGCTACCCCCTTGCTCTTTTTGTTATTGTGTCCCCATAATACCACGTGGGATGACTATTTGAATATCATTTCACATTGGACGTGTATGAGAGGTGTGTCTCCTGTAGGTATACTACATCTGCTCCGTACCTTTTTAGTTCTTTTAAGATCTTATGTCTCTTACTCAGAGTATTAAGACCTCTAACATTATAAGTCATAAAATGTATGTCTGTCATCTCTATTTTCGTTTCACTTTTGAGATCCTAGTCTGATGTCCAACCCCAAATACTCTCCTTTCACATATGCCGCCAGAGGTATCAATTATCCCCTCCCACTTTTCCCCCCATCTCCCCATCCCCCCTGCACCCCTCTATTTCCCCCGTCCCTCTCTCCCCTTCGGCCCCAATTGGGCCTCTGAGTTGTCATGGTCCCGGATACCATGACCGTTTCCAACTCTCTTTATCCTGAGGTGGGGCCCAGGAAGAGCATCCCTCCCTCAGGGGGGACCGCTAAGGCCTTCAGCTCGACACCCTACCCACAACACCCTATCTGCCCCCCTTTGTCCCCCCGCCACCGTACTTTTTATATTATTCTTATTCTGCTCTGGATAACTTCCGCCATATATTAACCCAATTCGCTTCTTTTTAGACATCTCCCTCTTCATCTGCCCGCCCTGGCAGTTCGGTTTACCGTATGTCCAATTTATTACAATATTCGACCAAGTCCTCTGGAAATCTTAACCTTGCTGATGTCCCCTCCTTGAGACCAATCAAACAGGCTGGAAACCCCCACTTGTATTTTATACTTTGTGCTCACATCTATGACAGCAGAGGTTTCAATAACCGTCTTCTTGCTAAAGTTTCAGGGGCCAGATCAGCAAAGACCAGTACCTCTAGGCATTGATGATGTAAAGAGGATTTTCCTCTCAGGTTAGCCCAAATTTCGGCCTTATCATCGTAAAAATGGAACCGCGCTATAATGTCCCTAGGTCTGGTGGTTTTAGTATTAATCGGTATCCCGACCCAGTGTACCCTCTCGATCTTCGGGAAATCACTCAACTCTCTGTCCAGAAGGGGGCTAAAAAGAGACTTTATAATTTCTTTCAAGTCTTCTCTCTTCTCCTCCGGTATCGAGCGTATTCTCAAGTTTTGCCTTCTATTACGGTTTTCCTGGTCTTCTAATCTGTAGAGGATATTTCTCTGGTTTTGTTGTACTGTTTTAAATCGCTGCTTTAATTTAACAGTGTCCTGATTATATTTGTCCATTCTCTCCTCCACCACCTCTACTCTTGCCAGCAGATGTCCCAGATCCGCTCTCAAGAGATTCATATCAGCTCTAATCACCTTCTCTAATTTTGAGAACATCTCCAGGATTTCTCCTTTAGTAGGAATTGCGGCAATTGCACTTAATTCCTCTATGCTCGATTCCAGCTCGCTCTCTGTTGTAAAGTCTTTTTCTAGACAGGTTAGGTGTTTCCCCAGTTTTTTTATCAGTCCCCTTCTTCTTATCCATTCTGGCCTGGGTTTGTTTCCCTGGGCCTGAGGTCTGAGGACTTCCTCCCTGGCTCATATACTTTTTGATGTTATTTGCTGGAGCTTTCGAGGTTTTAGGTGCGCCTCCCTTCATTCCTTTACTCCCGGTTTTACTCATGTTGCTTTTCTGTCCCTTTCTTACACACTTCCCCAGTTTTGTCGAATTTTCAGATAAAATTCACTCCCCAGGCACCTCTCAGGCACCTCTATTCCTCTTATTCCTCTTATGCCCAGCCCTTGCGCTCCCTTTATCCTTTTACTCGTTCCATTCAAGGGGTCCAGGAACTCTGAAACTCAGGGGGGGGGCAAACTCGGTTTTACCGACAGATCTTCCTTAGTTCTATCTTCACCCCCCACTGTCCCTGGGCGTTACCTGGGTGAGGAGGGGAGGAGAGGCTAAGATACCTAGGGCTGGTCCTAGCCCAAATTTTTTCCCGAATCTTTGTTTGTTATAATTTTAAAACTTATTTTATTCTTCCCCTCCCTACTTCCTTGTTAGGGGAATGTTATATCAGTAGTATTGGCAGAATCTAAGTATGATCTGATGTTCATTATTGGTATAAACACTTCTGCAAACAATTTTTTTTGTATAATCTCCCAAATTAGACCATTAGTCTAACTAGTGGCGTTAACGCCTTAGTCTGCATTAAGGTGAGTACTTTTTATTTATTGCTGTACATTTTCACGGGCACGCACCTATATATTCAGCGATAACATCTTACAGGTGGCAGATACGTTTCTAAAGCCATGCGAACACTCATATAGAACTATTCAGGAAAGGTTCTTTTTTTTTTTCCTTAGTGTTAAATCAAAGCAGCAGTCATTCCCATCACAGTATTGTTACCTTATCCTTCCAGTGTACGGCTTGTCCGATTATTATTTTTTTTATACTCACAGCACTCCAGTGACTCCAGGGGCTCACTACAACCCCTTCCCTCGAGTGTCCTCAGCTCAATCGTGGCGTATGTGTGTGGGGCGGGGGAGAGGGGGGCGCTGAGATATCGTATCCCGCATCCAATCACCCGCTCCCCACTCTTTTCATCTCTCCTTTTCCCTTCTTTCTTCCAGGTGTTCTCGTTCAGTCCTGCTAGGGGAGTGGTGGTGCTTCAGAGGATTATCGGCCGTCGGGAATTTTCCCAATTGTAGAGGTGCAGTTGATGGGAAACATGTCCGCATTGTCCCACCCCCCAACTTGGGGTCCTACTATTATAATTACAAGGGGTATAATAGTATTGTGATGTTGGCAGTAGTGTCAGCTACCTACGAGTTCTTGTATGTGGACGTGAGGAAAAATGGGTGGATGTCGGATGGTGGAGTGATCGCGCAGACAGAGTTCTACTGGCGTCTCCAGAGTGGCAGTCTGGGCTTGCCACCTCCAGAGGAGAATGTGGACGGACTCCCTTTTGTCTTCATTGTGGATGAAGTGTTTGCTCTGGGAAACCATCTGATGTGGCCTTTCCCGATGAGGACCCTCACCCTGGACCAGATGGTCTTTAATTTCTGGCTGACCAGAGCCAGAAGAGTAGTGGAGAACACTTTTGGGATACTGGCCAGCCAGTTCCGCCTATTTTTTACTCCAATCCACATGGCAGAATATAAACTCAATCATATTGTGCTTTCGTGCTGCATTCTGCACAATTTTTTGAAGAACCACTCACTGAACTATGTGGCCTCAGTTGGGCCTGATGCAGACTTTCAGAAAATGCCAACCTGACAGCCCTTGAAGCTGGCCATTCTGGCTTGCCCCCCCCCCCCCCCAAAGCGCCCGCAAAGTCAGAACAAAATATATGGAGTACTTTGTGGGTAGGGGGTACTTTGATATACCAGACAATGTCTGAGAGGCATTTTTTTAATACATTTTTCTTTCAAACTGCAATAATCTTTGTTTTCATTTACTGCTTGGGTTTGTTTTTATTAAAGTGTCTCCTACCTTTTTTTTGTTTGTTTTTTGGGATTTTTTCTTCAACAGTGCAAACCCAATTTCTGGGCAAAATGAGGTGACAGTCTCTTCTTCAGATAATATTATTATTATGCTGTGGGTCTGCTACACATTGTTAGTAATGTATGTAGTGCATTACTGACAAAAAATTTTGCTCATTTTCAGCACCATGACAGAAATGTGTGGAGTCATGAAAATGGCATGATTGAGGCAAATTAAAAAGCACCGTGGGTGTTATTTACTAAAGGCAAATCCACTATGCACTACAAGTGCACTGCAAAAGGGCACCTGAAACTGCACTTGGAGTGCAAAGTGGATTTGTCCTTAGTAAATAACACCCATTGTCACAGAAAACGACAACTTTACTACAAACACTGCTTTTGCGCATTGAAAAAGGAAGCCACACATTGTTGATAATTAAACTTTTTACTCAAAGCACATTCAAATGTGCGTTTATAAAAGGGTTTTACAACAAACTAACATATTTGGTGTATATAACATTATTTTTGGTAACATTAATATAACTTGGCTTTTTTGTGTAAACAGGCATGTATCAAAGCATAACATACAGAGCACAGGAACTTAAAAAGTTCAACTTTGAAAAGTGAAGACAATATCAGACATGAGTACGTCCAAACTATGTTAATATTGCCTTCATCACATGGGGCGTCATCCATGTAAAAGCCAAATTTGGAAGATGCACACAAATTCTGAATCAAACTGGACATTTTCCTCCTGATCCCATGCCTAATGTCAACATGTTCTATCTCCCATCATGGGGGAATCAATGTACGTGTTTTGGGGGTGCAACCCCTTCATCTCAGCCACTTTAGTAGCAAGGAAGGGGTTGCACCCACAAAACGCGTACATTGGTCCCCCATGATGGAAGATAGCACATGTTGACACACTGTGTGCATCTTCCAAATTTGGCTTTTCTAAAAATATAAAAGTGTTTTTTTTTTTTATGAAAATGGATGCTAGCTAGTTTTGTATGTTTCAGATTCACCTTAAAAACATCAATGATGTTCTTCATTTTTTGTTGAACATCACAGATGTTTTTCTTAAAATTATCTAAATCACGATTGCACCCCATTATCTCTCCGATGATGATCTGGGCACTTTCCCTGGTAAAATGTGATTCTTCTTCCACAACATCCACATCACCTAAAAATAAACCAAAAAAAAGACAGTGTATTATAAATATGCAGGCATACATCATCTTTGAAGTGGGCTAACAAACGATGTTTATTATGAACGATTGAATCCATGAACATGAAAATTGCCATTTTAAACTGTACAACATTAAATCAAAGCACATGGAGCAGTATGCAAGCAATAATAATAATATGAACACACGACAACTACTTACTTTTTGAAGAACTCCCTTGATCCTTCTATACTGATCGTGCTCCCTCAGCTTCAGGTCTGACTAGCGTTTTATCAGTTGATCCATGGATCGTCGTACCCCAAAATTCTTCTGAAGACTCTTCACAACTTTAGTCAAGTTCTTGGCCTTTCTGACATTTGGGTTTGGGTAAGGTCCATACTTCCCATCATAGTCGTTCCTCTTCAATATGTCCACCATCTATCCAAAAGACCTATTTGAGGCCTTAAATCTCCTCCTCCAGGATCAGGACATTTCTGGCTCCGGGCTTTCCTCATTCTCCTCGTTACTAGTATGGTTTGTGCGCACCTGCTGTGTCTCCGCCATGTTCTTTCCCCAATGTGCCAAAAAAGAAGGGGCGGGGAATAGACTAGAAAGAACATCAGGGGTGGGCGGAGCTTTATGCATGCGCACTGTATATAAACTGCAACACGCGTGTGTCGTACATACGATCTGTGAGCAGAGGGAGGAACTGACGCACCGATCGTTCAAACGAAGGTACAATTTTAACTTGGTACATCACTAGCCAATACTGCTTCTAGATTGAGGCCTATATTGGGACAAGATTAGGAGAGTTTAGCCTGACATTAGGGTTTGTCTTGTGTTGTATCTTGCAGATAGTAATATGGATGGGTTTAACGACCACAGCTTTCTCCCCCTGTTCATCGACAAGTACAGGGAGCTGCCCTGTCTGTGACAAGCTAAATATCCCCACTACAGCAACAAATTAAAGAGGCAGGCAGCGATGGAGAAACTGCTGGAGTTTGTGAAGCCGGTGGTCCCCAGGGCAGACATCACCTATTTAAAAACTAAAATTGGTGGCCTGAGTAGTACATATCTGAGGGAGCACAAGAAGGTGCTGGAGTCCATGAAAACTGGAGCTGCAGCAGTTTATGTCCCCAGGCTGTGGTACTATGAGAGGATACATTTTCTGTCAGACCAGGCTGAGGTCAGGGAATCCCTCTCTACTCTTCCTTCCACGCTTCCTTCTACGCTTCATCCACCCCTGTCTTCTGATGCCCAACCTGGGCCTTCCAGTCAGGAAGGTGTGGAGGAGCCCAGCTTGAGCCAGGTATAGTATTGTTCTACATATTTTTGGAGTGAAAATGAATGATGTTAACTTGATTTTTGCTCACAAATTGCTGATTTTAGAAAGTGTTTTATGTATAAATAGACAGTAGTGGCCAAAATATTTGGGCGAAGAATGAAAAATGCTGGGCTCAGAATGATAGTCTTTTCTATTTGTTAACAATTTGCAACAGTCAAGAGCTGAAAATTGTGTGTGTGTTTGATGAACCAAAAACTAAAACGATGTCCCTTTTTCATACACAGGAAGATCTCAGTCAGGAAGAGGGTGTGGAATGCGGTAGCCAGGATGTGGCTGTGGAATATGCCAGCCAGGAGGAGGCAGAGGTAAGTGGCAGCCAAGAGGTGGAAAGGCCTAGGCGCCTGACTCAATCCCAAGTCCCTCCCCTCCCCCTTCCACCCAAAAGGGCTAGAAAGGGGGGAATGGGAAGGAGTCAGTGCTCAAGCTAATTGGGGAGACTTCTGCAGCCCTCAAAGCCACCCCCACATATCAAGAGGCCTTTACCGCCTTGGCTGCATGCAAACTTCAGCAAATGGTGAAGGGGCAACAATTCATGTGTGAGGAGCTAACTATACAAACTCTAAAAAAGGGGTTGAAGGGCCAAATTACACAAACAACACACTTGTGTGACTTGGACCATGCTCCGCCTCCTTCTGCCACACCTCCAGCACCACAGCCACAGCCTGGAAGGAAGCATGGAAGGAAGACCAGAGAGTGATGACCTGGGTTCAGTCTGGTCTGACAGAAGATGCAGGCTCTTGTATGACCACAGCCTGGGGACATAGGTCATCTGCTGCGGTTCCGGGTTTCTTGGACTTCTGGACCAGACTGTTCTCCCTCAGATATATACTCCTCAGGCCAGCAATTTTTGCATTTAAATAGTTGATGTGTCCCCAGTTTCTCCAGTGCTGCTGGAGATCTTGATTAAAAAACCGACTACAAAATGTAAACAAAAAATAAAAATAAAAAATGATTTGGGAGATCTGACGAATTAAAATATTGTATTCATGAAATCAGGAAAAGAATAAAGAAATACGTTTTGGAGAAGTGTGTGTGAATATGAGCAGCAAAACTTCAGTCTTGTAGCATTATAAATAAAAAGAGAATGCGCTGCATTAAACAATTTTTAACATTGCAGCGTTGCTCCGAGGCAGCATTGTCTTATTTCAGTGTGACTGTGTTGTCACACAGCAGTAGATGAGTCCAATCCTCATGCTTCCTCTGCTCAGGTGCACTGGGAGATAAAAGCGGAAGTGACATCATAACTCAAATGTCACTCAGCTACTCAGCACGATGGATCACACCACAAGGTGGGTTAAAAGCCTGCAAATGAAGCACCACGTCTGCAATCTCGTGATTGCATAGACGTGGCGCTTCCCATAGTGCACTGCATCTGGCGCCCGAACACAGTGCAATTATGGACCTTTTTTTTTATTTTTTAAAGGACCAGGTTTTTAAAACAAATATTTTTTCTCATTTTTTGTGACGGCGGGAGGCACCCGGGCACCCCTATGGATGAGCCGCCACTGAGTACAGTTCATCGTTGAATCCAGTAGGTTCCATGGGTGCACACAGTACCTGGTGCATTGGAAAGGGTACGGTCCAGAAGAACGCTCTTGGGTCTCATTCTCAGATGTACATACCCCTGTCCTCCTTCGTGATTTCCATAGATGTTTTCCCATCAAGCCTGGTGGTCCTCTGAGGGGGAGGGGTCATTGAGGAGGGGGTACTACTGTCAGGGCTGGGCTCAGCCCTTCCTTCTCTGAGCTGGCTGCTCAGCTATCGGCTAATTGCCAGCTCCTATCTCTCCACAATGATTCATCTGTAGATGATATCTTTCCCGTCAGTACTGCCTACTTAAGCCGTCGAGCCCAGATGATCTCTGCCTTCGCCTTGGTCACATCTCTAAAAACACTCCCCTGTGTTCCTTTTAAAGATTTGCTTGGCTGACATTCCTTCTGGCTCCAAATCCTGCTTTCTGTTCTACTACGCTCATCTCTGGCTGATGTTTTGTCTTGTCTGACTATCCATTCCGGTTCCTGAACTCTGGCTATGTTTTGACTACGTTTTGCTCTGTTTAACTTTCTTTATTATTATTAAACAAGTGATATTTAACTGTACATCTGTCTCAGTCTGATTCATGGTTTCTGACACAAAGGAGGTTCCAAGAAGGAAATTTTTAAATATAATTAAAGTGCATCTGCGATATATCACTTTTTTAGGAGGAAAAAAATTGTTTAATATAATTTAAACTTTACAGCATACTGCATAGATATTCCTTCATTTAGTGCTGTCTGCAAAGTTTATTTTTATTGCTGCTTATTTACATTTGTAGTCAAAATGTACCATTTACTGGAATATTGTTTGCCCAAATACTACTCATATAAACTATCATAATTTTAAAATTATCAATTTAATGCACTTGAATGCTAACTTTTTATCTTTATAAGTCTCTTATCACATCATTAGAGTGCATACCCTGTCTCTTATGTCCTTGATCAAGACTGATTGAGTAGGCATAACATTACCTACATTTCTAAGAAATTATAACACACGGGATTTAATTTCTTTAAAAGGTGAATTTATCTTTTTTCTTGGCTTATAAAATGACAAACCAATCTACAGTATATTGATTCTGCTTTAAACATTCATTTCTGCATGCTAATTAAAGTATCATCTCTGACTGACTTTGAATATAAATTTCTACCTTTTTATTGGTTAATGTTTCTATAATTTTCTCAATCTGGTAGCAAGGTGGCAATTAAAAAAATGTGATTGTATTTCATTTAAAAAGTTAAATTGCACCTAAGTTTAATATGTTGCAGCCTACTAGCCCTTAGATGGTGTGGCTGCTTTAGGTATCTTTTATCAGGCACTTCAGTCTTCCCTAGTGATCCTGCCAGTAACACATTTTCTATCCTAAGGTAACAACTCTTCTTCAGTGTTTTGAAACTGTGGAGGAGCAGTAGTGCTACCCAAAGACAAGAACACAGAACCCCTTTCCCCCATGTTGTCTTCACAAGAGGTGTTGCTTTGCAGTATGCCTAAGATAGCAGAGAAAGTTCAGTAAAGATACATTTTTTACCTGCAGAAACTGTGCTTAGTTTGAAAAAGAAAATTAATGTATCTGTAGTGCTGGCTCCTGACGAGTAGGTGCTATATGTTTTTCAAAGTTAAATTTTCCTGAAACCACAGTTGGGTTTTGGGGCTAATTTTACTAAATTTATGATTTCAGTACCAGTCCAGCTGGGTTGCACTGGGTTCTCCTTGACCGCAGATGTCGCTGTCACCACTGGAAAGAGTAAGAATGCAGTCTAGCTGGGTGTATTGAATACCACTGTTCTTTCGGAACCAGGACAGTGGGAGTGTTCTCCTGCTATGCATTCTGGGAGGTGGTATTTAAGGTACCGACATCACGTGCTTCAGGAGATCCCAGAGATTATTTTCTGTCTGTTTGGTTCTGGTCCTCCTGAGCAACACCATGGCCTTCGTGACCTGGGGTGCAGAACCATGCATTTCAAGTCTCGGGGCTGGCTAGCCCGAGGCAACACAACTGCAGGGACAGGCCTGAATAGATTTCGGGGCCTATTGATCCAAAGATGGTCCAGTGCCGTCTCATCTAAGGGAGAGGCACAGCAACTGGAGAAACCCCAGGGGAGGACTCTTCAGGAGCAGGCCACGAACAAGGCTGGCTTCTCTGAAGGAGCCTGGAGGCCACTACATGGATCTACACTCTTGCGGTATCGCCGGATCAGCTGAGAGATACTGGTACCGTATGATAGCTCTTTAAATTTGTCTATGTCCCACAGTAATGCTCAAGTCTGTGGCAGAGACTTTCTCAAATATTCTACGCTCAAGTCTGTGGCAGAGACTTTATTTAACACCTTACCGGCTGCTAGGCCTAGTGAGAGAAGGTCTATCTGGAGGTTGTAAAATCCAGCTGTGAAACGGTTGCTATTCTCTGGAATTTTCCTATAAGAGACTTTTCATTTTTGCAATCTAAAGTACCTGAACTTACTCCTAACCCTTTATCCTAAACTGAGAGACTCTGTTTCTGTTTCAAATAAATAAAGCAAAAGAAGATTCAGTGTCAGTTTCCACATTTCTTTGGGCCATCTACCACAGGAACCCCTAGACAGAGAAGCAGTCAAGAAGGTAACGGTAAGCCCAATAAAACCAGAAGCTCCTTTGGGGGTCAGTGCTACAGTACATATCTATTACATCATATTACAGTACGTCTGTGTGTGTGTTGCGAGAACTTATTTCAAATTATAGAGCTTTTCAGGACACAGCCACTCACTTTTCTTCTTTTCAAGGATTTTATTGCCCAATTTTATAAAAAAAAAGTTCAAAGTTCCAGAAATCAAAATCAACAGGTTTCCCTTGAAGGAGTTTTTAGAATTTCAATTCCAAAGAAATCCATATTCAGCCCCTGGCTTACACGTACAGTACTCCTGCTCTGGCCTTATCCTTTAGTCCCATTGTCTGACTCCTACAGTCCATCTTCATACACAACTGTGGACATACCTTGCAGCCCATTGCTGCAATGGCTCAGCCCATCGCTGCTATGGCTCCCACCTGTCTCTTCTAGGTGGAGCCCGCCTAAACTCCTGGCAGCGACCTCCTCTGTCTGCTGGGGAGTCCAGAAACCTAGTAATATTTCTCCTAAAAGCCCAGCAAACACCTACCAAATTAGCGTGCTGGTGGTTCTCAAAACATGGACCCAGGATTAGAGATTTCATCCCACCCAAATTGCAAAAAAATCTCCAGGCTTCAGGTCCCAAACCAGCTTTTGGCAACTGATGAGGAAAAGTGAGTTTGCTCTGAATGATACAAGTTCTCTGGAGCCCCTTAACCTGCCTGGATGAGACTTCTGCATCATTAACTCTTTTCACACTATGGAAGAGAACAAAACTGGCACATATCCCCCCCATCCCTTGTTTTGACCCAGGAGGAGGCAGAACACATACGTCTAAACTCCTTGCTTTGGCCCGTCTGTGCCAGCTATCTCCTGCAAGGGGCCAATCTTGTCTGACTTCATTTTCATCAAAGAGAAACTCTACTTCCTGTCTTGTGAGGTGACTTCCCCTGTGTCCCCCTGCTACTCTTACTTGGTCCCTATAAGGACACCGCCATGCCTTTTTACAGACATGCTTCCAAAAGCGCAGTCTGCCTATTTTCTGTGGGACCACACTAGTCATCTTACCATTAGGGAATTTACCGATTTGGGTATCTTTTTGAACTTGAGGTTAGCATTTGAGCTTTAAAGGATACATACACCTTTTCAGGCAGAATTTCACTTTTCATAATAAATAGAAGCGTTTCCCAATGCCATTTCTGGTCCAGCTATCTCAATGTGTTTTTCTCTCACTTACCTTATCCACAGGAGGTTTAAAATCTTGTCAGTTTATTTGAATTTATAAAATAATTTTTAGATTCCATCACTTCCTGTAGATCGTTTCTCAGCATTCACTTCCCGTAGGCCATCTCCCAGAAGCCTTCACTTCCTTGTTGCTTCTCAGAAGAGGGTGTGATAAGGTGTGTTCGCCACTCTGGACCAAACTTTCCTCATTACAATACTACCTTCCACCTACTTTCTATCCGATCTGATTGTACAATCTCCTTTAGATCTCCCATCAGACATGTTGTACAAGGATCTGTCTGATTTGATACAAATTGAATGGATTCTTCAGGTCTACAGAGATGTTACAATCAGATTGCATAGTGCATACCCATCTTTATCCAAATATTTAGGAGGGAGTGGACAGAGACACTCAGTTGTTAGGCCTTGTTCGAGTAGTGAAAACACAGATTCCCGCAAGTGTTAGTTTTGGGTGTTTTGGAGCATTTTTCGTTTATCAGGCATAGAGCAGCTCATTCACTTGAATGGGTTGCCTTACACGTGACAATCATTCTAGAACCATTTTTGGAGCAGAACATAGTGTGTTATTGCAGTTTTTGGTGCATTTGCCGCACTTCAGGTGCCTTTAACATGTAATGACAACACAAGAACAATGCACATTTTCAGCATGTTTCTGAAATGCATGGCAAACTGTGCATTTTCTGTGTGATTTGCCATGCGCTTAAAAAAAACCCAGATGTGAATGGAAGCCTCATTGCCTCACTGTAAATACCTTATCTATGATCTTTTATGGCTAGTCATGTGACCTTTGGCTCCTCTATTTGTCTGATCTATGGGGGAGGAGCCAAGATCCCCCTCCGAGGTCAGCCGGAGAGGTGACTAGACTGCTGTGACTGGCCAGAAGAGATTAAAGATAAGGTATTTGCAGCCTTTGTTTTACAAAAACATTTATATAGTGTAGGAGAGATTAATCTAACAGAGGAGCTGGCTGTAATTGGCCACCCCATTCATCTATATACTGTATGTCCTGTCTCTCATTGCACTTCCACGGACTTCATACAAAAATATTTTATACCACTACATCAAAATTTGAACCCACACCTACCAGAATTTGGCTATGTGTTTTTCATCTCTGTTGGGATCATGGTATGCGCCCAGTCTTTTCAATGCCGGGTTCCAACCTCAGCTCCTGGGAATAATACTTTTGGTAGCCCTCCCTGTCTGAATGCACAGATTCAGAGTCTGCAGGCTTACCCAATTGCACCTGTCCCTGAAGAGTGTAATTTTTTGTATACACAAAACGCTGCAGTCCAACTGGATGCACCTACTCTGTAGATTATTTATTGATTTTAATATATTGTATGTACTAGCTTTCTGTGATTTTATTTTGTTTCCACATAGAAGATCTTACCATTTACCATACTATGGGTTTGCCATGCTGCATTACTGTTTTCACTATACATGGTTTTTAACATGTGATTGCATATTTACTTATTGCATTTATGTTATGCTGTGATGATTTTTGACAATAAGGTAGCCTTTTAAACCAACTTATCATTTAGCCACTCCCACCGACCTTATTCAAAAGTCCCGAAAATCCCCCCTTTTTTGCTGTATATATTTCTATTTGTTTTGATTATATAGCAGAGTTTATTAAATCAGTCTGATGCACTATGGAAACTTTTCATTCTGCTGATATTGTACTGCTTTATTCTAGATGATTTGTATGTAATTCCTCCTGAGGAAGTGGTTCTTACCACAAAACATGCAGGGAATTCAACATACTCTCAAGCACCTTCAAGAGCATGAATAGCCTCAGTTTTAGTTAAGGCCAGTGTCTTTCCAGCAACACCTGCTTGGAATAGCAATGATGGACATCTTTACTGCCATTGGGCTACTCTATATGCTGGATGTCCAGTGTGCACCTGTGCTTTTAAGAAGGGGTGGGCTTTCTCCAGGCTCACCTGCCCTCTGACTATCCATTATAATGCATGTGCTTCCACTGTGGAGGCCCTCAGAATAACTGCAGATAATACTGGTCCTGTGAAGTGGCTCTGCAGCTTACGCATGTATTTGCAAATGTGTGCCAACGAAACCCCGGTTTTTAACGCATACTGCTAGACAGGATAATTTGGTTGGTTGCAGATTGGTTGGTAAGTTGAGCTGGGGAATTTATTTAGTTTTGTTTGATATGCAGGGCTTTTTTTTTCAGCGGGAATGCGGGGGGACGCAGTTCTGGTACCTCCATCACTGAATGTATGTAATAGCATGGAGTATGGGGTGTGCTGGAGGGTTTATTGATGTTGGCTGCTGTGGGATCTGTTGTCACTGGTGAGGATCTGATTTTGTGTGAGGGTCTATTGTTGCTGATGAGGAATTTATTGTTGCTGGAAGGGATCTACTGTTGAGGGAGAGGTCTATATTTACTGGCTGCTGAAAGATCTATTGATCCTGACTGATGGGAGATCTGTTGTTGCTGCTGGGGGATTCTAATGTTGCTTGCATGGATATTTTGTTACTGGGTATGATATTTTGTTGTGGGTGGTTCACTGTTGCTGCAGGGAATCTATTATTGTTGGGGTGGAGTCCATTGTTGCTGGAGGAGTCTATTGTTGTGTGGGGATATATTGCTGGGAATCTATTGTTGCTGGCTGCAGGGGATCGATTTTATGCTTTTCTTTTTATCATTAACATGTTCCATGCACATGATTTAGCACCACAAAATGATACTTGGTTCTGTATTCTCTAAAAGGGACAGTACTGGTAGGTGAGTAGGGGGGTGGAATCAAGGGATGGTGGTCAGAGGTGGGTAGGGGGCAGAGACAAGGGGAGACTCAGATAGGGGGAGTTCCTGCACCTATTCTCCGAGAAAAAAAGCCCTGTTGATATGTATAATAGTGTTGTGGTTGTTTTTTTGTTTTTTTTTAAATGAAGAAGTAGAAAAATTACAACTTTTTCTAAAACTTTTCTTCTTGCTCCAATAATAGGCAAAGGACAAAGGACTAGTCACCATTATTGCTTAAGGTCTTTACGCTTCTGATCTTTCTCTATTACTTAGCGTATTTATCGACTTTGAAGCGAAATAAGGGTCAGTGCCCATTTGCAGCCGCACCATTGCCATCAATGCAGCATATCAACGCCCATCTGTAGCTTCACAAGTGCCATCAATGCAGCCTCATCAGTCCACATCAATGCAGCAGCCTCAACATTGCTATCAATGCAGCACCCTTCACCATTATCCACAATGCAGCTGCCTCCCCATTGCCATCAGTGCAGCTGCCTCACCATTGCCATCAATGCAGCAGCCTCACCATTGCCTTTAATGCAACAGCCTCAACATTGGTATCAGTGCAGCCTGATCAATGTCCATCTGCAGCCTAGAGGGGACAGGAAGGGGGTTCAGACAAGTGCTGACAGATTGCATACAGTGAGAATCTCCTATGATAGACAGAACAGTGGTCCAATGGCAGCCCAGGAGATGGGACTTCCTATTACATAGGCCACCAACAGGAGATTCTCACTGTATTTAATCTGACGGCACTCGTCTCACCCCCCTTTCTGTCCCCTCCGAGGCAGCTAAAATTGAAGTATCGGCGTATAATATGCACACTCTATTTGCACTCAATTTTCAGGGTGAAAAAGTGTGTTATACACCGATAAAAACAGTACTTACCATGTCTTACTCTGCACTGTGTCTCTGTCTTGAGGCAGCCATCTTGTAAAGGAACAGAAGTTTGCTTCCTCATGTCAGAACCTTCAGCAAGGAGAACAGTAAGCAACACAATAATGAGATCATCAAATCCCACTACAACTTTCCTGAGACTCCCAGTCACAGATACAGTGCCTTAGATCCAATATTATGGATATACAGCTATGATACTGAAGGTAAGCATAGGGTGCCTAGGCCAGTGTTTCTCAATTCCAGTCCTCAAGGCACCCCAACAGGTCATGTTTTCAGGCTTTCCATTAATGTGCACAGGTGATTTGACCAGTTTCACTGCCTTAGTAGTTACCACAGCTGTTTCATCTGAGGGAAATCCTGAAAACATGACCTGTTGGGGCGCCTTGAGGACTGGAGTTGAGAAACGCTGGCCTAGGCACACTTGCAGACCTGGAAGTGTACTGTTATTTTTCAACAGGTAAGACAAACAACATTTTTCAGAATACAGTTTAGGCACAATTTACATTTTTTGGTATTTCCTATAACATTGCAAATCTTATATTTTTGGTTTAGGTCCACTTTAACTCTGATGACTACAAAAATGCACACATCATATATTCTAGGGGGGAGTCCAACCATTAAACAAGAAGGATCTGACTGTTTAGGTAGATAATAGACTTAGTAATAGGGTGCAATGCCAAGCTGCAGTTTCTAAAGCAATCAAAAATATTTCCAATGTGAAAAGAAGTATGGACTCCAGAGCGAGAGAGGGTGAGGCATATTCGTGCCCTTTACAAAGCAATTCATTATGCCTCATCTGGAATATACAGTTCAGTTTTAAGCACAACTTAAAATGGATATTGGTGAACTGTAGAAAGTTTAATAAAGGGCAAGCCAATGGATAAGAGGTATGTAGTACCTCAGCTATGAATAAAGATTAGCTGAACTGAATTCATTCTCCATTGATAAAAGGCGATTAATAGGAATCTGTACACCATATATAAAAATGTTCTTGCTGTACTGTACTTGTTACAGAACTATTCATCCTAAGGTAATTACTGAGGATAAGGGGGGGATTCTTTGCATCTCTAACCAATTCAGTTTATTCACCAAACAAATAGAGAAAAATCTTAGCCATTGCTCACCATACAAGTCCAGCCTGTCAGTTGCGTAGCCTGAATTAGGCTAAGACTACTATCAATTATTACATGCTGGGCTTCTATGGTGTGCAGTGGCTGAGATTTTTCTGTAATTGTTCTCTAATTGTTCTGTAGATTACATGGAGTCAGGGCGTACTCCTAGCCTGACATTCATCTTCAGTGAGACACACCGAATGGGGGCGATAATAGAGCGAAGACTCTAAATTCAGTTTAGGTTCACAGTTCAGTTGCTTTTTTCTAAAAAAGCTGGATGTTTACTAAATGTGCAGACTATAAATTACTATTAGTAATAATAACAAATTAATATTTGAGTGTAGACATGTGCAGAACGAAAAACAAATGTTTTTGTTTTGGTTTGTTATTTACATATATTAGTTTAGTTAAATTTGTTTCATTTAATTTGTTTTCGGAATTTGTTTCATTTATTCATTTTCAAATCTATTCCAATTTTTCAAATTCAAATTTGGACTGATTCGAAAAGTTTTTGAATTCATTTCAAATAGTTTTCGAATTCTAAAAGTTTTCGAAGTCAAATAGTTTTCGAATTTGAAAAGTTTTCGAATTCAAATCTTTTTGAATTTCTAAAGAGAATAAAATAGAATAGAAAATAAAGGAATAGAATAGGAAAAAATAGAATAGCAAAGTGCATGCACGGCAGCACCGGGAATGGACGCTTAGCCCGGGTGCCCATAAAATCACCCCAGCTTCACACCTCGCAAGCAGCAAGCACCTCACAGACCCTCCCGATGTCCATCGGGACTGCCAGGTGGAACCTCAGGAGCCAATTTAGAGCCAACGAGACGCGAGTCATGGATTCCAAGATGGTGGCTGCACCATTACTGATAGCTCCGGCCCATCTCAACAACATACAGGCTGTTCCTTTGGCTTTTCCACAGTTGCTGGGCTCACATGTGAGTACACCTCCCCTGGATCCTCTGTCCCATGCCTCCACAGAATCTCTAATTGGCAATACCTTGGAGGAGCTGGGCCTTTCCCCTATGGAGGCAGGCTCTCCACAGCCATAGCAGCTACTCCAGCCCTAGCACAGCCAGTGGCTGTATCAAACGTATTGCCAGATTTGCTGAGCTTCTTGAGCGTGGTCTACAGAACATTGCTAACAAGATTACTAGTGACAATAAAGTAGATCTCCTGACCTTAGGATCCTACATAGAAGTCATGTAAAATAAATTAGATTCCACAATTTCCAGAACAAACCAAAATACAGATTGCATCCAAGTCCTGCTAGATCAACTAGAGACAGCTATGGCTAAAATAGATGACCTTGAGAACAGAAATAGGAGATACAACTTCAGGGTCCGGGGGCTCCCGGAATCTTATAAATATATCCCTGATACAATGGAATAGGATAGAATAGAATAACAAAAAGAATAGCATAAAGTTGATTTCTTTTATAATCACTTTTTCTTTCTTAAGACAAACACATATAAATACACATTGTATATACATGTATATAACATACATAACATTAACCCCACCCCAAGAAAACATACCAAATCCTTGATCATAATATTGGACAAAAGTACTAGTGCGCACAAACCTGACTAGCTATCTACTAATCACTCAAATACAGGAAGCCGCCAACATGAATAAAGGAATCTCTAGACCTTTAGGATGAATAGTAAAAAAGGGGGGTAATGTGGCCCTACCTAGAGAATATAAACTAAATACTTAATAAACAAAGAAATAGCAATCAAAATCAGCTATTAATAAGTGAATCAATAAATGTGCAATAAATTGATATAAATGCAATAAATCTCCACAGACTCAATGTGCAAATAAGCAATAGTGCAAATGCAGGTATAATACTGGCCCTGGATCTTTCTTTTAACAAAATGAAAGCGGCCCTCAAGATCTGCTAGTACTTCTGTAGTTACTAGGGGACATTGTTTGTGTATAGCTGTAGTAACTCCTATAGCCCTAGGAATGGGTGAAGGTGCATGAAACCATTGATCATATGGAAAAAGGGGCATACAAGGGGTCGACCCTACTACAAAGTGCATCTCTTGCGAAAAAACTATCTCTGCCTTCATGTGAGGCAGTTCATGCTAGAGGCGGCCCCTCTTACTAATCGAACAAAGCCCTCTCACTTTATATGATAAAATCTTCATTCTACCTACCATTCTCTCATTACTCCCATGAGTCTCTTATTATATTGCTGTGCCTGATCAGTGTCTGCACCTGGCCTTCTGAGCTCTCTTACCTTGGATGCATCTGATGAGAAGAAGGAGGAGGAGAAAAAACACACACACACAAAACCATCTAAAAACCATAACCTACTATGCCACTGTCTGTGGCACATCCCCCTAATGGAAGAGTGAATCCAGGCAAAGGTGCACCTGTGCCTGGAGTCCCCCTTCCGCCTTTTGGTAGGAAACAAAGTCCCTTGTCTCGGGAGCGACCTATTGGGGAAAAAATGAATAAAAACATGAACAGGGTACCTCATGAATCCTGGGTTTCCATTTATATTTGTATGCCTTTATTTTGCGATATTTCGCCATATTGCCTCAAAATTCCCACCAAAGGGTAGAAAGCAAAAACATTTAGGGGGGAAAAAAGGAAGAGGAAAAAAAGGGGGAGATAAAAAAAATGTGGAGTAAGAGAGAATGGGAGACTAAGAGAGAACAGAGGGAAAAAAAGATCCCCCCCCCAAAAAAAGTGTGAGGGGTAATAAATGGGATTAAAAAAGGTGGGGGAAAGGGGGTGGTGGGGACTAAGAGGACAGAGGGAAAAAGAACATCTTCCCCCTCCTCCCCGAAAAAAAGGGGGGTAAAATAGGGATAAAAAAAGAGGGAGGGTGGTGGGGGATTAAGAGAGAACAGAGGGAAAAAACCTCTCCCCCCTCGCCCACCCCCCCCACCCAAAATTCCCCCCAGTCAACTCTAGGCAATCTTCTCCCCTCCTCTTAGACTTTTTTACTTTACACTGCTACTCAGGCATATCTTTCTATGATTGGATTATAGACCTGTCTTATCCACATCAATTTTCCGTTGACCTTTAACTGGCACTTGTTGCCATCGTTCTGGTTGTTGTAGCGATGGTTTATAGTTATTCAAGCGCCAATCCGGAAAGTCCACCAGAGGGAGCTCCAGCACCTCTATGAAGTGTTGCAAGTCAGCTTTCATTTTAAGTGTTGCTGTTTTCCCATTCCGGGTTGCTACAATCTTAAAGGGATATCCCCAGTGATATTTAACATAACCTTCTTGTAGAACTCCCAACAAGGGTTTAATAATTCTGCTTTGCATTGGAGTTCTATATGATAAATCTGGAAATAAGGCTATTTGTGCACCTTCAAAATCATCCATGGATTTATTATGGGCTGCTTTCACGATGGCTTCTTTCACTGGATATCTATGTATTTTACAAATTACATTTCTTACTGTTTTTGCCATTTGGGGGGTAGGGGCGAGGATATGATGGACTCTATTTCAATCTTATCCGGTGCAAATGGTCCAAGAATTAATTAGAACAGACTGATCACCTTTGGAAGCAATTCAAAATGTTGTTTTATTTCAGGCAACCCCCTTATACATATATTTTGCTCACGATCTCTATTTTATTGATTATCCATTTGATCTAACAGAGAATTCACTCATAGCTTAGATATCAGCCATTCCTTGTCCAATATTATCCAGGCTCATCTCAATTTCCTCTACTCTGTGCCCAAGTGCTCCTAATTCTCCCTTAACCCCTCCACAGCCTGTTTGGAGGATGATTCAACAGCGGTTACAAGTAATTGAATGTCTTTCTTTGTAGGAAGTGCTCTCAAATGTTCTCTTAAGTCCCAATCCAATATTAACTCTGATTGAGATGCACTTAGTTCATTATTAAGATCACCATACAAAGGATTAACATACTGCACCTGCCCTGTAGACAGTCTCTGGATTCATCATAAGTCCTTTGCTGATTTTTGCTGATTCACTGCTGAGTTTTGTAGTACCAGGACTTTCAGCTTCCAGGAATTCAACCGTCCCTCCTGGGATTCCTTCCACCTCCAATACACTCCCCCTCCATAACTTCCGTTCCACCACCATAAACAAAGGTGTCTCTCCCTTCTCCTGAGAGATCCCTTTCCAGGGTTGTACAGCTCTGCTTTGGGCTCAGAGGTATTTGGCCATTGCCATGTGCTGCAAGACCCCTTCCAAAGCCTGTCACTCCTCTGCCCTGTACAGAAGGATCGCATGCGACTCTCCCTGGTCCCACCCTGATGGACCAGGGTTCTTTTAATTACACTCCCAGGATCCACACTCTGCACCAAGAGGTAAGCTCTAAGCGCATTTTCCTGGCTCTTTCTACCACCACCAGGTGGAAGCACAGCTGTACGGCAGCGTGTGGACATGCTGTACCTGGTCTGGAGCCTGCTGAACACCACAGCCTATCTTTCTGGGGCCTGGGGATTACAGAAATAGAAAGGTTATAACCATCATCTGAAATTCAAATAGAATAGAATAGAATAAAAAACATAGAATAGAATAGAAATAATATAACCCTTTTCCAAATTTCAAATAGAATAAACTTAAATTTTGATACATAAAAAAATAATAGCATAGAATAGAAAAGAAAATAAGAATAGAATAGACTATAATAGAAAAGAATACAATTGAAAAAAAAACAATAGCATAGAATAGAAAGAATATAACCATTTCCCAAAATTAAATTTGAAAAGTATTTGAAAAGTATTCAAAAACAATTCAAAAACAATTTTAATTTGAATTGCGTCCAATTTTTTTTTAGTTATTTATGATGTGTCTATTTGATTTCCTTAGGGGGGGTCAGGAAGGATTTCCCCCTGTTTTTCCCCTGTTAAAACAATTAAGATCATGATTTAAGTGGTATTTTGCCTTTCTCTGGATCAACCATCCACATTGAGTTTTGTATATGGAGGTTTTAAAATTCAATGTTTTATTATTTTTTTCTATTAGTTTAACTAAAGGGATTAGATGTAACCCCTACATCTTTTGACAACCGCAAATTCATTTTGAATTGTTTGCAAACAACTGAGGTGTGCATGGCCTTACTGTGATTAATAATGTTATAAGGTTACACTATTACACATTTAATCACACTATGCACATTGCAAAATACACATAGTATCTGCTATAAATATTCATGAGAGATGACCTAAATAAAATACAGGATAATAGACTATGATACATGTACATATACATAGTACATAGAGTGTTTCTTTATACTTTTAATTTATAAAATTACAATTCTGTAGCTCCAGGCCTTCATGTAATTATCAAAGCTGTTCATGGGATCTTGTGACATTTGGACCATATGCCCTTTAGTAAATTCAGTCCAGTGTATTAATAAATCACATGTTGCAGGTAATTCACTTTTCCAATTTTCTGGCAGAAGTGCAGAGAGAAATTACATCAAGAGCTTACATCTGTCTTCCTAGTCAGTGAACAGAGTCACCAGCTCAAAATTACATTCCTTGAGCTAGTCTTTATAAAGCCATTGACTGCAATTACTTTCTATTCTGACTGTGTCATTTTAGAGATGAACAATATTAAAAGCAGAAATACCTACTGTTTAATCTACATGTTTTCCAATATACCCATCTATTAATAAGTATAGCCTCATGTTTTTATGATTTGTAACTTTGTTTTACGTCACCCTTAGTAAACATGAATAAGCAGGATGGCACTGAATTTGAGAGTGACCTTTCCGGATGATTATTATATTTGTAGTGATTTTGAACTTTTCCATGGCATTCCATCTTATACACAACCAAGTGAAGGAAATAGATTCTCTAAGGCATTTTTAGATATACCGTATATTATTTGTACAGTCATTTGAAGAATACATTCATGTATTTTTTAATATGTATAATATCCATTACACAACATATGTGAATGCTTGGATGACCAACCAAGTATGGTGTTCTGTGGAATGGTAAGTGGAAAGTGGAACTGTGATAGATATGGAGATGGTAGATAAATATATATCACTTGCATGGGCAGGTGATTAGTAATGAGAGGTTGCATTCTATGTGAATATGTACCATAGCATTTTAGTGGTGGTCAATAAAAAACACAAGTAAAGTGATCAAATTAACAGCTTAACATAATAAGTAAGGAGCTCTGAATAATCCATATGTGAGAATAGTTCAGGTGTGGGTCTCTGTCATTCTCACAAGGTAGCAGCGTAAAAAAAAAAAAGAAAAAGTTATTAAATAAAATAACACCAAGAAAAACATTTCATGGGGCATGCTTGGAGAGGTAGAGAAGTAGGCAACGTTGGTAACCAAGACTGCTCCTCTTCCTGGTTCCCCCAAGTGTGCCAATTAATTCCAACAGATGACTTCCAGTTTCTGTTGGCGTCACTTTTGGTGATGTACATCCTTGCTGCTGCCAGTGACCATAATTGTGCAGGGATACTTGTGTGTTTCTCCGCCTGCTGCACTGAGAAACAGCACACTAGATATCTTAGCATATTGCTAGCTCCTTCTTTGCCATCATTGGAACATGTAATGTCCCTCTGCTTCATTGTTGGCTGTGGACACTGCACCATGTAAGATACCATTACCATGGAATGTTTTTCTTGGTGTTATTTGATTTAATAAACTTGTTTTATCCTGAAAACTGCTGCTTTGTGTGAATAACAGAGACATACAGCTAAATTAACCTCACACATGGATTATTCAGAGCCCTTTACTTATTTTTACTATTTTGAGGAGTTAATTTGAGCACTTAACTTATTTTTAATGACTGCTGCTATCCCACTGTCCCAGTGGTCACTTATGGGCTTCCAAAGAACAACCCGTGCACCTGACTCTGCACATAATATTGGTCCAAGTGTTGCAATCTATCACCTGGCTTTTTTTTTTGTTCAGTTTACTAGGATTCTAGTGGTGAATGGCTTTATTTGTTAGAGTCTAGTTAGGCTAATCGGAGATTAATTAATTTATGGCAGACCACCTGTTCACTGCACCAAACAAACAGAACTACTCATTGGACTGTGTGCACAATTTATGTACAGGTGATACTCGAAAAATTGGAATATCGTGCAAAACTTAATTTATTTCACTAATGCAACTTAAAAG
The DNA here is from genome assembly GCF_037356315.1 of Lithobates pipiens. Taxonomy (NCBI): domain Eukaryota; kingdom Metazoa; phylum Chordata; class Amphibia; order Anura; family Ranidae; genus Lithobates; species Lithobates pipiens. The sequence goes on from NW_027507748.1 coordinate 182,857,028, forward strand.
GTAAAACGAATATATGAGACAGACTCATTACATGCAAAGCAAGATAGTTCAAGCCGTGATTTGTCATAATTGTGATGATTATGTCTTACAGCTCATGAGAACCCCACATCCACAATCTCAGAAAATGTGAATATTACATGCAATCAATAAAACAAGGATTGTACATAGAACAATATCGGACCTCTGAAAAGTATAATCATGCATTATACATCCAGTACTCAGTACTTGGTTTGGGCCCCTTTTGCAGCAGTTACTAGTGATGGCCGAACGGTTCGCCCGGCGGTCGTTTCGCGGCGAATTTCCGACTTTCGCCGTCCGCGGGTTCGAACGCCTTTTTCCGTCGTTCGCCCCGGCGGACTTACGTGTTTAATGTATACAAGAACTTTAACCTTTCGTGACACGTTTATCATGTGTTACAGGACAACCAATTGAGACATGACAGCTCATGGACACTTGGACATTCCCCCTAACCTATAAATACACCCGATCCGGTGGCCATTTTACATTCTTTCTTCTGTCACTGTAGGGAAAGGATCCTGTGTGGAGTAGGGACAGAGAAAACGCTAGCTATTTGGTACACAAAAGTTCTTTTCAGGACTGGTATAGGTGTTAGGTCAGCAGCCTGAGTTTCTTTTGTCAGTTTAGATAAAGGGACAGAGCGCTGTATGCTGCTATTTTAGGGACAGCTCAGCCAGATTAGTCTTTCTTCATCATCATCATCATCATCATCATTAGCTGTTACTATCAGGTCCACAAAAGAGCTGTTCCAGCTAATCGTTCCAGCCTACTCTTTTTTGCCAATTTGTATAGGGACAGGCAGGAAGCAGTGTGTCAGGCAGTGAGGATAATTTTAAAGACTTGCTGTTACTATTAGTTCCACAAAGGTTCTTTTCAGGACTGGTATCAGTGGTACGGTAATAGGCTTGTACACGTATAATATTCTTTCTTCCAAATATAGAAAGAATATTATACTTGACTGCTGCCCTTCTGCTGCAGTCTGCTAATCATTCACAACTCACTTGTTCCACAAAGCTCTTTATCAGGACTGGTAACTTGGTCTGTCTAGGGTGCTACGGTACATAGGCTTGGGTGCGGTACAGTCTGCTGTTCTGTAAGGACCGCTATCGGTCCACAATACATAGGGTTGCCGTGCACTACTGCTGACCGCTGCCCTATACTGCAGCAGTCCTTCATTGGTATAGGGACTGACGTACAGTCTGCTAATCACTAACACACAACCTGCTTGGTCCACAAAAGTTCTTATAAGGACTGGTAACTTGGTATAGGGTGCTACGGTACATAGGCCTGAGTGCGTTACAGTCTGCTGTTCTGTAAGGACCGCTATCGGTCCACAATACATAGGGTTGCCGTGCACTACTGCTGACCGCTGCCCTATACTGCAGCAGTCCTTCATTGGTATAGGGACTGACGTACAGTCTGCTAATCACTAACACACAACCTGCTTGTTCCACAAAAGTTCTTATAAGGACTGGTAACTTGGTATAGGGTGCTACGGTACATAGGCCTGAGTGCGTTACAGTCTGCTGTTCTGTAAGGACCGCTATCGGTCCACAATACATAGGGTTGCCGTGCACTACTGCTGACCGCTGCCCTATACTGCAGCAGTCCTTCATTGGTATAGGGACTGACGTACAGTCTGCTAATCACTAACACACAACCTGCTTGGTCCACAAAAGTTCTTATAAGGACTGGTAACTTGGTATAGGGTGCTACGGTACATAGGCCTGAGTGCGTTACAGTCTGCTGTTCTGTAAGGACCGCTATCGGTCCACAATACATAGGGTTGCCGTGCACTACTGCTGACCGCTGCCCTATACTGCAGCAGTCCTTCAGCGGTATAGGGACTGACGCACAGTCTGCTAAACACTAACACACAACCTGCTTGGTCCACAAAAGTTTTTATAAGGACTGGTAACTTGGTATAGGGTGCTACGGTACATAGGCCTGAGTGCGTTACAGTCTGCTGTTCTGTAAGGACCGCTATCGGTCCACAATACATAGGGTTGCCGTGCACTACTGCTGACCGCTGCCCTATACTGCAGCAGTCCTTCATTGGTATAGGGACTGACGTACAGTCTGCTAATCACTAACACACAACCTGCTTGGTCCACAAAAGTTCTTATAAGGACTGGTAACTTGGTATAGGGTGCTACGGTACATAGGCCTGAGTGCGTTACAGTCTGCTGTTCTGTAAGGACCGCTATCGGTCCACAATACATAGGGTTGCCGTGCACTACTGCTGACCGCTGCCCTATACTGCAGCAGTCCTTCAGCGGTATAGGGACTGACGCACAGTCTGCTAAACACTAACACACAACCTGCTTGGTCCACAAAAGTTCTTATAAGGACTGGTAACTTGGTATAGGGTGCTACGGTACATAGGCCTGAGTGCAGTACAGTCTGCTGTTCTGTAAGGACCGCTATCGGTCCACAATACATAGGGTTGCCGTGCACTACTGCTGACCGCTGCCCTATACTGCAGCAGTCCTTCATTGGTATAGGGACTGACGTACAGTCTGCTAATCACTAACACACAACCTGCTTGGTCCACAAAAGTTCTTATAAGGACTGGTAACTTGGTATAGGGTGCTACGGTACATAGGCCTGAGTGCGTTACAGTCTGCTGTTCTGTAAGGACCGCTATCGGTCCACAATACATAGGGTTGCCGTGCACTACTGCTGACCGCTGCCCTATACTGCAGCAGTCCTTCATTGGTATAGGGACTGACGTACAGTCTGCTAATCACTAACACACAACCTGCTTGTTCCACAAAAGTTCTTATAAGGACTGGTAACTTGGTATAGGGTGCTACGGTACATAGGCCTGAGTGCGTTACAGTCTGCTGTTCTGTAAGGACCGCTATCGGTCCACAATACATAGGGTTGCCGTGCACTACTGCTGACCGCTGCCCTATACTGCAGCAGTCCTTCATTGGTATAGGGACTGACGTACAGTCTGCTAATCACTAACACACAACCTGCTTGTTCCACAAAAGTTCTTATAAGGACTGGTAACTTGGTATAGGGTGCTACGGTACATAGGCTTGAGTGCGGTACAGTCTGCTGTTCTGTAAGGACCGCTATCGGTCCACAATAGATAGGGTTGACGTGCACCACTGCTGACCGCTGCCCTATACTGCAGCAGTCCTTCAGCGGTATAGGGACTGACGTACAGTCTGCTAAACACTAATACACAACCTGCTTGGTCCACAAAAGTTCTTATAAGGACTGGTAACTTGGTATAGGGTGCTACGGTACATAGGCTTGAGTGCGGTACAGTCTGCTGTTCTGTAAGGACCGCTATCGGTCCACAATAGATAGGGTTGACGTGCACCACTGCTGACCGCTGCCCTATACTGCAGCAGTCCTTCAGCGGTATAGGGACTGACGCACAGTCTGCTAAACACTAACACACAACCTGCTTGGTCCACAAAAGTTTTTATAAGGACTGGTAACTTGGTATAGGGTGCTACGGTACATAGGCCTGAGTGCGTTACAGTCTGCTGTTCTGTAAGGACCGCTATCGGTCCACAATACATAGGGTTGCCGTGCACTACTGCTGACCGCTGCCCTATACTGCAGCAGTCCTTCATTGGTATAGGGACTGACGTACAGTCTGCTAATCACTAACACACAACCTGCTTGGTCCACAAAAGTTCTTATAAGGACTGGTAACTTGGTATAGGGTGCTACGGTACATAGGCCTGAGTGCGTTACAGTCTGCTGTTCTGTAAGGACCGCTATCGGTCCACAATACATAGGGTTGCCGTGCACTACTGCTGACCGCTGCCCTATACTGCAGCAGTCCTTCAGCGGTATAGGGACTGACGCACAGTCTGCTAAACACTAACACACAACCTGCTTGGTCCACAAAAGTTTTTATAAGGACTGGTAACTTGGTATAGGGTGCTACGGTACATAGGCCTGAGTGCAGTACAGTCTGCTGTTCTGTAAGGACCGCTATCGGTCCACAATACATAGGGTTGCCGTGCACTACTGCTGACCGCTGCCCTATACTGCAGCAGTCCTTCATTGGTATAGGGACTGACGTACAGTCTGCTAATCACTAACACACAACCTGCTTGTTCCACAAAAGTTCTTATAAGGACTGGTAACTTGGTATAGGGTGCTACGGTACATAGGCTTGAGTGCGGTACAGTCTGCTGTTCTGTAAGGACCGCTATCGGTCCACAATAGATAGGGTTGACGTGCACCACTGCTGACCGCTGCCCTATACTGCAGCAGTCCTTCAGCGGTATAGGGACTGACGTACAGTCTGCTAAACACTAATACACAACCTGCTTGGTCCACAAAAGTTCTTATAAGGACTGGTAACTTGGTATAGGGTGCTACGGTACATAGGCTTGAGTGCGGTACAGTCTGCTGTTCTGTAAGGACCGCTATCGGTCCACAATAGATAGGGTTGACGTGCACCACTGCTGACCGCTGCCCTATACTGCAGCAGTCCTTCAGCGGTATAGGGACTGACGCACAGTCTGCTAAACACTAACACACAACCTGCTTGGTCCACAAAAGTTTTTATAAGGACTGGTAACTTGGTATAGGGTGCTACGGTACATAGGCCTGAGTGCGTTACAGTCTGCTGTTCTGTAAGGACCGCTATCGGTCCACAATACATAGGGTTGCCGTGCACTACTGCTGACCGCTGCCCTATACTGCAGCAGTCCTTCATTGGTATAGGGACTGACGTACAGTCTGCTAATCACTAACACACAACCTGCTTGGTCCACAAAAGTTCTTATAAGGACTGGTAACTTGGTATAGGGTGCTACGGTACATAGGCCTGAGTGCGTTACAGTCTGCTGTTCTGTAAGGACCGCTATCGGTCCACAATACATAGGGTTGCCGTGCACTACTGCTGACCGCTGCCCTATACTGCAGCAGTCCTTCAGCGGTATAGGGACTGACGCACAGTCTGCTAAACACTAACACACAACCTGCTTGGTCCACAAAAGTTCTTATAAGGACTGGTAACTTGGTATAGGGTGCTACGGTACATAGGCTTGAGTGCGGTACAGTCTGCTGTTCTGTAAGGACCGCTATCGGTCCACAATAGATAGGGTTGACGTGCACCACTGCTGACCGCTGCCCTATACTGCAGCAGTCCTTCAGCGGTATAGGGACTGACGTACAGTCTGCTAAACACTAATACACAACCTGCTTGGTCCACAAAAGTTCTTATAAGGACTGGTAACTTGGTATAGGGTGCTACGGTACATAGGCTTGAGTGCGGTACAGTCTGCTGTTCTGTAAGGACCGCTATAGGTCCACAATAGATAGGGTTGACGTGCACCACTGCTGACCGCTCACCTATACTGCAGCAGTCCTTCAGCGGTATAGGGACTAAGAGTTTTGTCACAGGGTCATTTAAAAAATGACATGCAGAGGAAGAGGCAGGCCCTTCCGCAGGGGTGGTAGGGGTAGGGCAGGAGCAACAGGCTTGAGCCAAAGTGGGAAGTTGCAGAAGGTGCGTTCAATTACTTTAAAGGATGCACCAGACTTGGTTGAGTGGCTCGCTCAGCCTTACTCTTCTGCACCCTCCTCATCCTCTCGATCTGCACCCTCTTCTTCACTCTCTGCTATGTGCACCCCCAAAGACACTACCACCAACAACACGACCACCACCACCACCACCACATACCTTCCGCTTGAGTCACTGGAATTATTTTCCGATCCATATCAAGAGGACATTTCTGATGCGCAGCCACTCTTGGTATTGGATCAGGAAGAGGAGGTAGCAACAAGCGCTACTCAGCAGTCTGACGCCAGTACCCAGATCAGCCCAAGGAGGAGGTTGGTCCCCGGTGTTGCTGCCTACTCTACTTATAGCGGTGGGGAAGGTGACGTTGATGATGACGTGTCTAGTGATGTCACGTGGGTGCCCACAAGAGAGGAAGAGGAGGGGAGTTCAGAGGGAGATATGGACCAGCAGATAGGGAGGAGAAGCAGCAATGACTTACATTGCACAGCAGGGACAAAGCAGACTGCAAATGTATCAGGAGCGAGTCATCGACCATGTACGGTCACATCTGGCGCTCCCAGGACACCGGCACATGGCTCCGCAGTGTGGGCTTTTTTTAACGTGTCCGCTGCTGACAATAGCGTTGCCATCTGCAATCTTTGCAGTCAACGCGTTAGTCGCGGTAAGCCCAATACTCACCTAGGGACGACCGCCTTAAGAAGGCACATGAGCAGCCATCACCGAGCCCAGTGGGAGCAACGGAACACACAAAGCCACACTGCAGGCTCTCACCGTCCAGCCTCGTCTTCTACTTCTCCTTCTCCTCTCTCCTCACAATTGTCCTCCACTCCACCTTCCATCACGCCAAGCTCACATTTTTCTGCAAAAAGGCAGGCTTCCGTGGGCCTAATGTTTGAGCGTAAAAAAATGATGACGCCGGATAACCCTCTTGCCCAACGGTTGGCGGCTGGCTTGTCAGAACTCATAGCCCGCCAACTACTGCCATATAAACTGGTGGACTCGGAGGCCTTTCGCAAATTTGTGGCCATTGGAACACCACAATGGAAGGTCCCAGGAAGGAAGTATTTCTCAGAGAAGGGCATCCCAGAGCTATATGGCCATGTTCAGCGGCAAGTGAATGTATCTCTGGCACACAGTGTCGGTGCCAAGATACATCTGACCACAGACACGTGGTCTAGCAAACACGGGCAGGGAAGGTATATCAGTTTTACTGCCCACTGGGTGAACCTTCTGACGGCCGTCAAGCATGTAACCCGTGGCACCCGTGTAGATTTGGTTTTACCGCCACGGATTGCATGCAGGCCTGACTCTTCTTCTCCTCCTCCTACTCCATCCTCCTCCCTCTCCTCCTCAGCTGCCTCCTCCTTTTCCGCTGCTAGCGTCTCTTCCACTGCACCGCCCAAGCTCCCCAGAACCTATTCCACATGCCAGGTGAGACGTTGCCATGCCGTGCTGCGTCTGTTGTGCCTGGAAGCAAAGAGCCACACTGGCCCGGCACTCCTTTCAGCTTTGCGTTCACAGGCAGATGAGTGGCTAACACCGCTCAATTTGACAGTTGGTAAAGTGGTGTGTGACAACGGTGCCAATCTGCTTAGCGCATTGAAACAGGGCAAAATCACGCACGTGCCGTGCATGGCACACGTCTTAAACTTGGTCGTGCAGCGATTCCTTGTCAAATACCCTGGGGTCCAGGACATCTTGCGGCAGGCAAGGAAAATCTCGGCCCATTTCAGAAGATCTTACACGGCCATGGCTCGCCTTGCTGACATTCAGCGGCGACACCATCTGCCGGTCAGACGTCTTATTTGCGATTGCCCGACGCGATGGAACTCAACCTTCTATATGCTTGATAGGCTGCTCCAGCAGAAACGTGCAGTTAACGTCTACCTGTATGAACTCTGCGAAAGAAACGGTTCTGGGGAGCTGGGTTTTTTTTCACCGCGCCAGTGGCTGCTCATGCGCGACACATGCAGACTTCTGCGGCCATTTGAGGAGATCACCAAACTGGTCAGTCGCAGCCATGGCGCCATCAGTGACATGGTACCTTATGCCTTCTTTCTGGAGCGTGCATTGCGTCGTGTCATTGATCAGGCTGTGGAGGAGCAGGAGCGGGAAGATGAGGAAGTCGCAATGCTGGATGAATTCCCAGGGGGGGCTACTCTATCTGAGACAAGTCAACAACAGGAGTCTGATGAGGAGTCAGAGGAGGATGGTGCCGGGGCGGATGAGCAGGAGCAAGAAGAGCATGCTTTAAACCTTTCTGGGATCCCTGTTGTGCGAGGATGGGGAGAGGAGAATGAAGAGGACGACATTATCCTGGATGATGAGCAGGAGCCAGGCCACCACACCGCTTCCACTTTAGTGCAAATGGGGGCCTTCATGCTCCAGTGTTTTAATAGGGACCCCCGTATAAAAAGCATGAGGGTCAAGGACCAGTACTGGGTGGCAACGTACTTAGACCCCCGGTACAAACACAAAATGGCGGAAATGTTACCGCCGTCGCAGAGGGCTGTCAGAATGCAGCACTTCCAGGCCTTGCTTCGAGAAATGCTGCATTCTGCTTTTGCGTGCGCTGGCAGAGGAGCAATTCCCACTCCCAGAGAAGGATTTGCGGGTACCAATCCAACAGCGCCTGCAAGAAGAGGCCGGTTTGAAGATGTGTTGGTGACTTCGGATATGAGGTCATTCTTTCAGCCGACCCATCGACAGGTGTCATCCGGATCCAGCATCAGGGAACGCCTAGACCGTCAGGTGTCCGACTACATTGGGTTAACGGCCGATGTGGACGCTCTGAGGAGTGATGAACCCCTAGACTACTGGGTGGGCAGGCTTGACCTCTGGCCAGAGCTTGCCCAATTTGCAATCGAACTGTTGGCTTGCCCCTCATCCAGTGTCCTGTCCGAAAGGACGTTCAGCGCAGCAGGGGGGATTGTGACCGATAAGCGTACTCGCCTAGCTCACCACAGTGTTAACTACCTCACATTTCTAAAAATGAATGAGGCATGGATCTCGGAGGAATTCAACACATGTGATCAGTAGACCATGTATATGTCTATAAACAATTTTTGGAATCAAGCACACAGACCTTCTTAATTCATTTGGCTCACTTCCCTGACCCAAAAAAGCACACCGTACTATATGCCCCTACCCTCCTCTTTGAAGAGGTTGAGCGGTGTCATATTTCTACTGGGGCTGCTTATTATGAGGGGTTCCCACCATCCCTGTGCTGTGCTGACTTCCTCCTGGGTGTTCTTATTATGAGGGGCTCCCACCATCCCTGTGCTGTGCTGACTTCCTCCTGGGGGTTCTTATTATGAGGGGATCACACCATCCCTGTGCTGTGCTGACTTCCTCCTGGGGCTGCTTACGGTGCTGCTGTCAGCGCTGTATGTCACGGAGCTGCTGTCAGCGCTGTATGTCACGGAGCTGCTGTCAGCGCTGTATGTCACGGAGCTGCTGTCAGCGCTGTATGTCACGGAGCTGCTGTCAGCGCTGTATGTCACGGAGCTGCTGTCAGCGCTGTATGTCACGGAGCTGCTGTCAGCGCTGTATGTCACGGAGCTGCTGTCAGCGCTGTATGTCACGGAGCTGCTGTCAGCGCTGTATGTCACGGAGCTGCTGTCAGCGCTGTATGTCACGGAGCTGCTGTCAGCGCTGTATGTCACGGAGCTGCTGTCAGCGCTGTATGTCACGGTGCTGCTGTCAGCGCTGTATGTCACGGAGCTGCTGTCAGCGCTGTATGTCACGGAGCTGCTGTCAGTGCTGTATGTCACGGAGCTGCTGTCAGCGCTGTATGTCACGGAGCTGCTGTCAGCGCTGTATGTCACGGAGCTGCTGTCAGCGCTGTATGTCACGGTGCTGCTGTCAGCGCTGTATGTCACGGAGCTGCTGTCAGCGCTGTATGTCACGGAGCTGCTGTCAGCGCTGTATGTCACGGAGCTGCTGTCAGCGCTGTATGTCACGGAGCTGCTGTCAGCGCTGTATGTCACGGAGCTGCTGTCAGCGCTGTATGTCACGGTGCTGATGTCAGTGCTCTGTATTACGGTGCTGCTGTCAGTGCTCTGTATCTCCTGCACCCTCTTGTTTGCCTACCCTGGTCCCTGACCTTCCCTCTCCTCCATTGCCTTCATTAGCTCCATAGTCCTGAATTGTCAGAACAATTTCCCAAATAAAAAAAAAATGCTTGTAGTTATCGATCCCAAATTCACCTCATACATGTATTATGCTATTGTCCAGGTGGTGGGACTACGTGCTACCCCCTAATAATTACCCCGTGGCCGCAAATTCGACCTAAAGGTTTGCGAAATTCGCCTCCCATTGAAGTCAATGGAGCCCGCGGCGAACGGTCGTTTTCGCGAACGTTTGTGTCCGTTCGCGTTTCGCGTTCGCGAAACGTCCCGTCGGAAGTTCGTCCATCACTAGCAGTTACTGCCTCAATGTGGTGTGGCATGGAAGCTATCACCCTGTGGCACTGCTGAGGTGTCATGGAAGACAAGGATGCCTCAATAGCGGCCTTCATCTCTTCTGCATTGTTCGGTCCCATGTCTCTCATCTTTCTCTTGGTAATGCCCCATAGCTTCTCTATGGGGTTTAGGACAGGTGAGTTTGCTGGTCAATCAAGCACAGTAATCCCATGGTCATTGAACCAGGTTTTGGTGCTTTTGGCAGTGTGGTCAGGTGCCAAGTCCTGCTGGAAAATGAAGTCAGCATCCCCATAGAGCTCATCTGTGGAAGGAAGCATGAAGTGCTCCAAAAGCTCCTGGTAGAGGGCTGCATTGACTCTGGACTTAATGAAGCACAGTGGACCATCACCAGCAGATGACATGGCTCCCAAATCAACACAGACATCTTGCAGTGTGTGCCTCTCCATTCTTCCTCCATACTCTAGGTCCTTGGTTTCCAAATGAGATGCAAAATTTGCTCTCATCAGAAAAGAGGACTTTGGACCACTGAGCAACAGACCAGGTCTGTTTTGCTTTAGCAAAGGTAATATTCTTCTGATGTTGTTTATTGTTCAGGAGTGGCTTGACAAGAGGAATACGACATTCGAAGACTATGTCCAGGATCCGTCTGTGTGTGGTGGCTCTTGATGCACTGACTCCAGCCTCAGTCCACTCCTTGTGAAAGTCCCTGACACTTTTGAAAGGCCTTTTCCTGACAATCCTCTCCAGGCTGCGCTCATCCCTGCTGTTTGTGCACTTTTTTCTTCAACACTTTTCCCTTCCAAATAACTTTCTATTAATGTGCTTTGATACAGCACTTTGGGAACATCCAACTTCTTTTGCAATTACCTTTTGAGACTTTCCCTCCTTATGGGGGGTGTCAATAATGTTTTTCTGCACAGCTGTCAGGTCAGCAGTCTTTACCATGATTGTGATTCCTACTGAACCAGGCTGAGAGACCATTTAAAGACTCACAGACTCTTTTCAGGTGTTATGGCTTAATTAACTATTTAAAGTGGGATGCTTTGAGCCTAGAATATTACACCTTTTCATAATATCCTAATTTTCTGTGATTGTGGATTTGGGGTCTTCATGAGCTGTACGCCATATTCATCACAATTATGACAAATCACAGCTTGAACTATCTTGCTTTGCATGTAATTAGTCTATCTCATATATTAGTTTCACCTTTTAAGTTGTATTAGAGGCTGTAGTTTGCATGTTCTCCCTGTGCCTGCGTGAGTTTCCCCCAGGTACTCCGGTTTCCTCCCACACTCCAAAGACATGCAGGTAGGTTAATTGGCTTCTGTCCAAAATTGGCCCTAGTATATGAATGGGGACATTGGATTGTGGGCTCCTTGAGGGTAGGGACTGATGTGAGTGTGCGGTGTACAGGAATATGGACGCTTTTTATTTTTATCAATGAATGAATTTTCGGCTCCGTAATACAGAGAACACTCATTGAGTGTTCTCTGTATTACGGGAGCCGACAATTCAAAGTGATTTTAAAAGACTTTTTTTCCTTGCGAAATGACCCTTTTGCAGGGACAGTTCTAAGCGCGGGAAACATGTGCCCCTTCACAGGCATACTATAGACATCCCCCAGGTACAAAATTTAAAGGAATATTACACTATTATTGTTTCACTTTAATCATTATCAAAATCACTGCTCCTGAAAAAACGGACGTTTTTATAACTTTTTTTTGCATTGATCCATGTCCCCTGGAGCAGGACCCAGGTCCCCAAACACCTTTTATGACAGTAACTTGCATATTAGCCTTTAAAATTAGCACTTTAGATTTTGAACGTTCGAGTCCCATAGACTTTAATAGGGTTCTAAAGTTTACTCGAAGTTTAGGTCTGTTCGCAGGTTCTGGTGTGAACCGAACAGGTGGGTGTTCGGCTCATCCTTATTGTAGATAGACAAAAGCTTCAGAGGAGGTATGACTAAACTGTTTCAGATATATGTGAGTGAGCCTCTGCAGGCAGGCAGAATGCTCTAACAAGGCATGGAAGCAAGTTTGTTGCTTGATATGAAGTGAGTGGAGGCATAATGTCACTAAGTGTTGCCTGTTCCTGGACACAGCACAAGGTAACCTGACCAGGCAGAGGTATGTTTTTGATCACCACTTTTGTATGGAAAAGTGGGTCTCCAATCATCCCTGGCAATGATTTAAAAGTTAAGCTCGCGAGATTTCGGCTGTATTAGCTGAAATCATGCGAGATTTCGGCTGTATTAGCCGAAATCTCGCGAGATTTCGGCTGCATTAGCCACAATGTCTCCTGGGATTACTTGGACGAGATCCCAGGAGACAGTGCGGGGTTCAGCAGGAAGTGATGCTGATCCCCGCAAGAGACCGCCCATCGCCGCAGGGGAGGAAAATCAAATACTACAAATTACAAAAGGTAGATTAATAAAAAAAAAAAAAAATGTGGCATTATCAAATGTACGGTCTAGAGGCAACAGAATGGGAAAATGTATTATTATGTGTGCAGAACCGCTTTAATGCTGGTCAAAGAGTACACACTAACCAGTGAAGTTCTGGAGCACGTGTGTAAGCCTTCATTGACACTGCCTGGTTGCTGGAGCTGTTTGGTCACCATTCTAATGCCTTGTACACACAGTCGGACATTACGACCACAAAATCCGTTGGATTTTTTCAGACGGATTTTATCCGAAACTTGTGTTGCATACACACGGTCGCACAAAGTTGACGGAAAATCCGGTCGTTCTGAACGAGGTGACATCAAACATGTACGTCGGGTAAGCAGAGCATGAGAGTGAAGGGTGTCACCTGGCTTTCTTGGAGTCTCTTGTTTCCATCATGGCTGTGAGATCACTAGAATTGATATTTTCTAATTTTTCTAGACGTTGATCACTTTTAATAGCTAACTTTTTCACTTGTTTACTTTATGGATTACTAAAGTTCAATTGCATTTTTTTATTTCAGCACTAGATCGCTGCACTAATACCATATTTCAAGTGTTTTAAATTAGGACATTGGGGGTTATTTACTAAAGGCAACTCCACTTTGCACTGCAAGTGCACTTGGAAGTGAAGTCGCTGTAGATCCGAGGGGGTCATGCAAGAAAAATAAAAAATAACATTTTAGCTTGCAAATGATTGGATGATAAAATCAGCAGAGCTTCCACTCATTTCAGATCTACCCCATAGATTTAGAGCGACTGCACTTCCAAGTGCACTTGCAGTGCAAAGTGGATCTGCCTTTTCGTAAATAACCCCCCATTGTCATTTATGCCTTAGCGCGGATCTATCAATTTTGTGTAAATAGACTGTGCACTGTGCAGTTGCTCCAGAGCTTAGTAAATGAAGTAAAGCTTCACTCTAAACAGAATACCAATTCACATGCAAAGAAAATTGAAAAGAAAACATTATTTTTGCTTGCACATGATTGGATGGTGAAAGTCAACAGAACTTCTGCTCGTTTTCTATGCTCTGGAACAAGTGCACTTTGCAAAGTTCACAGCTTATTTGCCTTTAATAAATTAACTCCAGACTATTAATGACACATACCTGGAAGAAAGCAAAATAATTGATTTTCTTTCATAATACTGCTGTTTGAACAAAACGTATAGTTAAAGTGGTTGTAAAGTTTGTTTTTTTTTTTTTTTTTAAGTAACAAACATGTTATACTTACCTCCACTGTGCAGCTCGTTTTGCACAGAGTGGCCCCGAACCCGGTCTTCTGGGGTCCCTCGGCGCATGTCTCTGCTTCCCTCCGCAAGTACTTCTCACGCTCATGCGAGCTCCCTCGCATGGTGAGAAGCACTTGCGAGCGCGCTCCCGTGATACAGCCGGCGGCTATAGCCGCTCGCTGCATCACTCGGCCCGCGTCATTGGATGTGATTGACTTTCAATCCATCCACTCCAGCCATTCAGCGGCCAGACTGAGCGGCGAAGAGGACGTTGGGGGTGAGCTCGGGACTTTCGAGGGGTCAGGTAAGTAAAATGGGGAAACTGGGGGCGCAGGCACTGTCAGATGTTTTTTCACCTTAATGCATAGAATGCAATAAGGTGAAAAAATATTTACCTTTAAATAGATAGCCTGGTTGGAAAAAGACACAAATCCAACGAGTTCAACAAATAAAAGGAAAAAAATACAATCCTATTTGCACAATCCTATACAATACATACCATTGATCCAAAGGAAGGTAAAAAACCCCAGCAAAGCATGATCCAATTGGCTTCAGCAGGGGAGGGGGTGGAAATCTGATTTGCTTATACCCCAAGAGGCAAAGCGTGTGTGTGTGTGTGTGTTTTTTTTTTTTGTTTGTTTACTGTGATAGAGCAGACAAGCATTTTTTGCGTTGTGGACAGAGTAGAGATTAGAACAATCGTATATAGGTAATAGAGGGGAGATCTCCAAATGGAGACCAATGGTGACCGTGGTGACACCTTGGGATTTCCTCACTTTGGAGGGGTTTTCTTTTACTGCCTGTCTTGGCTACTGGAATAGGAAGTGAAGGGAAGTCTCCTCTATGGGACACAAATTGCAAAAAACTAACAAAAATTATAGCACTCCTTTACTCTATTCAAAATTTTAAAAAACATTTTGCTTTTAGTTCTACTTTAAATTGTCAGATGTTTAATGAGGCCACTGAATTTCAAAATGCACACATTAGAAAACCTATACTTATATCCCAATGATAAATAGAAATTGAGACATTTTGAAATTATGCTTGCAGTATTCTAAAATGTGCAGTTTAGTAAAATCCTAGATTAGTGTCATTTAGTTTTCTAAATCAATGTGCATTATAAGTACCGTAATTGTCATTTTTTACATTTTACATATGTACTTGTACCTTTTTGATACTTTGCTGAACCTCAGAGCTTTCTGATCTCCTTCAGGCACTTTTTTTGTCTATATGCATGATATATACACGGTATTTGCATTGAATTTCTCAGGGTAGATTACCTTCCAGTGAGAGTAGAACATGGTGTACAATTTGCATTAACATAGCCACATATGAAGAAAGATTGAGGACAGGGACTGGGTTAACATGTAAATGTAAGGGTCTACACAAAATCCTTTATGTCAGGATTACCACGTAACATTTTTTATTAAAGCTAACAATCAAAAAATATTTACAATTTCTTTTGAAATTACATTAACATGTAAAAGCTTAAATGAGATTGTAGTGATTGGATTTGCATATGCTTTAAGCATTTTGCCAGATTAACTGGCAGAAAAAAATAATCTGATTATGATGCACTTTAATAATAAGAAATCGAAAAGTCAAGGCTTGAGAATGTTCTACAGTATATGAGGGGGTCTGGGAGGTAAAATTGTGGCTAAGGAGCCAATAAATGTTTTTTTGGGGGTGAGGGGGCTGAAATTTAGACTGTCCTGTATTAACTTTCTAAAAAGCGTTCAGTTCTATGAATAAAGGTTTAAAAGTATTTTATCATATTGCACTATTGCTTACTAAATAATTCAGTTTGTTTAATTGGAATGTACTAAAGTATGTTTGTTTTTGTTTTTTTTATTTGTACTTTGCTCATCCTCACTGCTTTTCAAATAGGGGGTTATTAACGAAAGGCAAATCCACTTTGCACTGCAAATGCACTTTCAAGTGCAGTCACTCTAAATCTAAAAGGTAGATCTGAAATGAAGGGAAGCTCTGCTGATTTTATCACCCAATCATGTGCAAGCTAAAATGCTGTTTTTATTTTCCTTACAGGTCCCCCTCGGATCTGCAGCGACTTTACTTTCAAATGCACTTGCAATGCTAAGTGGATTTGCCTTTAGTAAATAACCCCCATAGTCTTGTTGAAGAGATCTGGTTGGGCTACAAAGCTTACATGTTCTTCTTCACAGAGGTAAACTATTATAATAAAAACAAGTTATTTTCTCTTCCCCTCTATCCTGCCTTACTAAGGGTCTGTGTCGATTGGCTTTAGGCTTGTGTCACTAACATCAGGTTATCACTAGTTTCATTGACAGGTGCATTTGGCCTGAAGTTGAGTTCCTTCTGACCTGCACCTAACCTACTTCCAGTGGATTTTGCATTTATAAAGATCACTTATGAATGCAGAACCTGCCTGAAGCAAACAAAAGCCCATCAACACAGGCCTTAGCCAAAGTGCTTTAACCAGTTCCTGCCCAGCCAATATCATATTGATGGCTGGGCGGTGGCTTTGTCATCCTGACTGAATGTCAAATGGCATCCTGTCAGGAAGTGCAGATCGTGCAGCCATGCGGCAAAAATGATCTGTTGTGGGTACTATGTGACCGCTGTGACCAATCACAGCAGGTCACATGACAGTTGTACACAATGAATGGCTTTCTTTCATGCCACCCTTTTTGTACAATTGTGTTGCTAGCTGTGATTGGTCTATTTGACCACATGGTACAGACAGGGCCAATTACAGCCCATCTGTACCATGTGATTAGCTTTAACCTCTAGCTTACTGGGCACTTAAAGACCCTTCCTGCCCAGACCAATTTTCAGCTTTCAGCACTGACGCACTTTGAATCACAATTGCGAGGTCATACAACGCTGTACCCAAATGAAATTATTATCATTTTTTTCCCCACAAGCTTTCTTTTGCTGGTATTTAATCACAACTGGGGTTTTTATTTTTTGCTAAACAAAAAAAAAAAGATGAAAAATCGTGAAAAATAAAAATGTTTAATAGTTTGTTATAAAATTTTGCAAACAGGTAGTTTTTCTGCTTCATTGATATGCGCTGAAGAGGCAGCACTGGTGGGCACTGATAGGCACAGATAAGATGGAACTGATGGGCCCTGATGGGTGGCACGAATGTGTGGCACTGATGGGTGGCACTGATGGGCACTGATAGGTACCACTGATAGATGGCACTGATGGGCACTGATAGGTGGCACTGATGGGCACTGATGGGCACTGGTAGGTGACACTGATGGGCACTGATAGGTGGCACTGATGTGCAGCACTGTTTTTCAGGCACTGATTGTGGGCACTGATAGGTGGCACTGATAGGTGACACTGTGGGCACTGGTGGGTGGCACTGTGGGCACTGATGGGTGGCGCTGGTGGGCACTGGCAGGCGGCACTGTTGCCTACTGCTAGGTGGCACTTGTAGGGGGCACAGGTGGGCACTGAGGAGCTGGCGGTAGCTCGCAGTGACCGGGACTGATGTCCCTCTCACTGCCACCGGCGATTTGCTTTTTTTTTTCTCCTCGCGCTGTCAGCTCGAGGAGTAAAAATAGCTGATTACCGGATGTGTTGACATCACATGATCAGCTGTCATTGGCTGACAGCTGACCACGTGGTAAGGGGTCCGGATTGACCCCTTACTCTGGTCTGTGATCCAGCGAGTCTCGTAGAAGGGCGCGCAGGCCCCTCGTGCACGGGACGACGTCAGCAGACGTCGTCCCAGCAATGCAGGTCCACGCTGTAGTTGTCATTCAGCTATAGCGCGGATCTCAAGTGGTTAAACGATTACAGCTAATCACAACAAAACAGACTGAATGATTTAGTTTAATTTAGTAAAATGCTTGCATAAAAAAAATGTAAAAAATATAAGTATTTGTTAGGGTTCATTTTTTTTTGTTTAAAATAACAAATATATCATACTTACCTCCACTGTGCAGCTCGTTTTGCACAGAGTGGCCCCGAACCTATTCTTCTGGGGTCCCCCAGCAGCTCTCATGGCTTCTCCCCACATCAGATAACCCCCTAGGAGAAGCACTTTCCAAAGGGGGTCACCATGCGGGCACACTCCCGAGTCCAGCATTTGACATCCATAGCCACCGAATGTATGACTCGGCCCAACCCCTGGCTCCTGCGTCATTGAATTTGATTGACAGCAGTGGGATCCAATGGCTGCGCTTCTATCAATCTAGCGAATCAGGACATGAGACACTGGCCAGAGCTGGTGTGCTCGCCCCCGGTGTGACAAAAAGAGGGTTCAGGTAAGTAAAATGGGGGCACTGGGAGACTGCTACACTGCAAGAGGTTTTTCACCTCAATGCATAGAATGCATTAAGGTGAAAAACCACAAAGGTTTACAACCATTTAAAAATCAAATGTCTACACTGTTTAACATCCATTGATGCATCTTCTTGCCCTGCCCTGCACATGCTCAGTTGCTCTCTATTTTCAGTAGTGTGCTTACAGAGCCATTAGAGGGCGATCACCTGACAGCTTTATTGTTGCTGAAGAGGGGGGAAAGCAACAGGAATGACACAGACAGTGCTGAGGAAACACAGATAAGGGAGGGAGAAAAGAAAAGAAAAGAAAAGCAGGAGAATTGACAGGGCAAACTCTGTCAGGAAAGACTCAAAAGAGTTAAACTTACAAGGGTAGTGTCTTACTTTAGGAGGATAGGGGGAGAGCTTCCAAAAAGGAAGTGACTGCACTGGGCTTCACCCATCAGTGCCACCTCATCAGTGCAGCCTATCAGTGCCCACCAGTGCAGACTATTATAACAATTTATTTATTTTTGTTCAAAAATGTTGGTCTTTTTATGTTTGTTTAGCAAAAAAAAAAAAAAAACCAGTGGTGATGATTAAATACAACTAAAAGAAAGCTCTATTTGTGTGAAAAAAAGATGCCAAAAATTGTCTGCAGTGTGCAATTGTCATTCAAATTATGACATTTCTGAAATTGGCATGGGCAAGAAGGGGCTAAAAGTGCCCAGCAGGCAAGTGGTTAAGCAGTTACAAAAAAGGTTTTCTTTTGAGTGTGGTTTAAACCATATAAGTAACAGGTGACCTGTAAGCACCCTCGGCAGTCTAAGCCCTTGAACACACGGTCGGACATTCTGACGGAAAATGTCCGATCGGACCGTGTTGTCGGATAATCCGACTGTGTGAGGGCTCCATCGGACTGTTTCCGTTGGAATATCCGACAGACAAAGTTTTAGAGCTGGGCTATAAAATTTTCCGACAACATGGTCCGATCGGACAAAGTCATTAGTAGAGAATTACGATCGGACAAAGTTCCACGCATGCTCAGATCAAATTACAATACCAAAGCTATTGGCTACTAGCCTGAACGTAGTCCCGTCGTAAGGAAATAACGTCATCACATTCTGAACGATCAGATTTTCCGACAACTTTGTCCGGCCGTGTGAATGCAACACAAGTTTTGGACAAAATCCGTCGGACAAAATCCGACAGATTTTGTTGTCGGAATGTCCGACCGTGTGTATAAGGGCTTAGTGTTAGTTTGTCCCAAGTACTGTAACTATTACTCTTGCCTGAAAGTTTAGGCTACATGTAAATGTAAACAATTATTTAATAAAGACATGTAAAAAAAAAATAATATATATATATATATATATATATATATATATATATATATATATATATATATATATATATATACAGTGGTGTGAAAAAGTGTTTGCCCCCTTCCTCATTGACCGGGGTATCAACTTTTAAATTTTTACAGCAAGGCCAATGTTTGCTTCATGAAGAGTATCTCTATGGGGTTATGGTGTGAACACACCACCAACACCCAAAGACTATTTTTCCTGCAACTCTTTGACCATGGCCTCAAATTTATTTTTTTACAGCAAGGCCAACTCTTGCTTTCGTCAAGAGTACCTGTCAGGAAAGGTTTCACCTGCCGGTGGCACGGTCTCTTCCAGAGCTATAGGCCACAGTTCTGGTGTCCACCAATGGGTGTCTCCCAGCAGTCTGGAGTCGGCATCATCTCCTGCAGTAAGGCATCACCTGAGACTGATTATAGGAGGTATATATATATATATATATATATATATATATATATATATATATATATTCGGCAGATGCTTCCACACATCGCCTTGGTATTGTTTCCTTGTGTCCTAACCTGCTTTTGCTATCTTGAAATCTGTATTCCTGTAGCCTGTAACCTGGACTCCTGTCTTGCAGATTGATCCCTTCCTCCTGTTGTCCTCTCCATGTCCTGCTCCCTGTTCTGTCTGATTGATCTCCCATGTATGAACCTGGCTTGTTTACGATTATGATTGTATCTTAAACCTGTATATATGTTTGGTTTGTATAGTTGTTGTGTGTCACAGGGGTTGGTTGATGGTTTATTTTATTGTTTATTACTTATCCTTTTAATAAATCATTTATACTTTACTTGCGTTTTGGTTCACTCTATCGCAGTTCACACATTTCTGGTCATACTGGTCTCTGACAGTACGTCTAGAAGGTTAAGGGGTACAGGCACCACCAACACCTAAAGACCAATCTTTCCACAACTGTGTGACACGGCATCACATTTAATTTTTTTACAGCAAGGCCAATACTTGCTTTTATCAAGAGTATCTCTATAGGGTGAAGGCACCATCAAAACCCAAAGCCCAGATGGTTTTAGAGTGTACTATAATATGGCTTCTTAACATAAGGCTTGCTCACTGTGGTGCAAAAAATGTTTTATTTTCTGCCAAAGTGACACCAGAATTTATCCAAGAAATCTCTAATATTGTTTTGAATGCACTAAATTGTGGCCTCATCATACAGACTGGCTCCTGAAGCCATTGTTTACAAAATAAAGAAAGATTGCAGGGAAAATCAATTTAAGTATCAATTTTTTTTTAATATATGTCCATTTTGGTGTGGCAGGTTCTATACATGGTACAGGTGCACCACTTTACAGGCAGACTAATGGAACCCCCAGGCTCTATAATTAAAGGATTTTTTCATTTTTATTGTTTCACTTTAAGCATAGTTAAAATCACTGCTCCTTTGAAAACAATCTTTTTAAAAAAAAATGTTTGCACATGTCCCCGAAGGCAATAGCTGGACCCCCATACCCTTTTTTAGTGGCCAATAACTTGCATATAAGCCTTCAAAATGGGGACCTTTGATTTTCCAAGTTCGGGTCCAATATACTTCAATGAGGTTCATCATTTGAGTCCAAACTTTTGCAATGTTCGAGAGTTTTGGCGGGAACCAAACCTGGGGGTGTTTGACCCATCTCGATACACAAACGTGGAAAATGTTAATTTGTTGATTTCAGCTTACCAATCCTTAAATGTCCATTCGTGTTCTGTTCTTAGGTTTTTTTCCCCTTTATTTTCATCTAGTGATACTTCTAGTAACAAACTTCCTGTCCTAGGGTGTTTCCACTCAACTGGATGATCAACACAGACATCTTCGAACGTTGTCACTGTCAATCTAGGCAGAGAGTAATGTTAGATTTAGACTAGAAGATTTAGATGTACTTGAGTAAATTTGAACTCTAGCTAATACTATTTAGACAGTTACAACAAACATTTGTTTTCATTGTTAGATGAAGGTTTTCTTGAATTAATACAATCTGACTATTGTAAGCACCCCTGGCAGTGGAACATGTATTTTCTCTAAACTCCAACAGTCATTTTTGCTGAACATCTTGGGCTATTAATGGTAGTTGAAAAGTAGCAGACTTATTGGCTAGATCAAAAAAGTTGATAAACTGCAATATAATAAATGTGTTTTTGGCATGTCACTCTTCTTCTACCTATTCCTTCTATTGTTAACCTGAGAAAACTTTGAGGCCTGTTGACGGTACAGAGTAGCCTTGCCAGAGCCATTCTGCTGCACAGAATAGTTTTTTTTTTTAAGCATACATTTTTATTAATTGTTTAAACAATTGTAGACAGAAGACAAGAAGAATGACTTTAAGCAGTTCAAAATATCCCATATGATGATTCAAACAAGAAACCTGACAGTGAACCAAAAGTTGAATTGCAATTACATTAAATATCAAGCATTACAGGATATCCGGCCACTATATAGATGTTACTGGTTTGGGAAGTACCACAGAATATAAGTGTAGCACCTTTCATCAGAATACTATTAAAAATCAGTGTAAGCTCTCAGTCCCTTTCTGTGCAACTATTCCTTCTTGCACTGTGGGGATGAATAAAGTGTATAAGTAGTGTGCCTTATTGAAGGAAGGTAGGGAAATGAGCAAGAAAGGAGGAAGAAGAAGGAAGGAGGAGAGACAGAGAGAGAAGGGGATGACACCTACCCCTGGTAGGACGATCTAGCCTATCTGAGAGCTACAGTGGTGTGAAAAAGTGTTTGCCCCCTTCCTCATTTCCTGTTCCTTTGCATGTTTGTCACACTTAAGTGTTTCGGAACATCAAACCAATTTAAACAATAGTCAAGGACAACACAAGTAAACACAAAATGCAATTTGTAAATGAAGGTGTTTATTATTAAAGGTGAAAAAAAATCCAAACCATCATGGCCCTGTGTGAAAAAGTGATTGCCCCCCTTGTTAAAACATACTATAACTGTGGTTGTCCACACCTGAGTTCAATTTCTCTAGCCACACCCAGGCCTGATTA
Source organism: Lithobates pipiens (assembly GCF_037356315.1). NCBI lineage: Eukaryota > Metazoa > Chordata > Amphibia > Anura > Ranidae > Lithobates > Lithobates pipiens. Next base: position 182,879,274 of record NW_027507748.1, read on the forward strand.
TTGCCACACCTGTTCACAATCAAGGCATCACTTAAATAGGAGCTGCTTGACACAGTAAGGTCCACCAGAAGATCCTTAAAAGCTACACATCATGCTGAGACCCAAAGAAATTCAGGAACAATTGAGAAAGAAAGTAATTGAGATCTATCAGTCTGGAAAGGGTTATAAAGCCATTTCCAAAGCTTTGGGAATCCAGCGAACCACAGTGAGAGCCATTATCCACAAATGGCGAAGACATGGAACAGTGGTGAACCTTCCCAGGAGTGGCCGGCCGCCCAAAATTACCCCAAGAGCGCAGCGATGACTCATCCAAGAGGTCACAAAAGACCCCACAACAACGTCCAAGGAACTGCAGGCCTCACTTGCCTCAGTTAAGGTCAGCGTTCATGCCTCCACCATCAGGAAAAGACTGGGCAAAAATGGCCTGCATGGCAGAGTTCCAAGGAGAAAACCACTGCTGAGCAAAAAGAACATCAAAGCTCGTCTCAATTTCTCCACAACACATCTTGATGATCCCCAAGACTTTTGGGACAACATTCTGTGGACCGATGAGACAAAAGTGGAACTCTTTGGAAGGTGTGTGTCCAAGTATATCTGGCGTAGAAGGAACACTGCATTTCATAAAAAGAACATTATACCAACAGTAAAATATGGTGGTGGTAGTGTGATGGTCTGGGGCTGTTTTGCTGCTTCAGGACCTGGAAGACTTGCCGTGATAAAAGGAACTATGAATTCTGCTGTCTACCAAGAGATCCTGAAGGAGAATGTCCGACCATCTGTTCGTGTACTCAAGCTGAAACGAACTTGGGTTCTGCAGCAGGACAATGATCCTAAACACACCAGCAAGTCCACCACCGAATGGCTGAAGAAAAACAAAATTAAGACTTTGGAGTGGCCTAGCCAAAGTCCTGACCTGAATCCTATTGAGATGTTGTGGTATGACCTTAAAAAGGCCATTCATGCTCGAAAACCCTCTAATGTAACTGAATTAGGACAATTCTGCAAAGATGAGTGGGCCAAAATTCCTCCAGGACGCTGTAAAAGCCTCATTGCACGTTATCGCAAACGCTTGGTTGCAGTTGTTGCTGCTAAGGGTGGCCCAACCAGTTATTAGGTTTAGGGGGCAATCACTTTTTCACACAGGGCCATGATGGTTTTGATTTTTTTTCACCTTTAATAATAAACACCTTCATTTACAAATTGCATTTTGTGTTTACTTGTGTTGTCCTTGACTATTGTTTAAATTGGTTTGATGTTCCGAAACACTTAAGTGTGACAAACATGCAAAGGAACAGGAAATGAGGAAGGGGGCAAACACTTTTTCACACCACTGTATATATATACTGTGTATATATATATATATATATATATATATATATATATATATATATACTGAATGCTGAATGTTATTGTTACAAAGGAAATGACCAGAAAAACAGCATGTATTGTTAAATAGTATGTCCAGCTGTAAAATATATGTACTAAATGAGGAATTGACATTTTAGGCCCCTTTCACACTGGGACATTTTTCAGGCGTTTTTCAGGCGTTTTTCAGGTGCTTTAGCATTAAAAAAGCGCCTGTAAAGCGCCTGAAAGAAGCCGCAACTGCAATCCTAATGTGAAAGCCGAGTGCTTTCACACTGAGGCGCTGCGCTGGCAGGGCGCCAAAAAAAGTCCTGCAAGCAGCTTCTTTGCAGCGCTTTTGGAGCGATGAATACACCGCTCCTAAAGCGCCCCTTTTCCATTGAAATCAATGGGAAGCGCCTGCAAAATGCCCGAAAAGTGCCTGAAAAGCGTTTTTGGCAGCAGTGCTTTGTGGGCGCTTTTAACCCTTTATTTGGCCACTAGCAGGGGTTAAAAGCGCCCCCATATCGCTCGAAAAATGCTGGTAAAGAGCTGCTAGTTTAAGCGGTGCTTTACAAGCGTTTTTCGGGTGCTGACATTGTGAAAGAGCTCTTAAAGCACTTGGGCTTTCACATTGGGATTGCAGATGAGGCTTCTTTCAAGCGCTTGACAGGCACTTTTTTTTAACACTAAAGCGCCTGAAAAACACCTGAAAAACGCCCCAGTGTGAAAGGGGTCTAAGCAGCATTACATAGGGATTACATCAGCAATATAAATTGCTGATTTGCGGATCCCTAATTTTCACCTATGTGGATAAAAAAAGGGGGGATTTTCAGATTACCATAGGAAGTTTGCTGCAGTTGGATTTTACTTAAACTGACCTTTGCCTTGGAAGTAGATAAGGATTGGTTCAGATCTAATAATAAGGATGGAAAATCATGATAGGAGTTCTGTTCTGTCAAAATAGATTTCAAGTTCTATGTTTTTAATTCAATACAGTATCTGTGTAAGAAACATTTATTGTGTAGAATTATTGCTATTCTTCCATTCATACTTTTTAAAATACACTATGCAAATACGATGTCCTGAAAGCAGAACTTAACTGTATCTGAACACCACAAATTGAAAATGCTATTTAATTATTTACTATTATTCACAGCAAAGTCACTCACAGCAAAGTCACTCATCCATCCATGTCTCCATGGTTTATTTTGTTGAGAACTCACTTTGGAAAACACTGCTACAGCCACCTTGCGTAAGGGCAGATGCTTTATATAGCATTTTCTTCCTGGAATCCGTCTGCCTTTAGCTCAGGCATGCAGGCATGAGTGTGTGCTTAGCTGAGAAAGCCCCTGCCCCAGATGAAAGAAAACATTGGCCATAAACACTCTTCGGATGTACGACATAATTTTGGTGTAGGCCAAACACCAGAAAGTAACAGTAAAAAAAAAAAAAAAAGTTAAATCAAGTAAATATAATATATTCTCCTATTTACTAAGGCTAGTACCATGAGGATCAAAATGAATGTGTATTGAGAGAGTTTAGTTTAAAACTGTCATAGTATAAACCTGCAGATAATACCCTAAAGAAACATTTTATGTGCAATGTAATGTTTTTTTTTTCTCCTCAGTTTAGGCCGATACGTATTCTTCTACATATTTTTGGTGAAAAAAAATCGCAATAAGCATTTATTGATTGGTTTGCACAAAAGTTATTGCGTCTACAAAATAGGGGATAGTTTTATGGCATTTTTTTTACTAATAATGGCAGCAATCTGCGATTTTTATCATGACTGCGACATTATGGTGGACAGATCGGACAATTTTGACACATTTTTGGGACCATTCACATTTATACAGCGATCAGTGTGATTAAAATTGCATTGATTACTGTGTAAATGTGACTGGCCTTGAAGGGGTTAACACTAGGTGGTGCTGTAGGGGTTACGTGTGTCCTGGGGAGTGATTCTAACTGTGGAGCAGATGGCTGTGACACATCGCTTTTGCAGTAAAACTGCAGTGGCTGGTCCAAAAGCTATTAATATTACAATCAGGAATAAGACGCATAACTTAAAGCGAAGTTTCACCCATATTTTAACCACTTCCGGACTGCCCACCGTCATTATACTTTGGGAGAAATATTGTTGTTATGGCAGCAGCTAGCTAGCTGCCATAACCCCGGTATTTTCTTCTTCAGTGAGTGGTCCGTTTCAGATAAAGGTAGTCTCTGTGGTGGATTCGCTGCAAGATCACTTTTATCAGCGGCGGGAGAGGAGCCCTTACCGGAACAGTCGGCAGCGGTGGAAGCAATCAGATCTTCACTCTTGCTGGGCATGGAGACGAGTGAGGGGAAGATGGCTTCCACCCATCTCCATAACAATGCAGGGCAAAAGCAATGTCAAAATGTCACTTCCACCCATAGCTCTTAAAGGGACATTTTAAAAAAAAAACATTTTAAATGACAATTTATTTTTTTCCATTTTAGTGTAAACATGAGATCTGAGGTCTTTTTGACACCAGATCTCATATTTAAGAGGTCTTGTCATGCTTTTTTTCTATTACAAGGGATGTTTACATTCATTGTAATAGGAATAAAAGTCACAAAAACTTTAAAAAAAGTGTAAAAATTAAAAATAAAAGGTAAAATAAATAAGAACAAAAATGTAAACGCACCTTGTCCCGATGAGCTTGCATGCAGAAGTGAATGCATACGAAAACGTTCAAACCACACATGTGAGGTATCGCCGCGATTGGTAGAGCGAGAGCAATAATTCTAGCCCTTCTCTGTAACAAAACTTGCAATCTGTAGAATTTTTTAAACTACCCCTATGGAGATTTCTAAGGGTAAAAGTTTGTCACCATTCCACGAGCGGGCGCAATTTTGAAGTGTGATATGTTGATTATCTATTTACTCAGCGTAACATTATCTTTCACAATATTAAAAAAATTGTCTAACTTTACTGTTGTCTATTTTTTTTTTACTCAAAAAAGTGTATTTTTTCCAAAAAAAGTGCTCTTGTAAGACCGCTGTGCAAATACGGTGTGACAGAAAGTATTGCAACGACTGCCATTTTATTCTCTAGGGTGTAAAAGGAGGGTGAAAATGTGTAATGTTTGGGGGTTCTAAGTAGTTTTCTAGCAAAAAACTGTTTTTAACTTGTAAACAACAAATTTCAGAAAGAGGCACGGTCCTTAAGTGGTTAATCTTCATCTGCATCAGTCCCTTGGTGCAAGTATAACAACAGTTGGCGTCACTTATTTTTGTCTTACTGTGTGTACCTTGTTGCTAGGGTGTCCCTTGTAATCTGCCTCTTTGCGGCCGCGGCGATGTGCGTCATATCCTGCGGCGCCTTGGCTCCCGGGAGATAATTGTCATCGTTCCCAGGAGTCAGTGGGCATCGCTGCAGGATTGCATCATGAGATTGCAACAAGATAATCTTCCTACGCTACACCCTGTGTAGACTGCACGCGCGCATGATAGGGGGGTGCATGCTGGGTAGCCAGCAACACCTTATCCTGGAACAGTGTCCTAGTGGGCTTTACATGCACTCAATGAAGATGGAAGCAATCAGGAATGCACAAAACAAATTTGAGTCAATTAAAAAAAAAACAGTAATTGAACGGCGAGGTTATTAATCACACACTTTAAAGTATTTAATGCAGTGCAGCAGAACGGTTGACCAAAAAAAAAATCTGGGTGGAACTCCACTTTAAAATGATCATGTTGAAATTATCAAGCTTTGCAATTTTCCTTTTAAGCCACAGTGTCTTTTGCACGCTTTTCAATGGAAAATCAGTAGAAGTAAATACCTGTAACCGTTCATTTCACACTGCTTAAAACAATTATGAAGTAATATAATAACATTTTCTTTATTGTATTGTTTTAATGATTCAAAAGTATTTATTTTTATTGAGGAATACTGCACATCTTAAATCTATTGTCTGACTCCATGACGTACAATTTCTCATGTAGTAAAGTACAATTAAACGCAATGCTTTACTGTTTATGCTGTAAGAAATACAGCTAATTGCTAAATTTATAACAGTGGGTGAAGCGTTCATGATTCAACTTACTTTTATTATGGGAATGGAAGGAATAAATGATTAATTTGTTTGTGCTTGAGCTTAATCACACCTTCCTGAAAAAATGTATAATGCAAGCCTGGATAGTAAATTCTTCAACGTTGTCAACTTAATGTTACCTAATATTTTCCAGTACCACTTTATATTTCTTTACAGCATTTTCAAAATATTTTGTATCCCAATTATAAGTGAGATGGGAATAAGGGACACATACCAGCAAACGTATGTAGGCATAGGACATGCCTATTGCCACACCCCCTTAAAAAAACGTTAATTAAATCCACAAAGGCTTTTTTTACCACTACTATTCCTTTATATTGGCTTTTAAAATTTACAAATACAACAATTTAGAATTTTGGATGAAAGGTTTAGCGCTGGGAAACACTTTTTGAAAGATAAAAAAGTTATATACAATTATATAGATCAGACCAAAATGAGGGACAAATGCGGGGGAAAGAGGGATAGCGGGTCATTGCTCCAAATCGGGGATGGTCCCTTGAAATCAGGGACAGTAGGGAGCTATGTACAGGTGGTGGTTTTCATCTGTGGTTCACAACATTTACTAGCATCGTATCTGTTTCCAGCAATCACAGAAATGCACAGCTATGTAAATTAATAAAGTAGAAGCAAATTTAACATTCACACTATGGTTACTCTCGCTAGCTTGTACATCACTAGAGGACAAAGGGCTATCAGGAGGGACCCCCAAATAGGGGACTATGTGACACATTTAGAAGTATTGATTACCTTCAACAGCCTGGGTGTATGAGTTTTCTTTACTGTGCACCGTGTGGTGACAGGGTGACTTTAATGACCAGTCTATTTTCTGCATTCAGTGAATCTGTTGTTTTCATTGCAAATATATTTACATTTTTATGCATACTTAAAAAAAAAATGTCAGTACAAATATTGCTTTCATGGTATTCCATACACAATATCAGTAGACATACCTTTGGGTTTCTAATATAGACTCTGACAGATATGAAGATCAAGGAGCATTTGATACAACAACAATAAATACAAAACATAAAAAATGCATGTACAGTATCTATGACAAGATTTCAAAGTCAAGTCCAGAGAAAAGTACATGTTGACTCCAGGCATACATTTCTGGAAAATTACGTCCTTATCATCCAGCCCAAGTTGGGGCCCACCATGAAGCATCATGTAGTGTATGTGTACAGGATGCAGACAAGGAAATGCCTATTTAAAGACAGAGTAGTCTGTGATGATTAGTGATGGCACAGGGAGCTCCTGGTTGAACAGACTTGTGAACCTAGCCGCAGGCAGCATTTCTTCCACAATCCCCAAATGAATAACTGAAATCAGTAATGTTCATAGATCCTAGTATGAAATGACAACTCTCTCTCTCTCTTGTATTCCCACATGTTCCAGACATGTTCTTTCAGTAAAGGAATATTCATGGGACAGAATAATACATGGACCTCATGCAGCTAGTATATCACACGAAATTATATTTCAGTAGGTGATATTCTGGAAGTGACTGGATAAACTCCACATGAAAACTATTATTGTTTTAAAAATATAAAATTAGGCCGCGTACACACGGGCGGACTGTCCATCCAACTAAGTCCGTCAGACAATCCGACAGACAGTCCGTCCTACTTTTGAATGAATGGACTTGACCACACACAATGAACAGACAGTCCGCTGAAAGCTTGCGCGATGACGTGTACAGCACGTACGACGGGACTAGAAATACGACGTCCAATACACTGCAATGCAACCTTCGGCGGTGTAAATCCTTTCTGAGCATGCGCCATACTTAGTCCGTCCAACTTGCCTACACATAAGCGGACTGTCCGCTGAAACCAAAGTTGGACGGACAATATTACGGAAATTCCGAAAGACTTAGTCCGCCAAACTGTCCGCTGAAAAAGTCCGCTGAAGCCCACACACGAGCGGATTGACCAAGTCCATCAGACAGTCCGCCCGTGTGTACGCGGCCTAAGACTTCTGTAACTGTGCCTTTAACAGATTTCACCAGTTTCGTACATCATAGCCAACGCTGTTGAGTGAGTTTTATCATCAAGGCTTTATCAGGGGCTGCTTGATAACAAAAAAATGTTTGGTTAAATTGGCTATGATGCAGGATACTCTTCGACTAAACTTGTTGGATGCACCCTTCTACTTTATCTGTAAATGTTTTATTATTATACTTTAAAAAAATCACACTATAATCTGTCATCAGAGTTGTCAAGAGTAAATTATTTGAACACGCATTTTAGAAGATAATTAAGCCTTCAGTGAGTATAAAAGATCCAAGTATCCAGAATGATTGCTTTATGGGGAGATGCTGTTAAGGAATATGTGGAGTCACTGGAAAAAATGTATTATTTCCAGTGAGAATCTACAGTATGTCAGCTCAATGCCTACTTTCTGAAGTATATTTATAGCCAAAACATTTTTTATTTTGAACAGATATGTGAAAATTTTAAGATTAGGCTTGAACTTCAGGTTCTGGTCAAGAGGGAGACCATCAATACTGTAGGCATTCGCAAATTCAAAAAAATAGAGCTGGTGTATTTTATTTTCTATTTGCTCACTTTGTTATATCAGTTTTGTTAAATCTCTGATTGAAAAAATATAAATATACTTTTAGGTCTTTGTGTTTTAGGGTTGGTGTTTGTGATTTAGTGTTTTGGGGTTATCGTTCATTGTTTTTGTTTTTATTTTAAGGAAGTTATATTTTACTACTAGATACTTTTATATTTTTTTAGGTGGGGGGGTGGGGGGGGGGGGGCTAATTACCATGAGCTGTTGTTGATACAGGCAAAGATGCCCTTTCTTAGAAGCACATCATTGCTTAATAGACTAGTAAAATTAAGTGCACCAAAGCATTATATTCCTTAATCCTCCTATTGCCATAGCTGCAAAGGGAGCTAGACAATCCGCTGTATTCATCACATCTAGGAGCCCTAAAAGTGAAGCTACAGCTAGTAGATTTTAGGGCAATCTGTCACAAACACTATGATCACCTATCTACCCTTCTTATTATGGTGCCAGCAATTCCATATTACCACCCTTCTCTTTATTGGCCCCAGCCAGCACCAAGCTCCTTTCCAGGTTATTATTGTTCTGCATTGTTGCCAGCTGATTGATTAGATCTATAATTTGTGCTTCAAACAAATAATTTGCTTACACCATGTATAACAATATTTGACCATGTAAATGATTGATTTTATGTTATTAGAGTAATTTCAAAACCGAAAAATTGGAATCTTGCAATTTTTTCGGACCTTCTTCGGGCCAAAAATTTCAGTAAAACATTGCATGGGCAGCTACGCACTGCAATGCTGGACATAAACCAAAGCAAAATGTTATTATTTTAAAATACCACTCAGTGGGAAGCAGGTCTTTTCACTGGGAAATAGGGATGAGCTTGTAAGTTCGACTCGAACATCGGGTGTTCGCCGAATAGCAAACATTATGTAGCGTTCGCAGCAAATTCGAAAGCCACAAAACGCCATTAAAGTCTATCGAACACTAACATGAAAAACCAAGAGTGCTAATTTTAAAGGCTTATATGCAAGTCATTGCCATAAAAGGTGTTTGGGGGACCGGGTCCTGCCCCAGGGGACATGTATCAATGCCAAAAAAGCAATTTAAAAGTACTCGCAGCTGTAATGTATTGTGGGGTCCTGGGAATATAGATGCCAGGCCCTTCAGGTCTGGTATGGATATTAAGGGGAACCTTGCACCATTTTTTTTTTAAATGGCATAGGAGTCCCCCACAAAATCCATACCAGGCCCTTCAGGTCTGGTATGGATTTTAAAGAAAACCCCAAGCCAAAATAAAAAAAATGGCGTAGGGCCCCAAAATACCAGGCCCTTATCTGAGCATGCAACCTGGCAGGCTTCAGGAAAAGGGGTGGACAAGAGAGTGTCCCCCTGAACTGTACCAGGCCACATGACCTCAACATTGGGAGGGTGTTTTGAGGTCCCCCAAAGAACCTTGTCCCTATGTTGAAGGAGACAAGGGCCTCACCCCCACACCCCTCCCCGGTGGTTCTGGGTGTCTGTGGGTGGGGGGCTTATTGGAATCTGGAAGCTCCTTTGACAAGGGGATCCTTTTATCTTGACTGCCACATTATGGCAGACACTTTTGACACTATTTTGGGACCACTGTCATTTATACAGCAATCAGTGCTATATAAAGGCACTGATTACTGTGTAAATGACACTGGCAGGGAAGGGGTTAACCACTAGGGGGGCAATGAAGGGGTTAAGTGTGTCCTGGGGAGTGATTCTAATGGTGGGGAGTGGGCTACCCAGGACAAGGCAGCAATCACTGCTCCCGATCACAGAGAGCAGTGGATCTCTGTCATGACCCAAGGCAGAATGGGGAAATGCCTTGTTTACATCGGCAATCCCCCCCCCCCCCCCGTTCTACCTCTTCACACCACAATCGTGGGCTGCAAGAGAACATTGCTCATTTGCCTGCCTGTGCCATTGTGCCGACGTATCTGTGTGCGGAGGTCTTCAAGAGGTTAAAATGTGACAGCGCTGAAAGCTGAAAATTGGCCTGGGCAGGAAGGGGGGAAGTGCCCTGTATTGAAGTGGTTAATCAACTGAAAATGGAGTTGTCATGTGCAATGGGAGAGGAGGATCAGCAAGTACAGTACATGGTGTCATGTTAGAGACTAGGGATGAGCCGAACACCCCCCAGTTCGGTTCGCACCAGAACTTTCGAACGGACCCCAAATTCGTACGAATGTTAGAACCCCATTGAAGCCTATGGGACTCGAACGTTCAAAATTAAAAGTGTTAATTTTAACGGCTAATATGCAAGATACTGTCCTAAAAAGGGTTTGGGGACCTGGCTCCTGCCCCAGGGGACATGGGAGCACTGATTTTAATGACGATTAAAATGAGAAAAAAAAGTGAAATATTCCTTTAAATATGGTGCCTGGGGGGTGTCTGTAGTATGCCTGTGAAGTGCCACGTGTTTCCGGTGTTTAGAACAGTCCCTGCACAAAATGACATTTAACGGAAATAACGTCATTTAAAGCTGCTTGCGGTTTTAATGTTATATCTGGTTCCTGCAATATGGTTGAAAATCATTGAGAAAAAATGGCATGGGTAGCCCTCCCTGCCCATTACCAGCCCCTTTGGGTCTTGTACGCATATTAAGGGGAACCCCTTACCCATATTAAAAAAAGGAAATACGTGTGGCCCCCAGGCCCTATATACTCAGAACAGCAGTATACAGGCGGTGCAAACAAGACAGGGACTGTGTAGGTTTGTTGTGTTAAGTTGAATCGGTTTGTAATTTTCAACTGGTACATTTTTAAAGTGTAGCTCCAGTTAAAAAAACTATTTTTAAGCTTTTTGGAAAACATAGGGAAGGGTTATCACCCCTGTATAATTTGTTTTGCCGTCCGTCTTTTTCAGAGCACGCAGACAGCGCGCACAATCTCCTAACACTGACTGAGAGCTCTATTTAAAACGAGCAAGATATTTAGCTAGATAGGTGGATATAGCGGTGTATACTGCGTTCAGAGCACGCAGACAGCATGCACAATCTCCTAACACTGACTAAGAGCTCTATTTAAAACGAGCAAGATATTTAGCTAGATAGGTGGATATAGCGGTGTATACTGCGTTCAGAGCACGCAGACAGCATGCACAATCTCCTAACACTGACTGACAGCTCTATTTAAAACGAGCAAGATATTTAGCTAGATAGGTGGATATAGCGGTGTATACTGAGTTCAGAGCACGCAGACAGCACGCACAATCTCCTAACACTGACTGACAGCTCTATTATAAAAGATAGATATATCGATAGATATATAGGTGAATATAGCGCTGTATACTGTCAGGGCATGCAGACAACAACCACTACAGAAGAGCAAGAACGAAAAATCGGCCGATAACAATCGGTGTATACTGTGTTGAAGGTACACAGAACACCCATTAACTGCTACAGATGCCAACACACTACACAAGGCCGACGCGCTGGCGGCCTTATATAGTGTGGGGCGTGTACTACACAGCCTGAGCTATGATTGGCCACAGGCATCCTGCCTGTGGCCAATTATGGTTTTCCTCGCTGCCGGCGCTGTGATTGGCCAAGCATGCGGGGTCACAGTGCATGCTTGGCCAATCATGAGCCAGCAATGCACTGCGCCATCGTAGTGCATTGTGGGCTGTGAGCGCCACACAAATTTGGTGCGAACGGCCCATAACGTTCGGAATTCGCCGAATGGGCGAACAGCCAATGTTCGAGTCGAACGTATGTTCGACTCGAACACGAAGCTCATCCCTATTAGAGACACATTAGGGCAACGCTCATCATGATTGATATTAAATTTACAGCAGAGGAGAATGTTTATTTTTTATATTTTTTTTCAGTTAACCACTTACAGACCGGACCATTTTGCTGGTCAAAGACCAGACCACTTTTTGTGATTCGGCACTGCGTCAATTTAACTGACAATTGCGCGGTCATGCCACGTGACTCCCAAACAAAATTGACATCCTTTTTTCCCACAAATAGAGCTTTCTTTTGATGGTATTTGATTACCTCTGCGGTTTTTATTTTTTGCGCTATAAACAAAAATAGAGCGACAATTTTGAAAAAAACGCATTATTTTTTTACTTTTTGTTATAATAAATATCCCCTAAAAATATATAAAAAAAACATTGTTTTCCCTCAGTTTAGGCCAATACATATTATTTTACATATTTTTGGTAAAAAAATCGCAATAAGCGATTATTGATTGGTTTGCGCAAAAGTTATAGCGTTTACAAAATAGGGGATAGTTTTATGGCATTTTTATGAATATTTTTTTTTTACTAGTAATGGCGGCGATCAGCGATTTTTATTGTGACTGTGACATTATGACGGACACATTGGACATTTTTGACACATTTTTGGGACCATTGTCATTTATACCGCAATCACTGCTATATAAATGCAGTGATTCCTGTGTAAATGACACTGGCAGTGAAGGGGTTAACCAGTGGGTGGCAGTGTAGGGGTTAAGTGTTCCTAGGGGTGTGTTACTAACTGTTGGGGGCTGGGCTTTCATTTAGTGAACACTGATCTCTGCTCCAATTACATGGAGCAGAGATCAGCGTCACTAGTTGCTAGGCAGAATGGAGAAATGCTGTTTACAATGGCATTTCTTCATTCGGCCGCCCCGTGAGACGATCGCCTGTGGCGATCGAGTCCGCGGGACCCGCGACCGGACTCACGGGGGTCCCAACCAGCCGGCGGCGCGCTCCTGATGGCGGGGCGGCAAATTTAAAGGGACGTACAGGTACGCCCATTTGCCTGCCCGTGCCATTCTGCCAACGTGCATCGGCATGCGCTGGTCGGGAACTGGTTAAAGACATCCTGCTGTGTTTTTGTAGCACCTCCCCAGTAGGAGTTGCTGAAGTTAGGGTTCCCCACTGCTGCACAACCAGTCACATAGCATTTTCTTCATTCACTCAACACAGAAAACAGTCATTAGCTTGTTTTTTTGTTTTTATTAGGAGCATGCTCGGTCTGAACTGCTCTCCCAACAATATTCAGCACTGATAACAGCATTGGGATACTTGTGGAGATTATTGATGTTGTCTCTACAGGATTTTATACCACCATGTCAGCAGTTTTCACCAACTCTCCTTGTATTTACAGGATAACAACGCATTATGATTGATAAGTATTATACAATATTTTTAGGCCTTGGAGAATTTCCTCTACAAGTTTTTTCCTGCTTTCACAAGAATGCAAAATCTGGTAATGACCTAATGCTGTGATGGCGAGCCTTGGCACCCCAGATGTTTTGGAACTACATTTCCCATGATGTTCATGTGCTCTGCAGTGTAGTTGAGCATCATGGGAAATGTAGTTCCAAAACATATGGGGTGCCAAGGTTCACCATCACTGACCTAATATAATAAGTGTTGAGTAAAGAAGGAATAAAGAGTGTCGGCTATGAGTTTGTTCCATACAGAATGGGGAAGATTTACTATTACTGAATAATACTAAATACTAAATTTGGTGCAGCTGTGCATGGTAGCAATCAGCTTCTAACTTCATCTTGTTCAAATAAGCTGTGATAATGAAACATGGAAGCTGATTGGTTTCTATGCAGAGCTGCACAAGATTTTGCACTCTTTAGTCTTAGTAAATCCCCCCAATGCTTCAAATGGAGTACTTGGGTGAGCCATTTGAAGTTCATCAAGCAGAGATACATTATATCAATATGCATATGTCTTACTTGATCAGAGTGCAAAATTGAGAGTCTGTCAAGCTTTGAGAAAAATGTGGAAAGCCTATAATTAAAGTAATGGAGCTTAGGAGTGGGGATAAGAAAAGTGTCTTGATAATTTTTACTGTGGAGCTTATCAGGAGATGGGTATTAACCAATTGTGAAATATAGGAGTTGTTTTCTATCCAGTGATGAAGGATTGTAACAATTTTATCCAAGGTTTTCCTATCCTTTTGTTTTAAATATCTCTTTATTTTATAATTTTTAAACATATAAAACAACCATCCAGTACAACATAGAACACCAACACATTCCCCACAATCCAAAAAGGGCCATCATACTCCCCCCCACCCCCACATTCCCCAGCTACAAACACCTACAAATAATCTTTCATCTTCCCTGAGGTACAAAACTCCTCCCATTTTTTCCAATACTTTGAGATTTTGAGGTTTTCCTATCCTTTTGAGTGCACCAATTCTGTGTTCCGGTAAGATGAATGGTTTCATGATGCTTTAATGGGTCTGGAAACCCAGTTCTGCCTTTAGATTTTGGGAGAGTCAGAATAGTTCTGTTGACGGAATATGTCTTAAAACATGTAGGAAAAAAGGAGAACAGGGTGGGACTTTAAATGAGACGTGCAGTCGACAGTGGTGGATGTAAGAAACGGCATATTTAATATAAATTATTACTAAAATTCATACAGTGAAATGAATGATAAAACAGCAAATTTCATATATATACAAAAAGGAACATGAATTTACATGACAGTATATAGCCCTTATACTACATTGACTGAGAAACTCCCCATTTGCTTGAATTTACTGAAGACATTGCAAATGTCCGCATGAATAATGATAACAATGATTAGGCGGCTTAGGCCTAGCATGTACTGAGGCTCTCTCCATATAAAGTAGAAATAAATTATAACAATAAATCAATTCATGCATTGCATATACTAAGGCTCTACGCGTTTTGTGGAGTGTGTTAATCCACTCATCAGGAGCAGTAATGTCTTGATCTAAAAAAGAGACAATAAAGAGTGTCTGGGTTACAACAATTTTGGAGAAGGAGGAGATATAATAGGAAAGATTTATGATATAAACAATACTCACAGCTACCATAAGGAGATGCCATACTGGGAACTGGAAGCTCCCCTAGGGGTGTCTTGTCCGGGAGCTGTGACAGAGTGTGGCACATGCAGGCCCACAAAGACCCACCACCCGAGAGAGGCTGTCCAAACAATGATGGCTCATATGGCCCAAATTAATGATAATGGCTGCAATTATCTTAAGTAGTTGCTGAAAGTAAAAATAAAAAATAATAATAAATATATGTATGTAGTACTCAAAAGAGACAATAATTACCAGTTACTAAACTTAAAGCATGTTCTATAAGCTGTTATTAAAGTTGAACAAAAGCCTACCATAGGTCCTGCATAGTTATAAAGGCTCTTCTCATGTAATTACATTGTATTTTAGAATTTGTAGCAAGTCAGCTAAAGCTCACCTAATTTCCAGCCTGAAGGACATCTGACATAATCTACCACTTTACTCCCCAGCCTGACTATTTCTGGCCAGTCCCTTTCATTTATTGTATTTCAGTTCTTTCTATCATAATGGCTCAGCATTACACAGACATTAACAAGGGCAGTCTGCCTGCAAATGCAAACTGTCTAGGAACACCCACTCCTCTAGACTGGCATCCACCTATTAAGGCATTTTTGATATTTACATAACTCCTCACAAGAGCCAGTTCACTGCCTTGGTGTATTCTGATCTGTTCTGGATGGAATTACATTGAATGGACCAGACAGCAGGATGGACTGCTTGTCAGAGCCAGATGAAAAAAGCTCTGGGTTGTGGCAATATTCAAGCATTCATTGGTGCATGAGCTTATCCATCTCAACCTACTCTGTTAAACATGATTAGATTACTCCAGGCATCCTCGCTCTTTATGATTACCCTGTATGGCAGTGGTTTTTAACTCCTGTCATCCAGACTTACTAACAGGCCAGGTTTGCAAGATAACTGAAATACATGATAGATGATACCATTCTCTGCTGAGTGATTGCAGTATTTTAGTCTGCATCTCCCCAAGGTAATACTTAAAATATGGCCTGTTAGTGGGTCCTGAGGACAGGAGTTTAGAACCACTGCTGTATGGGAATGTGTGTATGACCTGTCTGTTAACTCAGGGGTCCTCTCAGTGAGGTGAGCTGCCAGTATTATCTGTGGTGGAGGTTCTTCATGGATACACCTACAAGAGAATTTTAGATGCACATCTTGACACTTTCTGGTATCTTACGTGTCCTGCTCTCCTTTCATTTTTGCATTTAATCTTTTGTACATATTTTATATTTTGGATAGTCATTTTAACACACTGCACTTTTATTTATCATGTTCACTTGCTAGGATTTGGTATTTTGGCCTTGAGTGTTTAGCTGCTTAAATGATAGGGTTTAGTTTTGACATCGCTAACCAAAACTGATATTTCAGTTTTGCATTCATGGTGGGAGGCTGAATGATCTTCCACTCTGTTGCATCTCTCAGAGGTTCTCCGGTAACCCACCAACCCCCTCTTACTTTGCCAATATGTTGGCGTCAATCTTAGCATTCCATTCCATCAGTGTTGGTTTATTCTACATTATAAAGAATATATCATCATTTGTTTTTGTAGAAGGCACAGTTAGGAAGACTTGGAAATCTATAAATGTATAGTTTGCCAATTGAGTCTTCCAAAGAAGTAGGTAACTGACCAGAAAGCACACAAACCAAAAATATGACAAATATGTGTTAGCCCTTGTACACACGGTTGGAGATTCCGACGGAATGTGTCCGATCGGACCATTTTGTTGGATATTCCGACTGTGTGTAGTCTCCATCGGACTGTTTCCGTCGGAGTATCCGACGGACCAAGTTTTCCAACTTGCCCGTAAAATTTTCCGACAAAATGCTCCGATTGGACATACTCCAATCATGTGTAGAGAATTCCGATCGGACAAAGTGCCACGCATGCTCAGATCAAATTCCTACATCAAAGCTATTGGCTACTAGCCTGAACGTAGTCCCGTCGTAACGAAATAACGTCATCACGTTCTCAACGATCGGATTTTCCAACAACTTTGTCCGGCCGTGTGTATGCAACAGTTTCGGCAAAATCCGTCGGACAAAATCCGACGGACAAAATCCAACGGATTTGGTTGTCGGAATGTCCGACCGTGTGTACAAGGGATAAGAGTACACTATTTTTTTCAATTGACCCTTAATATATTTTAGATTAGAAGTTGAGGAAACAAAGATATTATAGATAGATCATTTACTGTATATGCAGTCTCAGATATCTTTGCCTTTGGTAACTGCATTGAGTTGACTGAGAACTAGAATGAGCTCTACTCTTCTTTGCAGCTGCAAAGTGTTTATTTGTAGTCTGCCTTTCAACATAAATCAAGATCTCTATTACACTACAATTCAAGTTTTAAAAGTAAATGTTTAAAACATTTTTAACAGACCTGTAAACCTTTTTGTGTGTGAAGACACCAGGTGGGCTTCCCTACTCTTTGCCCTATAATAATACATGTTTTTGTAATAATAAAACCTGCTGGTCGTCCCTTTGTGGGTATTTACAGATTAATCTGTTGGAACTTAAAGTGGTTGTAAACCCTTACAAACCACTTTGACCTACAGGTAAGCCTAGATTAAGGCTTACCTGTAGGTCCAAGCAATATCTCCTAAACCTATATGGTTTAGGAGATATTTGCCCGAAAACAGGCACCGCTGTCTACGGCACATGCGCCGTAGACAGCGGCGTGCAGGCGCACTGAGCGCGGCATTTCCAAGAATGGAGCCGCCGCGCGTGTCGACTCCCGTGCGCATGCGCGAGAGTGACGTCATTGCGGCTTCGCCGAATGACAGCGGCGGAGCTGCGCGACCCCACCAACAAGATGGATGCGGCGGACTACAGGGGACAGCGGCGACTTTGCTGGCTCCTGTGTCAGGTAAGTGACACATAATGGGCTACTATGCGATGCATAGTAGTCCATTATGCTTTGCCTTTGCAGGGAATGAAAGAGGAAGTAAACTCATCAGGGTTTACTTCCTCTTTAAGCTGGCCATACATGGTTCAGGTTTTTGTCATTATATTGTCATTTTTTTTTTTAGCATGATCTTACAAACTGTTGTGAGAATTTAATTCCAATAAATATTGGTTGATTTGCACCATATGGAGCTTTTTTTTCTCCTTCCCTTTCATATATCATCTTGGCCCTTTTTTTGATCCTGGTCTGTCCATGTTCCTGTGGATGCTTTGGAGACGTACCTGGCTGGCGTCCTGCAGTCTTTCTTATAACTTCATTGGTCGGGGATTGTGAGCTGCTCATCCATCCACTCCAGGCAATACCCATAGGAGAATTACAGGCTCAATTGACTCACTGCCATTGGTATGTGTGTCCACCATATCTGGTAAGTGTATCCTACCATGTGTATTATCTTTGGGATCCGATTGATCCACTTACATCTTTACCAAGGCTTCCAGGAAGGTAGATTATCAAGGACTCCTCCACCTGCTTTATGTACTGTTAAATTTCATTACAGCACCCACGGGGTCCCTTTCAGGGACTTGGGATTTTGTACACAATTTTTTGGGACATTTTTTGCTTCACATATTATTATATATTACTTTCACTTTTTAACCATTGTGTGTTTATGCATATGGTTATAATTTTAAGCGAAACACATATTGTTTCAAATGTTTGCTTGACTTTGTTTGAGTGTAGGCAGCTTTTGCACTGTATTTGGGTTTAGAGAAGTACTTCCCCTTTTCTTATTCAGTACTTTGATGTAACAACACTGAAGAAATTACACTTTTCTACAATGTAAAGTAGTGAGTGTACAGCTTGTATAACAGTGTATGTTTGCCGTCCCCTCAAAATAACTCAACACACAGCCATTAATGTCTAAACCGCTGGCAACAAAAGTGAAAATGTCCACATTGGGCCCAAAGTGTCAATATTTTATGTGACCACTATTCTTTTCAGCACTGCCTTAACCCTCTTGGGCATGGAGTTCACCAGAGCTTCACAGGTTCCCACTCCTCACACGTCTTCCACTCCTCCATGACGACATCACAGAGCTGGTGGATGTTAGACACCTTGCACTCCTCTACCTTCTGTTTGAGGTTGCCCCACAAATGCTTAATAGGTTTTAGGTCTTGAGACATGCTTGGCCAGTCCATCACCTTTACCTTCATCTTCTTTGGAGGTGTGTTTGGGGTTTGTATCACGTCTTCAAAGGGAGGGGATCATGCTCAGGTTTAGCGTGTCAAAGTACATGTTGGCATTCATGATTCCCTCAATGAACTGTAGCTCCCCAGTTCCGGCAGCACTCATGCAGCCCCAAACCATGACACTCCCACCACCATGCTTGACTGTAGGCAAGACACACTTGTCTTTGTACTCCTCACCTGGTTGCCACCCCACATGCTTGACACCATCTGAACCAAATAAGTTTATCTTGGTCTCATCAGACCAGAGGACATGGTTCTAGTAATCCATGTCCTTAGTCTGCTTGTCTTCAGCAAACTGTTTGTGGGATTTCTTGTTCATCATCTTTAGAAAAGGCTTCCTTCTGGGATGACAGCCATGCAGACCAATCTGATGCAGTGTGCATGGTATGGTCTGACAGGCTGACCCCCCACCCTTTCAACCTCTGCAGCAATGCTGGCAGCACTCATACATCTATGTCCCAAAGACAACCTCGGGATAAGAAGCTGAGCATGTGCACTCAACTTCTTTGTTCAACCATGGTGAGGCCTGTTCTGAGTTGTTCCTGCCCTGTTAAACCACTGCATGGTCTTGGCCACCATGCTGCAGCTCAGTTTCAGGATCTTGGCAATCTTCTTATAGCCTAGGTCATCTTTATGTAGTGTAACAATTCTTTTTTTCAGATACTCAGAGAGTTCTTTGCCATGAGGTGCCATGTTGAACTTCCAGTGACCAGTATGATAGAGTGAGAGAGGTAACACCAAATTTAACACACTTGCTCCCCATTCATACCTGAGACCTTGTAACACTAATGAGGCACATGACACCAGGGAGGTAAAATGGCAATTTGGCCCCATTTTGGACATTTTCATTTAGGGGTGTACTCAGTGGTGCCAGTGGTTTAGACATTAATGGCTGTGTGTTGAGTTATTTTGAGGGGACAGCAAATTTACACTGTTATACAAGCTGTACACTCACTACTTTACATTGTAGAAAAGTGTAATTTCTTCAGTGTTGTCACATGAAAAGATAGAATAAAATGTTTACAAAAGTGTGAGGGGTATATTCACTTTTGTGAGATACTGCATATACAGCATCTCAAATAATACTGGTAAGTTTGCATCTGTGCTTGACGCTAGTCTTGGCATCACGTGCATGGGTAGCAGAGGGCCGGCACGATTATACAGCTAGTGTTCAACATGGTAAAACTCAAGTTTTGTTGTTTCTGCATCCAGTTAATCCCAGGGAGCGACTGCAATGCTAGGGGCCACTCCTGGCATGCCTATATACCTCCAATCCAGCTGACGTTCATCAGCCAGTGAACGCTGGCAGATGACGTCGCTGGATCTGACTCTACTCTCTGCGCATGTGCTATAATCGCGCTTGCCATATGACCAAATATGGGATGTGGCCATCATCATGGTGAGAGTGGGTTGTCACACACTGAAGAGTGTCTCCTCTCCCTGGAGAGGTGCACGCCCACCACGGGGGGAGCTATACCACAAGCTGCTACACGGTGCAGTCAATCAAGGAGCAATGCATAGTATGTTTATTTGTAGCAATTTATAGCTTTAAATAAAAGAAAGATAGAAGATGACCAGGTTATAGGAATTAACTGTGGCCAGCTTACTAACCAAAATACATACATATATTTAGAGGATTATGCGATCCCAGTTGCCTCCCCCAAAAATCTTCAGGGATTACGTCAAGCACCACAAATTTTGTTACTTTAGGCTCAAATCTGTGGTGCAAGCCTATGTGATGGCCCACTGTAGTAAATTTTCCTTTGGTGCAATAATATAGGTGATCTCCTATTCGGAGATCTCTGATGGTCTTGCCGTCATAAAAAGCATACATTTTGTGCCTTCCTGTATCCGAAGGACATCATGTACATTGACCACAGCTGAAAATGCTGCAAGGATTCCTCGGACCACGAGCTCCCGCCTGAAGTTGTCCTGCAAAATACCAACTCGGGATTTGGTGTGAAATACTTTTTAAGGACATTATGATCGGTCAATAGATGCCAATGATCAGATAGAAGATTCCTTAATTGGTAATGATGGGCAGAGAATTTGGTTAAAAGTTGAACTGTTTCTGGTTGTTTACTGCAAGGAAGGCCATATAAGAGCGAAGATCTAGTTCGTGCCAAGGTTTTGTTGAAAGCTTTCCAAAGTTTAGTGTGAGTATAGCCTCTTATTAGTAGCTGTTCACGTAGGGCAGAAGCCTGAATATAGAAATCCTCATCCTCTGTGCAGTTATGATGTATTGAAGTATTGGGCATATGGTATACTGCGAACCAGAATGCAAGGGTGTGCGCTGGAGGCGTGGAGTAAAGTGTTTCCGGTTGTAGATTTACGGTATGGGTCTGTTTTAATTTGGCCATTTCGGACCTATAATAATTCTCAAGTCTAGAAATGGGATGCTACCGAGATCATAGCTTAGGGTGAAGCAAAGATTAAAGTCATTTTTATTTAGTGATTCAATGAACTGTAATTTTTTTTAATATGTTCCAATGTTTTTAACTAGCCTTGCAGAATAAATGTCATTCTTGAATGTGTGCGCTGTAATCTGTTTTGTACAGATTAAGAACAGGTCATCAATAAATTTAGAAAGGGTTGGAGTGGCTCATCTGCAAAGGCTGTTCTTTCCCATCCTCCTAGGAATAGGTTGGCATATGAGGGTGCACAGGACATGCCCATAGACATACCCTGTGTAAATTTGTTTTTAGTCAGAATAAATCCCAGTAATTTCACTAAGTAAAACACTACCTATCTTTAGTATTCAATATAGACAGCAAACTGATCTAATCATGTAAATGTTCAGATACTTTTTTTTTACCTTAACCTTATCAGTTTAATGGTGTCAATGTGTTGTAAATTACATGATATATGTGATCGTTAGAAGGCAGTTAGCTATAATAAAATAGCATAGTGATTATTTTCTGCTACATACAGTTTCACCCCAACTTCGGCTATTCAAATTGAATATTTGCTGTTACAAAATAAAGGTACTAAGTGAAAAAATAAAAATAAAAACAAGTATAACTGATATAACGCTTAACTGCCACTTAGATTTAATGTATTTTTTAGAAAGTTATAATCTTAGTAATATAATTCATAACGTCTAATTCCACTCCTCTACATGCTATTAACTTTACCAGCAGCATGCTTTATGGTTTTTTAAATTCCATTATGAATATTATATCAAAATTCAGCTATTGTTAGAATTAGTGTATACAGTAGTTTTAACATGCCTTTGTTATTTTTATGTGTCGTTTATTTTGTTTGCTTCATTTATATGGATTTTTTTCCTTTAATAACATAGACATGCAATTATGTGTTCCAGCAAACTCTCATGGACCTTACCGAGCAACAAGGGGGGACCTTAAAGTGTGTGTAAACCTCAGTCATGGAATCTGAGCAAAGCACATATACTCTATATTGTCAAAATTATTGGGACACCTGCATTTTAGACACGTGCAGAATGGAAATAAAATGTTGTTTCGGATAGATTTGTTATGTTACTAAATTTGTTTAGTTAGGGAATTCTTTTAGTTTGGTTTCAGAATTTGTTTAGTTTCCTTAAATTTCGTTTTGTATCCATTAAAATTTGTTTCATTAATTAACTTTCTAATGAATTCCAACTTTTTAGAACGATTAGAATTTGGATAGGTCAAAAAAATGATTGTCCGATTCAAATTCTGTGTGAAGAAATAGCTGTTAAGCAGGCTGGGAAGCCAGCCGCCTGCACCCTTAACAACCATAAGTCATCATCTGTCAGTGGGATTCCCCACTGACAAATAAATGTAGAGATAAAGGATGCTGTTAAAAAAAAAGATAAAGAATACTGGCAATTGCCTGGCAACAGAAAACAAAAAATAAATAAAAACACCATGGTGTCCCCCCAAAGCCAAACCAGACCCTTATCCGAGCATGCAGCATGGCAGGTCAGGAAAACCTGCCCCCGACATGGAGGGTGCTTTGTGGCAGGGGGTCTCTGCACCCCCACCCCAAAGCACCTTGTCCCCATTTTGACGGGGAGAAGGGCTTCTTCCCGACAACCCTGGGCTGTGGGTGTCAGGGTCTGTGGGTGGGGGGCTTATTGAAATATGGACTCTTAACAAGGGGGCCCCCAGATCAAGGGCAGAGCCCCCCAAAGCACCTTGTCTCCATGATTAGGGCATGTGGCCTGGTATGGTTCAGGAGGGCAGAGCCCCCCCAAAGCACCCAACCCCCATGTTTAGGGCATGTGGCCTGGTATGGGCCGGGAGGGGGTGCTCGTTTGTCCCCCCTTTTCCTGATCTGTCAGGCTGCATGCTCTGATAAGGGTCCTGTATGGATTTTCAGGGGATCCCATTCCAATTTTGTTTTAAATTTTATAGATTAGGAAGAGACCCCCGCACCGTTTTTTTTCTATTGCCGGGCAATTGTCGGTGTTCTTTATCTTTTTTTAACAGCATTCTTTATCTTTTTTAACAGCATTCTATATCTCTACATTCATCTGTCAGTGGGGAATCTCACTGACAGATGATGACTCATGGTTGTTAAGGATGTTGGCAGCCAGCTTCCTGGCCAGCTGCTTAACAACCAGAGATTCGAATAAACACAGAATTCGAATTGGAGGTTAGTTTTTTGACTGATCCAAATTATAATCATTCTGAAAAGTTGATATTCATTAGAAAATGAATAAACAAAATAAATTTTAATGGATTTCAACAAAATTCCCTACCATTCATTATTATTTCATTCAAAGATTCAGAAACATCTAAATCTCAGAATAACCAAAATTTTGTCCGAAAGTGTATTCTGACTGAAATGAATTGCACATGTCTACTGCCTTTACATGCATGAACTTTAATGGAATCCCAGTCTTAGTCAGTAGGGTCCATCCACGATGAAGGCTAATTGCCATCTGCCTGCTCTGGCATCTGACAGTTCTTAAATAGGTAAGGGGTAGAGCCACCTGGCAACATCACCCAGGTGGCATTGCCCCCATGTGACAATACAAATCAGTTTTTTTTTGTTTTGTTTTTGCATTTGTGCATGTCCCACAGGGCAGTACCTGGGCCCTCATACCCTTTTTATGGTCAATAACTTTTGATTTTTCAAATTAGGGTCCCATAGACGTCAATAGGGTTCAGGTCAGAATGTTTGCGATGTTCAAGAGTTCTGGGGCGAACTGAACTGGTGGGTATTTGGCTCATCTCTAGTAGGGAAGAGAAGACTACAAATAAACAAGTAAAACTTACGTAGGAGGATTTGTTTCATCTCTGATGCTGTTCACTTTACTTCACTTGGTAGAGTGAAGAGAGTGCGAGAGTTTACAACCACTTTAAAGTGGTTTGGTACCTAAAAATGAAAGTTCATGTTATTAAAATCAACAGATAGCATACTTACCTAAACGAACCCTGAAAAAAAAAAATATTATTTACTTACCTTTTATTTCTGATGTTTCAGCTGACTTCCGGGTTGTCCTCCCGTGGGAGTAGGCGTGGTTATCGTCCTCGCAATGGTCCCTGGGAAATTTCCCAAGAATCCATGGGGGACAATGAAAGTTTTTCTTTCCTTGTCACTGCTCTCACTGAGCATGTGCAAGATGGAGCGGAGCATGCTGGGAGCTAGACGTCATCATATACCAGGAAGTAAATGCCAGTGGGCTTCAGACGCCCACAGTTAAAATGGAAAACGCCAGAGCAGGTTTTTATAAGTCATCCTGAGGAAAAGATTCGTCGCGCCGGGGGTCAAATAAACGCCGGACGTGGATGCCAATCGAAGGTAGCACTCGCCCACCAGTGAGACAGGTAAGAAAAAAATAAAAAAAGAGCAGAATCCCGCTTTAACCACTTACTGACCGGCTCATGTAGATATACGTCGGCAGTTTGAAGAAAGATATCTCGGTAACGGCAGCAGCTGCTGCCACAATAGAGGTATCCATCTTTAGAGCCGGCGGTTCTGCTTATGATAATGGTGGTCTCTGTGGCAGATTCACCGCAAGATCACCGTTATCGGTGGCGGGAGAGGGCCACCCTCCCGCCGCTATCCCATGCCCTCCGTCGCTTAACGGAACCGTCGTAGTGGCAGCGATCGGGTCCTTCGTGGTGCTGGGTATGGAGATGAGTGAGAGGAAGGTGGCCCCCACCCGTCTCTATACCATAGCAGGGCGGAAGCAACGTCGAAACGTCACTTCTGCCGATACTTCTTAAAGGCACATTTTTCTGTTTTTTGTTTTGTCATTTTAAAATTAGCTTGTACATGATTGGATGATCAAATCAGCAGACCTTCCCCTCATTTCAGATCTACCCCTTTTTTTTGCATTTAAGTCCAAATATGAGATCTGAGGACATTTTGACCCCAGATCTCATATTTAAGAGGACCTGTCATGCTTTTTTCTATTACAAGGGATGTTTATGTTCCTTGTAATAGGAATAAAAGTTTATTTTTTGAAAACAGTGAAAAAATAAATAAAATCAAGTAAAATAAAACAGAATTTTTTTTTTATAGCGGCCCTGTCCCGACGAGCTCGTACACAGAAGCAAACAAATACATGAGTAGCACCCGCATATGAAAACTGTGGTCAAACCACAAATGCGAGGTATTGCCATAATCGGTAGAGCAAGAGCAATAATTCTAGCCCTAGACCTCCTATGTAACACAAAACATGCAACCTGTAGAATTTTTAAAACGTAGCCTATGGACATTTTTGAGGGTAAAAGTTTGACGTCATTCCACGAGCGGGCGAAATTTTAAAGCATGACATGTTGGGTATCAATTTACTCAGTGTAACATTATCTTTCCCAATATAAAAATTGGACTAACTTTACTCATGTCTTATTTTTTTATTCAAAAAAGTGATTTTTTTTCCAAAAAAAGTTCTTTTGTAAGACCGTTGCGCAAATACAGTGTAAAAAAAGTATTACAATGACCGCCATTTTATTGTCTAGGGTGTTAGAAAAAAATATATATAATGTTTGGGGTTCTAAGTAATTTTCTATTAATAAAAACTGTTTTAAACACGTTAACACCAAAATCTCAAAATGAGGCTAGTCCTTATTTAAAGAAAAGTACAAAAATAAACAACTAATTTAGTTATTGCAGGGGGAGAATGATCATTTCAATTGTGTGGAAGGAAAATTACTATTTTTTTTTCTTTCTACATATGTAATTGGGTGTTTGGGAAAACCTCCTTAGACTAAATTAACATTCCCACTCTTTTAGTAAATTAACCACACCGTGTGCATGCATTGAAGACATTTGTGTGCTTATTCCTGTAAATCCTGCGACTGAGCAGCTCATTATAAAGGGATATCTTTGTGAATTTTTAAAGCCCATCTCTCCTATGCTTTCCCTTTGTTCTCCCCAAGTTTTACAGCAACTGTCCAGCTAGATGCGCTGTAGTAAAGGTGCATAAGGGAACACAATTACATCTAAGTTTCTGGCCAGTATTAAAGCTGACTCATCTGAAATGAAAGACAGAGAAAATGTACAAAAGATCAAACTCATCTGAAAGTTAAGATTATTTTCTTTTGAATTGGTTTCTGGGATTTTATACCTTAACCCATTTTTCATGTCCAGTATATCATTCTTATCCTTTCAATTGCATTTCAAAATTCATAAAAACACAAAAATAGGAATCTGACAATAGGTAAAGTTTATATCATGAATTTAATCTAGGGATTAGAGTCATATAAACTGATGATGAACACAGAAATCAAAGTTTATGAAAACAAGCTGAAGTATTCTATTTGATTTATTTTTACCATTATTTATATTTTATTCAATTCATTGTACAAATAAAATAGTTTGATCTAAACTGAGGTTGTATCATTTTGGTTAGAATAGTTAGTTTAACATGTAAACTAATTATGTTTTATTTAACTTATACATCCATAGCTAAATTGTGAGCCTTATGCCTTGTACACATGGTTGGAAATTCCGACAACAAAATCCGTCTCCTAAACTAGTGTTGCATACACACGGTCGGACAAAGTTGTCAGAAAATCCGATCGTTCGGAACGTGATGACGTTCATTCGTTATGACGGGACTACGTTGAGGCTAGTAGCCAATAGCTTTGGTCTTGCAATTTGATATGCGCATGCGTGGCACTTTGTCAAACTAAATTCTCTACAAACTATCGCAAAAAGTTAGATCAGATTTTTTTGTCGGAAAATATGAGATCTTGCTCTCAAATTTTTTTCTGTCTGAATTTCCGACGGAAAAAGTCTGATAGAGCCCACACACGATCGGATTTTCCGACAATATAATCCAATCGGATCTTTTAAGTCTGAATTTACGACTGTGTGTACAAGGCATTAGAGGTATATTCTGGTCGGAATTGAAAATGAAGCCTCACAATGTATACACAAGATCAATGCCTTTTAATGCCACGTACACACGGCCGGACTTTCCAGCAGACTAGGTCCGACGGTCTTCCGGGCGGATTTTTCAGTGGAGTTCCGACAGACTTCCGAACAAACAGACTTGGCCACACACGAACGGACTAAATCCATTTGAAAGTCTTTTAGTTTTGAACGTGATGACGTAAGACCAGACTAAAAAAGGAAGTTCAATAGCCAGTAGCCAATAGCTTCCCTTGCGTCATATTTGGTCCATCAGACCAGCATACAGACAAACGGTTTTCCCGATAGGAATTATGTCCGTCAGACAGATTTGAAACATGTCCTATTTCTAGGTCCGTTGGATTTTGAAAATGAAAAATTATCAGATTAGCCCACACACAATCGGATTGTCCGTCGGACTGATTCCGTCGGACCTAGTCTGCCAGAAAGTCCGGTCATATGTATGTGGCATTACAGTGTTTCATACCAGCTTTGCTGTATTGCATCAGCATCACTCTGTTGATCTTAAAACATGTTCGCTTGTAATGCTGAAACACCTTTCTTTCACTAGGATATATAGGGGGTTATTTACTAAAGGAAACTCCACTTTACTTCACTCCACTGCCACTGCAATTGCACTTTAAAGTGCACTGAAAGTGCACTTGGAAGTAAAGTTGTTGTAGATCCGAGGAGGACATGCAAGGAAAATAAAAAACAGCATTTTAGTTTGTACATGATTGGATGATAAAATCAGCAGAGCTTCCCCTCATTTCAGATCTACCCCTTAGATTTAGAACGACTGCACTTCCAAGTGCACTTTCAGTGCACTTTCAAGTGCACTTGCAGTGCAAAGTGGATTCGCCTTTCGTAAATAACCCCTATAGTATCAGAAGTTTTATCACAACCAATCAGGAAAAAACTTGTCTTTGAAGTCTGCATGTGATTGTAGAGAGAGAAGAAGTTGTGCATACTTAAAGGGTAACTCCACTTTCCTGGAAAAAAACGCAAATAAATAAAATAATATAGCATATACCATTGCGACTCAAGTCATATTGTAATTGAATGTAATTAAAATACCTTTCCTTTTCAATCTGCATCTCTGTAATTTTCTATAAAATGCAATGCAATATGGCTACCTGGAGGCATTCTGTACAGAGAATGTACACAGAACGCCTCTCAGAAACATAATTTTCTACTTGTGTGATTGGATCAGTGATTTTTCCCAGAAGTCTGCATTATGATACAAGCCAGATATCAGACACCGAAACAAAAATGTCAGTTTTGGTAAGATACTCCCATAGGAAATCACATCTAAAGGGATGCAGGCCCTGCTACTTTCCTCAGTGGAGCATTGTAGGTGCAGCAGCTGATAATTATGAAACCACTGCCATTATATTCATTTTCTACATGGACACAGACAAATATGCAGCGCTTTCTTCAGAAAAACAAAAGGTAGGAATTGGCAACAAAGTTTGTTACAATCCCTGCAATGTACATAGTTTATCCCCCAGGGTTCAGTTTTTCTTGGCCCATTCTCTTCATTCTCTATCTCATTCCCCTTGGCCAAATTATTAGTCTTCATAAAATTTAATTTCACTGCTATGCTGAAGACACACAGTTATATGTAAATGTAACAGCTGAAATTCCATCTTCACAGTCATCCCTTTCAGTACTCACCGCCTGTCTGGAGGAAATAAAGGTATGGATGGAGCACAATTTTTTGCAACTAAACAGTTCCAAAACGGAAGTCATCATGATTGGCACTTCTCACCAGACCAAATCATCATCCATAACCAGTACTACTTTTTCTGGTTCTAATATCCCTCTTTTATCAACAGTTACAAATCTTGGTGTAAAAAATGGACTCTTAACTCACTTTTGAAGTCCATATAAATCATCTATGTAAGACCTCTTTTTATCACCTTCGTAATATTCTAACCTTCGTCATATTCTTTCCCTTTCAGATGCCGAAAGGTTGGGTCATGCTTTTGTCTCGTCCAGACTGGATTACTGTAACGCATTTCTCATTGGGATTCCAAGAAAGAGTCTGCAGAGGCTTCAGTACATCCAAAACTCTGCAGCTAGGATCCTGATGAGAGTGAGGAAACATGAGCATATTACCCCCATTCTCCATTCACTTCATTGGCTCCCTGTCTCCGTCATGATTGAGTACAAGGTTTCTCTCCTTACACACCAATGCATACATGGACATGCCCCGCCTTATCTTAAGGAACTTCTTAAATTACAAAATATATCTCGTTCCCTCCGCTCAACTCATTCAAGCTTTCTTCAAATTCCAAGAACTAGATTGAAGACAATGGGAGATAGGGCTTTTTGTGCAGCTGCCCCACGTTTGTGGAATGTCCTACCTGACAGTTTGAGGGCCCCTCAATCTACTGATTGTTTTAAAAAAGGACTTAAGACTTTTCTATTTAGCAAAGTTTTTTGTTCGTGTTAGATGTTTGTTTTCATTGTATTGTTTTTGTAACCTGGAGCACTTTGAAATCTTTTGATGAAAAGGACGTTATAAATAAAATTTATTATTATTATTATCCAGAGGGGAATAATTTCTCTCAACAAAAGTGGAGTTTATCTTTAACCACTTGCCCACCAGCGCACGCCGATGTACGTCGACAGAATGGCACTAGCAGGCAAATGGGCGTACATGTATGTCCCTTAAAAATTTGCCGCCCTGCCATCGGGGGTCGGGACACCCGGGAGTCCGATCGCGGGACCCGCGGACTTGATCGCCGCGGGCATACCCGCGATCGTCTCACGGAGCGGCCAAATGAAGAAATGCCGTTGTAAACAGCATTTCTCCATTCTGCCTAGCAACTAGTTTCATAGTTTCATAGTTAGTAAGGTTGAATAAAGACACCGGTCCATCCAGTTCAACCTGAGTGAGTGTCTACAATAGAGCCCATCCCTGTACATTGCACACTCACATTGGTCCCTACCCTCAAGGTGCCCACAATCCAAGGTCCCCATTCATATACTAGGGCCAATTTTGGACAGAAGCCAATTAACCTACCTGCATGTCTTTGGATTTGGATCCACGTGATTGGAGCAGAGATCAGTGTTCACTAATTGAAAGCCCAACCCCCCCACAGTTAGTAACACACCCCTAGGAACACTTAACCCCTACACTGCCACCCACTGGTTAACCCCTTCACTGCCAGTGTCATTTACACAGGAATCACTGCATTTATATAGCAGTGATTACTGTATAAATGACAATGGTCCCAAAAATGTGTCAAAAATGTCCGATGGGTCCCCCACAATGTCGCAGTCACATCGCCGCCAGATCGCCGCCATTACTAGTAAAAAAAAATAATCAAAAAATTATTAATAAAAATGCTATAAAACTATCCCTATTTTGTAAAGGCTATAACTTTTGCGCAAACCAATCAATAATCGCTTATTGCGATTTTTTTTACCAAAAATATGTAGAAGAATACGTATCGGCCTAAACTGAGGGAAACATTTTTTTTTATATATTTTTGGGGGATATTTATTATAACAAAAAGTAAAAAATAATGCGTTTTTTTCAAAATTGTCGCTCTATTTTTGTTTATAGCGCAAAAAATAAAAACCGCAGGGGTGATCAAATACCACCAAAAGAAAGCTCTATTTGTGGGAAAAAAAGGACGTTGACTTTGTTTGGGAGCCACGTGGCATGACCGCGCAATTGTCAGTTAAAGCGACGCAGTGCCGAATCGCAAAAAGTGGTCTGGTCTTTGACCAGCAAATTGGTCCGGTCTGAAAGTGGTTAAGAATGCACACAGTTCTCTTGCTAACCCTGTGAAGTCTGTATGGACTCTGTATACTCTGTATGGAATAAAATGGCTTACAATGAACTCTGAACTAGTCAAGTAATTGAACATACACTATATTACCAAAAGCATTGTGACACCTGCCTTTATACGCACATGAACTTTAATGGCATCCCAGTCTTAGTTCATAGGGCTCAATGTTGATTTGGCCCACCCTTTGCAGCTATAACAGCTTTAACTCTTCTGGAAAGGCTGTCCACAAGATTTAGGAATGTGTCTATGGAAAGGTTTGACCATTCTTCCAGAAGTGCATTTGTGAGGTCAGGCACTGATGTGGACGAGAAGACCTGACTCCACACTAATTAATCCCAAAGATGTTCTATTGTGTTGAGGTCAGGACTCTGTGCAGGCCAGTCTAGTTCCCCCACCTCAAACTTGCTCATCCTTGTCTTTATGGACCTTGTTTGTGCACTGGGAATTTCACACAAAAGAAGCAATATAAAAGAGAACAAGAAACTTCATACAAATACATGGTGCAGTAGGCACAACTCAGTAATATGTAT
Source organism: Lithobates pipiens (assembly GCF_037356315.1). Taxonomy (NCBI): domain Eukaryota; kingdom Metazoa; phylum Chordata; class Amphibia; order Anura; family Ranidae; genus Lithobates; species Lithobates pipiens. The sequence continues at coordinate 182,910,857 of NW_027507748.1, forward strand.
ATATATATATATATATATATATATATATATATATATATATATATATACAGGCATACCCCACTTTTAAGTACACAATGGGGTTTATTTACTAAAGCTGGAAAGTGCAAAATCAGGCTCACTGCTGCTTAGAAACCAATGAGCTTCTAACCCCAGCTTGTTCAATTAAGCTTTGGTAATAAAACCTGGCTTCTCATTGGTTTCTATGCAGAAGTGAGCCTGATTTTGCACTTTCCAGCTTTAGTAAATAAACCCCATTGTGTACTTAAAAGTAGGGTATGCCTGTATATTGATTTAAGTTTTCTTGCTATAACAAAATGAATATTTTATATTTAGTCCAGCGTATCAATAGAAAATTATTTTTAACAAGGATTGTTAGAGGCATGGGTGGGAATGGATACATCTTAATTTAGCACCTTTTCTGTCTACAGATTAGGCCTTTACAGATCAATGAAAAACAATGTCAAAAGGGGTTCTCAGACCCAGAAGAAAACATCAACAACTACCATTAGATCCTTTCTTGACCTGGACACCAACCATTCTTTGGAGGCCGCAGAAATTACATCAACTTCAACCTCTCCACAGGATATGAATGTGGTGGGACTGGACCATTCTTTCCTGGGGAGTGGCTGCTCAGGAAAGACCCACAGCTGCCATTTAGCATTTGTTTGCTTGTTTTCTAGGTGTTCCTGTGAATTTTGTGGTATGTGCCTTGGTCATTTTTATTTGCTAATAAATAATAAATGGGAGTGAGAAAATTTGTCCAAACCCTATGTTCATGTTCAGAAAATCAAATTTATTGGACTTCTTGGTTCGTTGAACCAGAACTTCACTTGCTCTGCAATTTTCTGAACTCAAACTGAGAGGGGAACCCACTGAGGTTAATAGTAGGTAAATGTTGTAATTCAAATCTTGACATTTTGCAGGCATAATAGGCAAAATATTGTAAAAAAAGCCATGGTCATGAGGCGCATGTACATGCTAAACAAATAGTTAACAAAAAACATTTAGCTAGGAGATGTTCAACTGTCACTATGCACCCAAATGCCTGCAAACTACGAGTGGGGGTGCACAGTGATGGTGCATATCAGTGGGCAGTGCACATAGTATGAAGTAGGTTTGCTCATTTCATGTTGAAGCTCCTGTCAGATGAGTTGTGGGGAGGGCCATCCCTACCACCCAAAATAATGGCTAGGCAGGGTAATTAGTGAGGAAGTCCATGTGGCTGAACCTCAGACTTTCATCTTCCTATAGTATTGCTGTTGGCACGGGTAGGTAAGGCTTGGAAAGATGCTCCACTATATAAATTCCTGGGAGGTATGGGTGCATGCATCCACATGGTAATGTTGACTATTTTGTGTTTCCTTTCTTAGGAGATCTTCCTTCAACCTTTACTTTTTACTTTTCCTCCGTTTGTGCTCCCCCCTCCTTTCTTTTTCTTGGGCTTTAAGATATGGTGTTTTACATAAGCCTGTAGTTCACATACTTCTGGGATTTCATTAAGGGCTTATATTACCATCACGAGGATGAATTTTACAACTGTCTGTCTTCAAGAGGATTGTTCTCACCAGTGATGCAGATTTTGGTGCTTGGTCTTCACTGAAGCCACTGATAGTAAGGATGGTTTTACTGAAAGACAAGTCTAAGGGTGCAGAAAATTAAACAAACTGCAAGAAAATCAAATATTCAATAGGCCACACATGCCTTGTGAGAATTTAAAATCTTTATTAATTAAAAAATATTTATAGAGCATAAAGTACTTATGGTTATTTTAGAATAAGATAAATGGGAATATTATGTTTCAAATATATAGACTCAAAAAGGTCTACATGAAAATCCAAGAACATACATTTTTTAATTTGGAAATTGATTTTGTTTTAGCAGTTTTTGTTATCTTGAAAGATACAAGGAGTAGCAGATATATTGGATCAGGTATATTTGTGAGGATATTTATGACAGCATCTACTGGGAAAAGTGCAAATTCCTCAATATTGGAATTCACATACAGTTGAGTAGCGTAAGCCTTTATGTCAAGAATGTAATAAGGAAAGATACAAATACTCAAAGACGAGAATGTCAAGTAAGAGACAGCGAGGGTATGATTGGTAAGCTCCTTTTATTAGTTTTTAAACAAATCACATAAACTGAGCACTGTTTGACTGTTCTGTTGTAAGGCACAGTATGAGATTTTATTTGTGCCACAGTTTGCTATAAAATATTGAATCAGTATTTAATTTTGAGGCAGATCATTCAGTGTTTCATTCAGCAAGGTAAACAGCATATATGTATGTTTGAAGAATGAAATATGTATTTGACTTTCCTTTAAAAAAAACTTGCACAAAGAATTTCAAATGTATATATGTGATGTTCTATAATAGACTAGAAAATGACTTTCCTTTAAAATTGTATTTGAATAATATTTCCTTCTATCCTCTCTTCTTTCCTTCCTTCCTTCCTCCATTATGCAGTTTGTTATTTTCACTACCCATATGAGTGGTTTAGACAAAGATAAAATCACAGACAACCAACCCTTTGTTTTATAGAATATGGTCTGATAATGTTTACTGAGCTTTATACACTGGGGTTTTTTGTCTTTGGTGAGATATTAATACGAAGTTTCACCACTAATCATGTAATAATTAAAGAATAGTGGGGGGTATGGCTTGGACAGCAATGTGAGCAGACGTGCTGGCTTGAGCTCTCCAACCTAATTCCCTTCAATTCACCCTGAATCGGGTTGATCCTCTCTTTAAACAACTCACCAGATAGATTTTCTCTTGCCGTTCCTACGGTGCTTCCTGCAGGGGTGCTTTCCAGTGCCATGATCATGACTAAATAGAACAAAGACAATGCAGAATATTCCATTCAGTCTCAACAAGATGGTGCAGAGTCCCTCCCGCAACGCTCATTGAAGGAGAAGCTGAGGGAAACTTCAGCTCAATTGAAGTGAGTTGCCTGAACTCCAGTGAAGGATCCAGACTCAAGGGCCTCCTCTACAGAGGCCACTCTGATTCCGGTGCAGGCAGACCAGATCCATGCCAACTCTCTGGCCTGGGAGGAGAATGTGGCCTTGTGGTCCCAACCTGATGGAGCTGTGAGTACAGATAGTGTTCCTGTGCTGGAACCTAGCTGAGTGAATACTCCTGCCTTGGACACTGAACTCACTCTATCCTACATAATGCATGCCATCACCTCCTTTAAAACCTCCTTGACTTCCCTTAATCAGGGCTTTGACAACTATAGGGAGGAAGTCTCATTTATATGCCAAGACATGAGAAACTTCAGGGAACAGATATTAGATGCAGAAGAAAGGATTAGCACCATTGAAAAACAAATATACCCTATAGTACAATCCTCCAAATCACAGCAACAACTAGTAGCCCATGAAGCCAGACTGGAACACCTAGACTTCAGAGGAACAATGTAAGAATTGTTGGTCTACCTGAAAAAGTGGAAGGCAAGTCTCCTGTGGACTATTGGAAAATGGCTGAAGGATATATTTGGAGTGGTGAGTTTCTCCCCTATGTTTGCTGTGGAGAGAGCCCATCATGCTCCAACCAGACCTCCCCCTCCAGGGAATACTCCGCAATCCTTTCTCCTAAAATTACTGAATTACAAAGATAGAGACCTAAACCTGCAGAAGGCCCAACAAAGATCTGACATAATGGTGAATTGCTTCACGATTTCTTTCTTTCCCGAATTTTCGGTGGAGGTACAGCATCAAATGTCAAATACTTGGATGTGACGTGACATCTGCGACAGCTTGATTATCCTGGAGTTGCTGTTTAACTTCTAATATGAGATGCTCTGCCATACTCAGAGGAAAAATAGTCTATATGTTTTATGCTCTACTGGCTGCAGCCACATATCCCTATTAGGCCATATTTCCATCTTCTAGGTAGTATGCCCCCCCCGGTAGTGGCTCCTGCATGGAGCATGTTTTCAGAGTTTCTGTTTGATGTTACTTTGTTTTTGTTATTATATTATTTTAATTTTTTGTTTACTTGCTTTATGCAAACTTGATGTCTCAGAGGTTCAGCTACCTTTCTTAAATGTTACTTGATTCTGCAGTGTGCCTAAACCAATCGCGGAGACAGGAAGTTCTTTGTTTTCCCTTTTCTTTTTTATCATGGGGCACAACACAAAGCCCAAAAATTATTTTTTAATTTATTTTTATTTTTATTTTTTTATTTTTTTATTTTATTTAATTTAAATTTTTATTTTGTTAATTTTGATTATTTTTCTGCACTGTTGCTTTTTGTGTATATTTTGTCTCATGATCTGCATCTATGCATTACTCACTCCATTATGTTCACAATCTCATTATGAGTGGTTCTACTACAACCTTGGTGTCCTGGAATGCTAGAGGGCTTCAAAAATGACAGGCCATGTCCACTACCCTCTATGCCACTCTGCACAGTGCATTGGAAGTCCTGATTGGCTGAAGTAATGCAAGTTTTGCCCATTCAGAGGACATAGCACTGTCAGAGCTATGATTGGACACTGCTATGATGATTCATGATATTGAAACATGGCTCATTGCTCTTAGACCCACCCCACACTATAAAAATATTCTTCCCGTAGCTGTCATTTGCAGTGTTATATTGGTGTGGAGAGAGATAGAACAGGGCTCTGCTCTGTGCTACTAGTGAGTTAGTGTGCAACATTGGTCTATTGTGATTCTATCGTGAGTGTAAAGTACTAGTAGAGTGAGATTCTAGTGATAGTGCAGTGTGAGTGCATTGCGACCGTTTATTTTTAGTGTCATTTTATATTGTTAGGGCAGGTTTCCTGCAGTATATTTCAATGTGTTATTGCATGTTTACTGCAGTATATTGCAGTGTGTTATTGCAGGTTTACTGCAGTATATTGCAGTGTGTTATTCCAGGTTTACTGCAGTATATTGCAGTGCATTAGTGCACATTCAATTAAGTATATTTCAGTGCATTGGTGCACATTTACCACAGTATATTGCAGTGTGCTAGTGCACATTTAACGAAGTATATTTCAATGTGCTACTTCAGGTTTACCGCAGTAAATTGCAGTGTGTTAGTGCACGTCTAATGCAGTATATTTCATTGCATTATTGCAGGTTTACCACGGTATGTTGCAGTGTGTTAGTGCATGTTTAACGCAGTATATTTCAATACATTGGTACACGTTTATCACAGTAGATTGCAGTGTGTTAGTTTTTAACACAGCGTATTTCAGTGTGTTATTGCAAGTTTGCGTTAGTATATTGCAGTGCGTTAGTGCACCTTTAACACTGTATATTTCAGTGCATGATTGCTCGTTTACCACAGTATGCTGCAGTGCTTCAATGCAGTTTTAATGCAGTATGTTTAGTGTGTCAGTGGAGTGTGTCTGTGTAGTGAGTACTCAAGATAACCATTCAGCCCTGGAAGAATTCACCCCCTTTCTGGCCAGAGCACTTTTTTGTGATTCGGTACTGCATTGCTTTATCTGACAATTGTGCGGTCGTGCGACGTGGCTCCCAAATAAAATTGGCATTCTTTTTTTCCCACAAATAGAACTTTCTTTTTGTGGTATATGATCACCTCTGCGGTTTTTATTTTTTTGCACTATAAACAAAAAAATTAATTTTTGCTATAATAAATATCCCCCAAAAATCTAAAAAAATATATTTTTTTCCTCAGTTTAGGCTGATAAGTATTCTTCTACATATTTTTGGTATAAAAAAAATTGCAACAAGCGTTTATTGATTGGTTTGCACAAAAGTTATAGCATCTACAAAATAGGGGATCGTTTTATGGCATTTTTATTGATCATTTTTCTTTACTACTAATGGCGGCGATCAGCGATTTTTTATCATGACTGCGACATTATGGCAGACACATTGGACAATTTTGACACATTTTTGGGACCATTGGCATTAAAACAGCGATCAATGCTAAAAAATTGCATTGATTACTGTAAAAATGTCACTTGTCACTGGCAGTGAAGGAGTTAACCACTGGGTGGCAATGTAGGGGTTAAGTATGTCCTAGGGAGGGATTCTAACTTTGGGGGGAGGGGCTGTGTGACATGTTACTGATCACCAATTACAGGGAGTGCTGATCAGTGACAGTGTCATTAGGCAGAATGGGGAGATGCTTGTTTACATTAGCATCGCCCCATTCTTCCTCACCATGAGACGATCACAGGTATGCCCACAGACATCGAGGCCACGGGACCCGTGATCATGATCACGGAGCTCCCGGCGGGCATGCCCGCAAGCTGCCTCTTAAAGGGCATCACACAGGTATGTACATGCCCTTCTGCTGCAGTATATCTGCATGAGGCGGTCGGGAAGAGGTTAAAGTGTACTAAAAAACACTGTCCATTGATTAAAGTGCATCCATATACACAGACCCAGATGATTTTTTACACTTGTTTTTTACAAGTTAAAATAATTTTTTTTGCTAGAAAATTACTTAGAACCCCCAAACATTATATATATATCTTTTTTCTAACATCCTAGAGAATAAAATGGAAGTTGTTTCAATACATTCTGTCTGTATGCCTGTATGTCATACCTGTATTTGTGCAGCGGCCTTACAAGCGCACTTTTTTTGGAATAAATACACTTTATTGAAATAAAATATAAGACAGTAAAGTTAGCCAATTTTTTTTTTATATTGTGAAAGATAATGTAATGCCGAGTAAATTGATACCCAATATGTCATGCTTCAAAATTGCACCCGCTCGTGGAACGGCGACAAACTTTTACCCTTAAAAATCTCTATAGGCGATGTTTAAACATTTCTACAGGTTACCACTTTTGAGTTACAGAGGAGATCTAGGGCTATAATTATTGTGCTCACCCTAATTATTGTGGTGATACCTCACATATGTGGTTTGTTTTTATATGCGGGCACTTCTCAAGTATGCATTTGCTTCTGTGCGCAAGCTCGTCAGAATAGGGGTAGGCTTAAATTTTTTTACTTTTAGTTTTTTATTTTGACACAGTTTTTTTTTACAAAAAAAAAAATTTTTTGGATCACTTTTATTCCTATTACAAGGGATGTGAACATCCCTTGTAATAGAAAAAAAAGCATGACAAGACCTCTTAAATTTGAGATCTGGGGTCAAAAAAGCCTCAGATCTCATATTTACACTGAAATACAATAAAAAAATAAATGCATAAAAATAATTGAAAAAAAATTCTCCTTTAAGAGCTATGGGTGGAAGTGACATTTGACGTCACCTTGGCCATGGAGCCGAGCAGGGGCCATCATCCTCTCAGTCAGTAGCTAGACATCCATGGGAGAGGACGCGATTGTCTCCACCTCTGTGTGTAACATTTTTTACAGGTTACTGGTTTAGAGTTACCGGTTTAGAGTTACAGAGGAGGTCTTGGACTAGAATTATTGCGCTTGCTCTAACACACACGGCAGTACTTCACATGTGTGATTTGAATGCTGTTTACGTATGCGGGTGAGAATTACATATGCATTCTCGTGTGCAAACGGGGATGGGGTGCTCTATTTTTTTTTATTGTTTATTTTACCTTCATTTTTTAAATTTTTACATGTTCTCTTTAAATGTATTTATTTTTTGATCACTTTTATTACTATTAAAAGGAATGTAAGCATCCCTTGTAATAAGACTAGTGTGCGACTTTTGCAATGCTGCCGTGACTGCACATGTAGCAGAGGGCCATCAATGAGTACCTGTGTCAGTATGGCACAGCGACAGGCTCAGGCCTGCTCGGTTTTTTTCCCCACACCCATAGCTGCTGATAAAGGAAGAATGTTACCATTTGAGGAGGCAACAAGGATGGTGAACCAATGGAGATATTTGACAGCACACCATGGATCGACAAGGTAGCTTCCAAATGGATTTTTATTGCATGATCACGTCACAGAGCAGTGCAACGCTTCAGAGCCACGCAGGGCCCCTTTGTCGGGCATGTAATATGTTTGGTTAACAGTGTACAGTATTTAAATAACCATTAATAAATCAAAAAAGGAGGCAGAATCAAAGGACAACCCTCACCATGACAGGTGTGACGTCATCAGTTCCACCAAAAGCAAGTTAATATAAGCAGATATCAAAGGCTTATGTCAAAACAAACACAAGAGTTGCTAGATCCCATAATAACATGGTTACTGACCTGTGCACATTGTCTACAAATCAAGCATCAGTCATAATATATACAGTACGTTGTGCAGGTCCATCTGACCGTGGCTCCCGATCTGCATTAGGATCAGAGCCAGTGCGGAGAAGTTTCCTGACAACCGAATGAACCAAACCCTAACAAGGAACGTCGGCTGTGCATCCGCAACACAGTAGGTGACCTCCTAGCAACAGGGGACACTGCCAGGCCAGGGCTGCCGATGCCATGGGAAAGCATGGCATCAGGCCGTTCTGCCTCCGTGGCAAAGACTGAGTCCAATCACTGTCACGGTGGAGTGGAAGGAATAGTGAAGGTGAAAGGAGTCAGTGTATAGATCCGCCCAAGTGGGAGTAAATACTGAGGAAAGAGACAAAGAAGAGGGAGAAAAAGAGAAAAGAGAGAAGGTCAGGACCAAGGAGTAATGAAAGAAACAAAAAGTAAACATGGCAAAGTATCAAAAAAAGGGGGGATAGGATGACAGATATATAGAAATGGGGATAAGTCCAAAAAGAAAGAAAAAAACTGACAAAAAAATTGAGATCTAAGTGAAAAAATAAGAAATGGAAAAAATTTAAGAAATACAATAAAAAAATTTAATATAAAAAGGAATAACTGTAGTGTAAGATATAAGAAGATATAAGAAGAAAAAGAGAAATTACAAAATAAATAAAAAATAATAATAAGTAAATAAAAGTACTAAAAATAAAATGAAAAATAAATAAATAATAAATATAAAAATAAAAGCTGAAAGTGTGGTGGGAAAGTCATAAAAATTGAATTGTAGAGGAAGTGAAGGAAGGTACATGAGGGTTAGGTGTAGAAATAGAGAGGGAGATAAATGGTAAGAAAAGTGACAAATTGGGAAGATGGAGAGAGAAGGAAAAGAAAGGAAAACTAGAGGTTTAGCAGATGGACAATGTTGGGGGGATGGGGGGAGGAGGGCAGTTGAGTTACACAATGGGACCAAAGGGAGGGAGAAAGAATATGGAGATAAAAAGGGGTGGAAAGGAAAAATATGCAAAGGAGAGAGGGGAGCAAAGTAGAAAAGTGGGAAAAGGGAGAAAACAGGAGCAAAGCCTAAGTAAAAAAGGGAGCAGCTTAACTGCGTTTAGCATAGTATTGTTTCATGGGCAGTATCTGTGGGGGAGAATGCAGGTAACAACCAAAATAATCCCAGCAGTTCAATAGTAACCCCATCATCCATTGTAATGAACAGCCTAACACTTCATATGCAGCTGCCAACCTCAATGCGATAAGCCGGACATCCCTCATGCATGCCATCACACCAGAGGCTTCTCTGTGAGACCCACCGCCCCTCAATTGATAAGCACTTTCACTTATCATCTCTTTTTACTGTACTGTCTGTTCCTATCCATATCTGTCTTCAATATGTTGATGCCCTCTTCCTCCACTCACGTGTCATCCAGATACAGAATGACACAAACATATAAGAGATCAGAATTTTTTTTTATGAAAGTTCAGGGAGATGGCTGGGGCATTACTCAAGCCAAAGGGCATTACACAATATTTATAATGCCGTCTCTGGAGTTAAAAGCTTTTTTTCATTCATCACTCTCTTGAATCCGAATCATATTGTATGCTCCACGGAAGTATAACCTAATGAAAATTGGAGCATCTTGTACTCCGTCAAACAGTTCAGAAATCAAGGGTAGTGGGTATCAATTTTTAATGGTGATGGCATTGAAACCTCTATAATAAATGCAGGGTCGGAGTGTACCATCCTTTTTCTCCACAAAGAAGAAGTCAGCCCCAGCAGGAGAATTGGATTTACAGATGAACCCTTTCTGCAGATTTTCCTTTTCCTGGACATACTCAGACATGGCTAAAGTCTCGGGGATAGAGAGGGTAAACTCGACCTCAGTGTGGCGTAGTCCTAGGTTGGAGGTCAATTGCACAATCGGAAAAAGCATCTTGAAAAGGCCTGATTATGCAGAGGAAGCATATGAGAGGTAGTGACCTCAGCCACAGGTACACAGAGAGGTCATTGCAACCCTTGTGATAACACTTGGCCAGAGTTCCAATCCAGATAGGGTGAGTGTTTCTGCAACCATGGAATTCCAAGCATGATGGGACTAGAGGACTTTGGAAGGATCAGAAAGGAGACTTCCTCAGGACAGAAAACACTGACATGCATAGTTATGGAGGTAGTTCAAAACCGTAGAGGTCCCAAGGCCAAGGTAGAGATATTGACTGCAGATACTGATAGAGGCATTGTCAAGGGAATGAGATGAATGCCCAATTCAGTGGCCAAGGACTGTTTGACGAAGTTTACGGCTCTCCCAGAGTCCAGATATGCAAAAACTTGATAAGAGTTCAGGGCCAGATGAATATAGACAGGTATGATAAATCAAATGTAAGTGGCAGAATTTAGGTTCTGGTCTAGATCCTCTCCCTCTGAGTGACCTAGACCCAAGAGTTTCCCAGACAGACAGGACAGGACTTTATTATACAGTGAGGATCGAAAGTTTGGGCACCCCAGGTAAAAATGTGTATTAATGTGCATAACGAAGCCCAGGAAAGATGGAAAAATCTCCAAATGGCATCAAATTACAGATTAGACATTCTTATAATATGTAAAAAAAAGTTAGATTTTATTTCCATCATTTACACTTTCATGATGACAGAAAACAAAAAAATGGCGTCTGCAAAAGTTTGGGCACCCTGCAGAATTTATAGCACGCACTGCCCCCTCTGCAAAGCTGAGACCTGCCAGTGTCATGGATTGTTCTCAATCATCGTCTGGGAGGGCCAGGTGATGTCAATCTCAAAGGTTTTAAATGGCCAGACTCATCTGACCATGCCCCAACAATCAGCACCATGGGTTCTTCTAAGCAGTTGTCTAGAAAACTGAAACTGAAAATAGTTGACGCTCACAAAGCTGGAGAAGGCTATAAGAAGATAGCAAAGAGTTTTCAGATGTCAATATCCTCTGTTCGGAATGTAATTAAAGTGGTTCTACACCTAAAAAAAAAATATTAAAAGCCAGCAGCTACTAATATTGCAGCTGCTGACTTTTAATAAAATCACACTTACCTGTCCCAGGGTCCAGCGATGTCGGTGGCAGATGACGAGCGATCACTCGTCTCACTGCTGCCCCCGCCGCTATCCTCTGTCAGGGAATCGGGAAGTGAAACATTGCGGCTTCACTGCCCGGTTCCCTACTGTGCAATGCGTGAGTCACGCTGCGCGTCCCTTCTGGTCCCTCGCTGTGTCCTGGGAACTGTGTGTTTCCCAGAACACAACGGGAGGGGCGGGGCGTCTGCGGGGGTCTGCGGTGGTCTGCCCGGAAGTGGGTGCAGATACCTGGATTATCCAGGTAACTGCACCCCCCCTGAAAGGTGCCGATTGTGGCACCGGAGGGGGGAGGGATCAGATTAGCGGAACTTCCCCTTTAGGGTGAAGAACCGCTTTAAGAAATGGCAGTCATCAGGAACAGTGGAAGTTAAAGCAAGATCTGGAAGACCAAGAAAAATATCAGACAGAACAGCTTGCAGAATTGTGAGAAAAGCAACTCAAAACCCACGTTTGACGGCACAATCCCTCCAGAAAGATTTGGCAGACACTGCAGTTGTGGTACACTATTCCACTATAAAGAGATACTTGTACAAATATGGTCTTCATGGAGGAGTCATCAGAAGAAAACCTCTTCTACATCCTCACCAAAAAAATCAGCATTTGAACTTTGCAAATGAACATATAGACAAGCCTGAGGCATTTTGGAAACAAGTTCTGTGGACTGATGAGGTTAAAATAGAACTTTTTGGCCGGAATGAGCAAAGGTACGTTTGGAGAAGAAAGGGCACAGAATTTAATGAAAAGAACCTCTGTCCAACTGTTAAGCATGGGGGTGGATCAATCATGCTTTGGGGTTGTATTGCAACCAGTGGCACAGGGAACATTTCACAGGTAGAAGGAAAAATGGATTCAATAAAATTTCAGCAAATTTTGGATGGTAACTTGATGCCATCTGTGAAAAAGCTGACGTTAAAGAGAGGATGGCTTCTACAAATGGATAATGATCCTAAACACACCTCAAAATCCATGGGGGATTACATCAAGAGGCGTAAACTGAAGGTTTTGCCATGGCTTTCACAATCTCCTGACCTCAACATTATTGAAAATCTATGGATAGACCTTAAAAGAGCAGTGTGTGACAGACAGCCCAGAAATCTCAAAGAACTGGAACACTTTTGTAAGGAAGAATGGGCAAAGATACCTCAAACAAGAATTGAAAGACTCTTGGCTGGCTACAAAAAGCTTTTACAAGCTGTGATACTTGCCAAAGGGGGCAGTACAAGATATTAACTCTGCAGGGTGCCCAAACTTTTGCAGACGCCATTTTTTTGTTTTCTGTAATTTTGGAAGTTTAAATGATGGAAATAAAATCTAACTTTTTTGGACATATTATAAGAATGTCTAATCTGTAATTTGATGCCATTTGGAGATTGTTCCATCTTTCATTGGCTCCGCAGTAAAGATAAGGGTGGAGACCGCTTTTGTATAGTGAGGCGTGTCTGGCCTATTGGTATGTAGGTGGCATATAGGTTCTTCAGAAGTCGAAATAGCCAGGGTGATGGGTTGTTCTGGGGCTTTCTGGACAACATAAGCAAAATGACCCACTGGAGGGTGAAGCAGACCAGTCTTTTACAGATCTTGCACCTGGAAGCAGACATCAATTTTGATGCTAAGGGTGATCAAGTCATCCAGGGTGGTGAGTATATTTCTGCCAGAAAGTTCATCCTTAATATGATCCACTAGACCCATGCAAGTTCCAAAGCCAAGGTGCAAAACTGAACTGCATATTGACCAACAGTCATTTTTCCTTTACGAAGCTAAAGAAGAGCTCCAGAAGCAGATGAGGCCCTGCCGGGCACATCAAAGGTCTTATGGGAAAGTTGGCAGATCGACTGGAAACTGTAAGATCTTGATGTTCCCACAATGGCGAGGTCCAAACCAGAGCATCTCCCAAAAGGAGTGAAATCATGTACGCCACCTTAGAGTGATTCATAGGAAAAAAAAAGGCCCGCTAGCTCGAAGTGGATCAAGCACTGATTGATGAAACCCTGACAAACTTTAGGATCACCTGAAAAGTGAGACGGCAGAGGCAGCTGGAGTTTTAAAGGACTGCCCTCTGGATCCCTTAAAGGATCCCTGGAGAGATCGCAGGAGCTAGAGCAGCAGGAACTGAAACAGGAGGCTAGAAGGAGGGTGAGAAAGTGGTCACAACCTGCAGCTGATCCAAACGGGGGAAAGCTGGCAAAACAAAATCCAGGAGACAAGCTGTGGTCAGGGTGGGTAATGAACAATCACATATAGTATACGAAGGCGGGGTCAGTACACGGGTAGTCAGACACAGTATAAACAAGTGACAAGCAACTGGAAGTTTGGAGAATTGTGAAGTTGCTCAGGCAATGTGGGTTACACTGAGTATGTCTTATATAGGCAAGCAAACTAGAAGGCAGGCAAGGGAGTGATGAAAGGGAAGGAAATAAAAGCCTGCAGAATAGCAGACAACGCCCATAGGTGAGCACAGTCAAATCACAAATGTGAAAGGAATCAGGGTAGGGAAGCATGGAGGTAAGAATACACAAGCAGGAAACAGCAGGCTAACTTCTGACAGACTGTCTAGGCTGCCTATCTTTGTGGGTGTTGATTTAATCTGAAAGTAATTTTTTGGAGTAGGTTTCATGGGCACAATTAACACCCAAGGACCAATTTTTCCACATCTGTTTGACAGGTGCATATCATTAAACTTTTTGACTGTGAGGCCAATTCTTGCTTTCATAAAGAGTACCTCTATAGAGTTATGGTGTGAAGGCATCACCGACACCCAAAGGCCAATTTGTTCTGCACCTGTTTGACAGGTGCATATAATTAAAGTTTTTGACAGCAAGGCCAATTCTTGCTTTAATCAGGAGTATCTCTATAAGGTTACGGTGTGCAGGCACCACTGACACCCGAAGATTTTTCTGCACATGTTACTTCTATCCAAAGTCTATGAAAGAGAGACCAGAATTTATCCAAAAAATCTCTAATCTTGTTCCAAGTGCACTAAATTGTGGCCCCCTCATACAGACTGGCTCCCTAAGCTGTTGTTTACCAAATACAGAAAATGCAGGGAAAATGTATTTTTTTTGGGCTTTATAAATGTCATCATTGCTGCAGCAGGTTCTATGCATGGTACAGATGTGCCACTTTACAGGCAGACTCAGGGGACCCCAAGACACTATATTTAAAGGAATTTTTAATTTTGATAGTTTTTTCTCATGTTAATGGTTTTACTTTATGCATCAGTAAATCAGTTCTCATTTAAAAATTATGTATTTTACAAATTAGGTTTTCATTGATACATGTCCCCCAGAGCCCCTAGAGCAGTACCCGGACCCCCATACCCTTTGAATGCCCAATTACTTGCATGTAAGCCTTCAAAATGGGCCCTTTTTTTACAGTTCAGGTACCATAGACTTCAATGGAGTTCGGTATCCGATTCTAAACTTTTTCAATGTTTGAAAGTTCTGCCTTGATCTGAACTTCTGGCTGAGTTCACTGTGGGGAATTGGTAGCGGGTACCTTTCAAAACGAGGTACTTGCTCCCCCCCAAAAGGTGCCAAATGTGGCAATGGGGGGGTGCAGATAAGCGGAGCTTCCCCTTTTGGGGGGAGCTCCTCTTTAACATCAGAAGATGGTTTCTTAACCTTCAGGTTCCCACTGAAAATACTGGTAAAATACTGGTAATAGAGCACTTCTGTCACTTGATGCGGCCAAAGCATTCAACATCATTGAGCGGGACTTGCTATGGCATTTATTACAAAAAATTGGCTTTGACCTGCACTTCATTGACTGGATTAAGCTTCTTTACTCCTTTCCCATAGCCATAGTGCAAGTAAATGGACATGCGTTAGATCCTTTCTCATTACATTGCAGCACTAGGCAGGGGTGCCCATTGTCACCCCTCCTATTTGCCCTGGAGAGCCATTAGCAGCAGCCATTAGGCAGTCCCCATGGTGGGGCTACTCCCTATATACAAATATATTTTTAAGGATTCCCCATCAACTGGGACAAATCGGTATTGATGCCACCTGACCCATTGCCAGATGATCCCCCCCCCCCCCAGCATTTCACTAATTTCTGTTGTGCCCTCTTTCAAATATTTATGGGTACAGGTTATGCCTTGGGTGATAGATTATGTGTCCCAAAACATTGACCCAGTTATTATACTTACATAATTACCCTGTGTGGCTCCCACAGATGATATTTAGAGGTACAGTATCAACACACTATTTTGGGACCTAATATGGAAACGTGGCCACTCTAGAATAAAGCTTACCACTCTTCAACTTCCTAAAGATGATGGGGGCCTTACGATTCCTAATGCTAAATTGTACTATATGGCTTCCCAATTACAGCTCACTTATGGTTGGCAGCTCATTAATAAGGAGGACCCCATCAAACGTATTATTCTTTCACAAATTCATGAGGTTCCCCAATGGAACTCTTAGCATCAGGCAATTTTCATGTTCAACATAGGTTTCCAACATTTTTCCTGTTCCACAAATTGTGGGAATCTGTTAGGGTTCAGACATCTCATGCAGGATTTAAGCAGTATATAACAGTTTGGAAAAACGGTGCTTATATGAACTTGCCAAATTTAAATGCTTTTATGCCTGGAGGCAGGTGGGTATTACCCACCTACTCCAGTTGTATAAGGAGGATGTTCTGTTGTCTTTTACTGATTTGGCAGAGAGGTATGTTTTTTTCAATACTTACAGCTCTCCCACGCTTTACAAAGCCAGGCTTCTTCCTTCCCTTTAACTTATAATCCATCTATTGTCCTTAATATGGCAATATCCATGTCCAGTAAGGGCCGGTTCACACTGCGAGGCGAGGCGAGGCGACACGGCTCGCCTTGCCTCGCTCCCGCAAGTCGCCCCCATTCAGTACTATGGAACCGTTCTGAGAGGAGCGACTCGAGTCGCTCCGACTCAGAAAAAAGGTTCCTGTACTACTTCGGGGCGACTTCGGGGGCGACTTGCATTGACTTCTATGCAGAAGTCCTCTGCAAGTCGCCGCTGACCCCCCCTGCAAGTCGCGGCGAGGAAGTCGGAGACGCCTCGCCGCGGCTCGCTGTGTGAACCGGCCCTAAAGGTACTAATCGGTTGTTTATATTCTGCCTTACACACAGCTGTCAGTGCACAGATACATTTGAAATGTAGTGGTCAGTGGGAGGAGGACCCGGGCCCCTTTGAGGAAGATCAATGGCAACAGGCCTTGGAGCTCATTCCCTCAGTTTCCCTCTCCCCATCACTGCACTTAAAACAATTGTTCATCCTGCATAGAGCTCCTTACACACCACACCATCTCCATACATGGGGGAGGTCAGAATCACCTAATTGGCCATGGTGTAAGGTAAATACAGTGACTTTGGGCCATATGTTATGGCCGTGTCCAAAACGTTATCATTTTTGGGTTGGTATATTTCAGACATTTAACAGTATATGCTCTATTCATGTTCCTCTTGATTATAAATGTGCTCATTTGGGCAATATCCCAAAAGAAACATTGCCCACTGAATTTAGTTTATTATGGACTAGAGTCAATATATTGCTCAGAAAATTATATTAGAGGTGGGTTACCCCCTCCCCTGCTATGCTTTCAATGGAAGGATATGGTGAACTCTAACTTGTAACAGGAAGTGTTAAATTGCAAGCATAGAGGTTGCTTACATTTTTTTTTACAAAATGTGGGACCCGTGGCTATCCTCCACTGAGTCCTCCTTTATTTTCACAGAGTGTGTAAGGATGCTGGACACTTCTGTGTTGATATTAGTGAAGACATTACTGGTCCATATGAGGCTTTACTCATGTAAATGTAACATCAATATTATTAAAAGGTATACTGCATGTCAGTGATGTGCTTAAGGTAAAATAGCCAATTTTTCCCTATGTCTTGGAAATATGGTACATGATGTAAGATTTGATATTACTTCCTTTTTTAGGACCTCATAGTGCCCAGTATTATGCAATTTGACATTGTTTTTTTTTTATTCTTTCTAAAAATGTGCAATGGTTTGCTTTTGTTGAAAAAGTTTGTATTGTTTTCTTTGGAAAATTCTCAATAAAAATACTTGATTCAAAAATAATTAGAGAATAGTAAACCTGCCCATTCAGACTTGTTCTTCATGCTCTGCATTGCAGTGCCATTCAATGGTACTTTTAAGTGCACTTGCAGTGCAAAGGGGATTTGCCTTTAGTAAATAATCCCCAATATCTATTCATATGAAATGCAAGTTTTAACTTAACTGAAACAGAATTTTGAAAATCAAATTGTCATGGAGTTAAATTTTTTAAGATAATTACACTTCTCAAAAGATTTAAATTGATATGCTACAGAAATCAAATGACATCCTTCAAGCAAAGGTCAATAATTTGGAAAAACGTTACAGAAGGATTAAGGTTGAAATAATTAATCTTCCAGAATCCATAACAAAAAAACAAAAACCCTTGAATCAAATAACATTATTGCTCCTGGTAATAATCAAATTTTTATTGTGGAAAAAATAAATAGATTAAGCCTTCCTTGACTATATATGCATGGTAATGGATGTTCTTGCCCACTAATACTGAAACATCAAAACTTTATAGACTACTTTGCTAGGAGCATTTGATAATCTTGTTGAATATAATTACAAGTAACCTAGAATTCTGTTCTTCCAAGACTTGTAAGGCTTTTCTGAAGATTTATGTATACACCAGGGTGTATTTACCTACATACATTCAAACTGACAGTCTCAGAACTCTCCATCCAGCAAAATATAAAGTCCTTTTATCACATGGATTGAGTATTCCTGAAATACTGAAGGAACATAAATATATTCTAATTAAGAATACATTATGAAACAATAGAAAAAAAAACATTGGGTGTTTGAGATTTAGCCAATGGAAAGCAATAAGTTCTTACAGTCAGAAAAAGAGCCCAAACATCCTTGATTCAGACTATACAGCATTCCCAGTCGAGTCTAAAGGGCAAGAAAAATGACCAATTCCTCATCAAAAATACCATATTGTCACGTACCTGGTTGGAGGCTGAAATGCCGAGAGGGCTCCCCTTGCAGCTGAGTGCAGTACACCCCTGAAGTTGGATACAGAGGGTGTAGTGCCCAGAGAAGCAAAGGTTGCCAGATGGATTCTGGAGATAAGAGCTGGTGGACACCTGAAGCACACCGGGTAATGCAGGAAGCACAGCTGAGCTAAAGTCTATAAGAATCCTCGGTAATACTTGGCAAGGTGTGCATAAAGAACAGTAGTGGAAACAAGGCCAGAGGTCAAACACAGTAGACACAGTAAACACAGGAGGAAGAGGTAGAATCGGGGACAAGCCAAAGGTCTGGTATCAGGAAGCAGGCGGAACAGGTAACTGTAGCAAAGTCTGTGATACTAGCCGCGATCAGGTATAGGAGAAGACAGCAAGTCGGTAAAGCAAGCCAGGGGGTCAAACCAGAAGATCAGATCAGACAGGTCAGGAACAAGCCAGGTCACAACAGGAATCCAAATAGTAATTTCACAGAGGTTCAGGAACACAGGAAGACTGACAAACCAGCAACTGCAGACACTAGCAGACTTCCTTATATAGGCCCATGTTACTGGGTCCTAAAGTTCTTGTCCTGCCAGAGATGCTGGGTCTTAAAGTCCTTCTCCTGCCATAAGTGCTGGTAGAGATGCTGGGTCCTAGAGCCCTTCTCCTGCTGTTGGTTCCCTGACAACTGGCACTATTGCCAGTTCTCCTACGGTCATTTCCCTGACATATATGTAGCTTTTGGGGCTTCAGGTATCAAGCTACGGGTGCCCACATGCTCATATGTGAATGGTCACCATTTTTATACATATTTTTTTTTGTTAAGAGTTTTTTACCTTAGAATTTCAAGCTACAAAATGCTCAGTTTAGAATGGGACCTTACTGATAATGAATATTTAAAACTTAAATTTGATTTGGTGGGTCAAGTCTGTTGTTTAACAGTTAAAATCTTGGAGTGGATAAAGATATCAATATCAATAAATATAAATATCAATAAAGACATACCCAAAGTTAATAAACATAATGCATACAGTATAAATACATATTACATTGGTAGATGGATGCTTTTATATGTTTTTTTTTGTCAAAAAAAAAAAAAACATTTTTTTTTTTCTTTTCAGGTTGTGTAAACCTGTTTTTGGTTTCTTTATAGATTAAATAGGGTATATTAGAGACCTTTGTTGACAGGCTTCAAATTTCTTCTGAGATCATTCGAAATCCACTGCAGCAGAGTTTACATTTTACTTTTAGTTGACTTTTTTTCATGGGCTTTTGCATTTCCAAAAACTGTTATGAGAAGAGAAGCAGTTATAAAGCAAATAAAACTCAACTCTGGTCTTAGACAGCTGTAGATCAAC
This sequence comes from Lithobates pipiens, assembly GCF_037356315.1. Classification (NCBI taxonomy): domain Eukaryota; kingdom Metazoa; phylum Chordata; class Amphibia; order Anura; family Ranidae; genus Lithobates; species Lithobates pipiens. Next base: position 182,930,423 of record NW_027507748.1, read on the forward strand.
TTGTTAAAATGGTAGGAGACATTAATCCAATTGCAAATCCTGTATTGGATGCCTCAAGAAAAAATTGAGGAATTCAATAAAGTCCTAACAGCAGATGTCTATGTCTAATTCAGGTAACCATTTGCGCCAGTGTCAATAACAATACCAACATGTATGGCAAATTCTGGTAGTTCTTACTACTTCCACTTGGAGAGCCTGTCACTGTGGCAATGACAGATTCTTAAAGAATTAGAGCCAGTTTTCATATTAGGAAACTGGCAGTAATAAAGACCAGCTTTGATTAACAGAAGTACACCAGTTCCCAGAGCACATCATGCCTATGCTGGGAATGTATGGCCATGTGCTTCCCACACAATAAAGTATCCCTGGCCCCATTCAACTGTCAGCCATGAGATTCCCCAGCCAAACCTTAAATGTAACCAAAGGGACCAGAAATAGAACAATGCTCATATCTGGGAAATGACTTATCATTGGATGAGCAGAACCTAATGTAAACTTGGAGGCTTGTTCCCCATCAGGTCTGCTTTAATTTGGTTGACAATGCAGGGCAAAGGGGGAATTAAAAAGCTGCTACTGGACTGAATAGAGTCTATCAATCCACCTACTGCATTCCACTGACAATCAAAAGTAAAATAAACCTGATCGGGAACTAGTTTTTCAGCTCCCCATCAGGCTTCATCCACCCCTAGTACAAAGCACCTTGGCCATGCAATGGTATGAATGCAATGTGGAAATAATGCCTAGTGTGGACACTCTGATCTCAGTGCAGACATGGACAGACACTGTAAATGTACATTCTGTTTTCTAAAACAGATAAGTTCTTATGTCTCTAGCAAACTTATCAGAAACAGAACTCTGATTCTAAATAACCCTTGCTGAGGTCCTTTGTAAAAAAAATAAAAATAAGTGTATGTGCTCTCATTGCTGTCCTCACTGTGGTGACCATTGTCACCTAGAAGAAAAGTGATGTGCAATAGAACATTTTCAAACAGAGACACATTTTCCAGTTGTCTAATACAGGAATTGCATTCACTTGATCTAGTTTGTTTGAATTATATGGCAATTAGACGTACACCACCTCATGAACAATTTTTATTTTCCCATTCAGCTGACCTCTACCTTTGAAAATTTTCTTTAGCACTAGATAAAACCATTTACTCTTCCTTCTCTTCTTCAGTCTTGCAATTTAGTACTTTACTATTTCCATAAATACTTACTGTGGCTCAGCTCATAACCAGTATGTTGCACATCTCCTCTTCTAGAAGCCTCTGCATGTATGTTTGTTCTTTTTTTTTAATACTTAGACTTGTGTGTATCTTTGGGCTGATTTGCATTTTGGTTTGGTCCCATTTGGTTTGGGCACACACCAGGAGCACTTTCAGGACCACAAACCCCTCTTTTGTGTCTTGGCAACAAATCCCATCTAGTCTTGCTAGTCTAGTCTTCCCCTGGCCTCTCTTTTTGGGGGCTCCAGTTCCCCCCTCCCCATGGCTCCTGGGGTAGACCTACCTTGGTAGTGTTGGCATTCCCGGAAGTCTTTACTTTTAAAATTGACAGATTGATACCCTGTCAATAGCATCCACTCCTGATAAAGTAAATTAACATTCACAAAACACATTGCGCTATGTGATGCACTTCTACTCCTTCCTGAACTGTTGGGGTCATTTAATGAGGCAGATACCCTAGATTCACTTTCTTCATAAATTAACAGAGCCATAATTATTGCTATTCACTCATGTAATATGTTTATTGAGCTTTTTGCAAGTTTCATAAACAGTACAGATACAAAAATCAGGTAAACAACTATATCCAAGAATGGTAAACAATTAGATCAACTTGGCAATAGTCAAAAAAATACCTGCAGTCAGAGCATAACACGTCAAAACAAAAAAAGGGAGAAAAACAAAAGGAGCAGGCCAATATCACATGAATATTGCTGCCAGCAAGATGAGCAATCATACTTATAAAAGCATTCATCTAAATAAGCAGAGACAGCAGGAGCAAAACGCCCCTTGTCACATACAGTATAGACCAATATAGAAATAGGAAATAATCTAAAAGAATGAAAAAGAGAAGGAAAAGACACCAAGGGAGAGAAGAAAAAGGGTAAACAAAGACACCCAGGATGTCCGAAGACTGAAAAGATACTACAATCAGTCCTCTAATGAATTGTTTGACCCTGACATTCAGCACACTTGCTAACTTCTCATGGATCATAATCCAAACTGTATATTTAGTATGGGTAAATGACACAGACAACTTATTGTCCTGCGTTACATCAGAGGGGGGCAGGGTCGCCCGTACATCACTGGGGAAGCCCGGCTTTCCCCTTGCGTCATAGGGGGGTGGGGTTAGGTGACAGGTGGCCCCGTCCTCCTCAGCTAAGACGTGTCAGGCCCACAGTGTCTCTGGTGGAGACAGAATGGATGCGCTGTGCTGGACCATCGGGAGAGATCACCCATCGCTGGACCCCGGAGAAGAGATCAGATCACCCATCGTTGGACCCCGGAAAAGAGATGCGCCATCGTTGGATAGAAAGAGTGGATTACCACCGCTGGAATCTTTTTTTTATTTTTAATAAAAGACTTTTCCCAACGGTGTGTGTGTGTTTTTTAACAATTTGCAACAATTTTTTACACTTTCTTTGTGAAATAATAGGGGTACTTTTGCTTCCAGATTCTGATAAGCCCCCCGCCCACAGACCCCCACAACCACCGGCCAGGGTTGTGGGGATGAGGCCCTTGTCTCCATCAACATGGGGACATGGTGCTTTGAGGGGGTCACAGACCCCCAAAGCATCCTCCCAATGTTGAGGGCATGTGGCCTGGTACGGTTCAGTGGGGGGGGCGCTCTTTTCCTGTGGCCTGCCAGGTTGCATGCTTGGTTAAAGGGTCTGGTATGGTTATTTGGGGGGGACCCCACGTCATTTTTTTTTTAATTTGATGCGGGGTTACCCTTAATACCCATACCAGACCTGAAGGGCCTGGTAATTGAATGTGGGGGAACCCCACACTCTTTTTTTATCAATGACTTTCAATGACTGTTCAATGACTGTTCTCTGTATTATGGGGAGCCGACAACATTCATTATAGCCGCGAGTCCTTTTAAATGACTTTTTTCCTGCAGAAATGACACTTTGTGCAGGGACAGTGCTAAGCACGGGAAACATACGCCCCTTTAGAGGCATACTATACACACACCCCAGGTACAAAATTTAAAGGAATATTACACTTTTATTGTTCCAGCATTATTAAAATCACTGCTCCCAAAAAAACGTCCGCCAAACACTTTTTGATAATAACTTGCATATAAACCTTTAAAATGAGCACTTTAGATTTCTCCCATAGACCTTTACAGGGTGTTCCGCGGCTTTTTGAATTTGCCGAAAACACCACAAATTGTTCGCTATTCAGCAAACAGGCAATAGGGGAATTGAGGAGGATAGAGACACTCCCAAATAGGGAGAACAGTCCTGCCATTGGAATTGGTAAAAGTCTTCGAAGATTAACATTCATAGCCAATGATTTGCTTTCATTCACCCTAAGGCCAGATATCTCCCCAAACCATTGCAGAACATGTATAATAGTAGGCAGGGTCGTCAGTGGGAAGTGACAAACTACAATAAATCATCTGCAAATAGTGCACATTTGTGCTCTCTATCTCTGCATTATATTCACTTGACATAAGTATTATCTCGAAGCGCTATCACAATATCAAATTTGAGCAGGGACAGTGGGCAGCCCTGTCAGGTGCCCCTAGCAATGGAGATGGGTTCAGATAAATGTTCCTGTATTTTAATTTGGCTGTGGGGTTAGAATATAAAGAACCTAAAACACATAGAAATATTAGTCTTGAAAGTCATGCAAAGTTGATAACTAGCCAAGAGTTTCTAGGACTAGTATATTACTGTACTGTATGTAATGATTGCATTGCTCTATGAACTAATTTTACACTAAGACCCCTTTCACACTGGAGCATTTTGCAGGCGCTATAGTGTTAAAAATAGCACCTGAAAAACATCCTAAAACAGCTGCTCCATTCACTCCAGTGTGAAAGTCCGAAGGCTTTCACACTGGAGCAGTGCACTGGCAGGGCATCAGAAAAAGTCCTGCCAGCAGCTTTGTTGGAGCTGTGAAGGAGAGGTGAACTCATCGCTCCTCCACCGCTGCTTCCCATTGAAATCAATGGGGCAGCGGTGCGATACCGCTAGAAAAACGCCATTCAGGTGGCATTTTGCGGGTGGATTTAACCCCTTTTTGCCCGCTAGCAGGGTTAAAACTGCCCCACTAGCAGCCGAATAGCGCCACTAAAATGACGGTAAAGCGGCGCTAAAAATAGCACCACTTTACTGCTGACACCGGTGGTGGCTCAGTGTGAAAAGGCTCTTAATCATTTGATGAGTTGTACAAATAAAACAGGTAAAAATAAGTTGACAGTATCACCCTCTTCTGCTTGATCTGTTAAACACTACACAGTTAGTAGAAAATATTCAAAAAGATTTGAACGGGGGAACAATATATAGTATACAGTATGTGTTTGTATTTCGTTTATATAAAGGACAGCAATGTAACACATTTTTAAATAATGTGATATCTTTAATTATATCAGAAAACTTTAATTCACTTCTAATATTTATTATATGAATGTTACTATTCTGGTTTACTTCTGTATAATTATTTCAAAGTTAATTTAGTAAAAAAAAAGATGCCTTTACATTTTTTTTTAAATGACCTCAATGCCTAAAAACAGCTGCACACTGGTGAAATACATCTTTATCTCGGGGATAAATCGGAAAAGCAGCAGAACGTAAATCAATAAACATCTCACCCAGTAGCATTTTGTATATTGATTTGCAATTGTGGCTCAAATTATCAAAGCATTATGACTGCTAGGGAGCTATTTTTAATGCAGAGTACAACAGGTTATTTTCAGTTTTCAACACTTTGTTTTGCCATATGTGTGGAAAAGATCCCTTTTTAGATGAAATATAGCACACATGTGCAGATATCCAAGGCAAGTACTAACCTTTTTTGGTGCCCATGGCTTGACACCCATTTACCCTTGTTTTTCTCCTACCAAACATAACAAATCCATCATCACTAAAGATACACACTAATGCTCATATCTGCCTACCCCTAAAGCCGCGTACACACGGGCGGATTGTATGGCCTACTTAGTCCGTCATAAAATCCGACGGACAGTCCGTCATACTTTCGAATGAACGGACTTGACCACACACGGATGCACAAACAGTCCGTCGAAAGCTTGCGCGATGACGTGTACAGCACGTACGACGGGACTAGAAATAGGAAGTCCAATACACAGCAATGCAACCTTCCGCCGTGTAAATCCTTTCTGAGCATGCGCCATTCTTAGTCCGTCGAACTAGCCTACTCACGAGCGGATTGTCCGCTGAAACCAAAGTATGACGGACAGAATTACGGAAATTCCGAAATACTTAGTACGCCAGACTGCACGCTGAAAAAGTCCGCTGAAGCCCACACACGAGCGGACTGTCCGCTGAAATGTGTTTTGACGGACTAAGTAGGCCATACAATGTGTACGTGGCTTTAGTCTGACCTAGTTTTTTATTTTCTAAAGTTGCATTTAATCACATACAGAGTGCCCTTACACTACTTCATTGTCCTTTCTCCTTTTAACTTTTTCATATGCATGCTGTACATTCTATCCTAAATTTCTACCTTATGTGTTTACTCTAAAAGGAAACCACAATAAGCATTTTCACAAAAGGAGAAACACCAACATCATACTAAAATGCTTGTGGAAGGTATACACGCTATATTTATTTGCCTCCAGATATATTTATTATTAAAAATTGTCCATTTGCAAAGCAAAATTTCATACACATCATAAAGGAAAGTCAGATGTAAAATTGAGGCATAATGGGTGGATATTTTGCAGAGTAAAGCAGACTATCTTTGGTATATCTTGTCCTTTAATAAATGCTGCCACCCGGCTGAGTGGAGCCCTCTATAGTTAAACAGGTATTTAGGTTGAAAAGACACACAAATCAAGGTCAACCAAAAGAAAAATTAAAAAAGAAATCAAAAAAGAAAGAGAAGCGCCAGCAAATCCTAGTGCAGCGTTATTTTATTTAGTTAACCACTTGACAACTGGGCACTTAAACCCCCCCCCCCCACCTTAACAGGCCAATTTTCAGCTTTCGGTGCTCTCACATTTTGAATGACAATTACTCAGTCATGTAATACCGTACCCAAATTTATTTTTGTCCTTTTTTTCATATAAATAGAGAATTCTTTTGGTGGTATTTGGGTTTTTTATTTTTTGCGCTATAAATGAAAAAAGACTGAAAATTTTGAAAAAAATTTTTTTTTCTTTGTCTCTGTTATCAAATTTTGCAAATTATTCATTTTTCTTCATAAATTTTGGCCACAATTTATACTGCTACATATCTTTGGTAAACATAACCCAAATTAGTGGATATTATTTGGTCTTTGTGAAAGTTAGAGAGTCTACAAGCTGTGGTGCAAATCATAAAAAAATTATCACATCTGATGTACTCATTTCTTGCTACCCGAATAAGCCAGGAAAGTACAAATACCCCCCAAATGACCCCTTTTTTGAAAGTAGACATTCCAAGGTATTTAGTAAGAGGCATGGTGAGCTTTTTGATGTTGTAATTTTTTCCCACAATTCTTTGCAAAATTAAGATTCCCCCAACGCAAAATTGTCATTGTAATAGGTTACTTCTCTCACATGGCATGTATATACCACAAATGACACCCCAAAATACATTCTGCTACTCCTCCCGAGTATTACGATACCACATGTGTGGGACTTTTCCACAGCCTGGCTACTTAGAGAGGCCCAACATGCAGGGAGCGCCATCACGTGTTCTAGGAGCATAAATTACGCATCTAACTTGTTGACTATCTATTACACTTTTGAAGGCCCTGCAGCACTAGGACAATGACATGTGACACTGACGTGGCACTTATGACAGATGGCACTGATACGTGGCACTGATGACACGTGACACTAATGTGGCACTGATGACAGATGGCACTAATATGTGGCACTGATGATATGTGACACTGATGACAGATGGCACTAATATGTGGCACTGTTGAGACATGACACTGATGACAGATGACAAAGACAGATGGCACTAATACATGGCACTGATGACAGATGGCACTAATATGTGGCACTGATGACAGATGCCACTAATACATGTCACAGATGACAATAATACGTTGCACTGATGACACGTGACACTGATGACAGATGGCACTGATGACACGTGACACTGATAACATATGGCACTGATGACAGATGGCACTGATACGTGGTACTGATGACAGATGGCACTAATGTGTGACACTGATGACACGTGACACTGATGTGGCACTGATGACAGATGGCACTTATACATGGCACTGGGGACAGATGGTACTGACAGGTGGCAATGGGGACAGATGGCGCTGGGGACAGGTGGCAATGGGGACAGATGGCGCTGGGGACAGGTGGCACTGACAGGTGGCACTGGGGACAGATGGCACTGACAGGTGGCAGTGGGGACAGATGGCAGTGAGAACAGATGGCACTGATATTTACTGTGGGCACTTTATTTTCCATTTTTTTTCACTAACCACTGCAGCAGTTCGTTCTCCCCTCCTCACACACTGTCTCTGGACACTCAGATTGCGCTGTAAACAGCCGCTGTGATTGGCCATTTACAGCAATCTGTGACTGGCTGTGTCCAAGGGACATGGCCAGCACAGAATTTCCCCAATGCGCGCTCGCGGGAGCACGCAGCATGGAAGTAAACAGGAGGACGTCCAGGGATGCAATTGGCGTTCACGCTGTAGCTGTCTTTCGGCTATAGCGCGGGCAACTAGTGGTTAAAATACAAAAAAATGTTGACAGTATGAGGTGCACTTACATAGTGCTACTAAGGGTAGGTGCTTTCAATGTCCAGCATCACAGAAGAGCCGCTGGGGTGTCACTGTGGAAGAGTCCACGAGCATTGCGTGTCAACATGAAGCTGAAGTCTCAAGGGACTGAGACTGAGTAACTCTGTGTAGGAGTGATCCGGAGCTGTCAGACTGGGGGGCCACCTACCGCTGTGTCTGGCCAATCAGAATGCCTTTCAAAGGCATGGCCACGCCTCCTTCCACAAAGGAAACACCCCAGTGGCTCTTCTGTGATGCTGGAGGTGGAAAGCCCCTACCCTTAGTAGCACTATGTAAGTGTATCTCATGCTGTCAACTATTTTTTGTATTTTAACCAAATAAAATAATGCTGCACTAGAATTTGCCTAGTGCTTCTCTTTCTTTTTTTGCCTTCCTTTTTCCTATAGTGATCAGGACTCCCAATCTTCACCTGAAGCAGCTTGCTCCCTTTGTAGCACTTATTTCAAAGACTCAGATTTGACAAGTGCTTATCCCTAAAACTTTAATTTTATCTCTGGACTTTCATTTTTTTGTTAACTAGCATTTATATGCATGCCTTTCAACAATTTATAATCGTCATACATTTTAGCGCTGAGCGTTACACCAGTTCTTTGTGTGTGTTTTTTCTTAAAATAAATTAAAAACCTGCATGTACAGAATCCTAAACCCACAGATGATCCAGAGGAAGACAAAAGAAAAAAAAACTTTTACAGCATTGTGCAATTTTCTCCAATGGGGAAAAAAACTTTCCTCATCCTCCAATGCAAAAGGATATTCTCACAAGAAATAATCTATGATGTTTTTACTTATAAATATTAATAGCCAATTAGATTCTGTGTGCTTAAAACAGAGTCCCCGTTTTTCCTTTGTGAACTATAGGAAAATAAATAAAAGACTTTCACGTAGCATACCTGCTACTTAGTGGTCTCTTAAACAGCTATGAGACACTTGTTATAGCACTTGATGCTCACCTAGACGATGAGTTACCCTGGAATATGTTAAAAGCAAGCATATGGATGAATATAAGTGAAAAACAGAAAGTACTAACAGTGAAAATGCTACATCCGAATCTACACTAAACCCTAGTACACACTATCAGTTTTTTTTTGTTGTTCAACTCATCAGGCTATACAAAATATGAGAAGCTCATGAGGAGCTCACTGTACTAACTATGTAATGTTAGTAAAGTGATTTCCCCGCTGAGCTATTGTGTTCTGATAGGAGTACTGCCCCTCGCCAGAACACACCGGTCAGTGTTGATAGCCATTAGCTGATCGGATGCTGATCGGCTGCTGGTTTTCCAGCATGCCTCTTCTGTTATACAGGCTGATATACACATGGGCTGAATGTTGGCTGCTTTCTAATAAATGGGCCCTGACACCAGCAGCACTTATGCAGCCCCAGAGAAGGACACTAACACCATCATGTTTCACTCTAGACACCATGCATTTTTTTGTACGCCTCATCTTTGCGACGCCATACAGTTTTGAAGTCTTCAGTTCCAAAAACTTTTCTCTTGGTCTTAACATTCCAGAATCCCAGTAGTCTTCCCCTTTTTTAGCATGGGACCTGGCAAATTCTAGGTGGACTTTTTTGTGCATGGGCTTTAGGAGAGACTTCCTTTGTGAACAACATCAATGCATGCCATTCCTCTGTATGCAGTATTGTGTCACTGGAAACAATCCCATTTTGGTTTTCTACTTCTTTAGCTAACTGCAGTGAACTTGCATGGCAATTTTCTTCAACCCTTCTCATTCAGAACACCTCCTGTTGAGGTGTTAACTTCCATGGATGGCCTGGACATCTCTGTGACAAGGTTGAAGTTCCATCTTTGTTAATTTGTTGTATCACTTTTGCTACAGTATTCTGATTGATAAGTAAAGCTTTGCTGATCTTCTTGTAGCCTTCACTTTTCTTGTGTACAGAAATTATTTTCTTTCTCAGGTCTTGTGACATTTCTTTTTTTTGTGATGCCATTGCTGGCAGTATGAAATGTGAAAGGGTTTTATTTGCCCTTCTGTAATCAGCCGTCTGCTGTACACTTATACTTATTGAATAATTAGATTTACCTGTAGTTGAATTTCTGTTAATTAGGGTTTTGTTTTCTAAAATTCAGCTTTGTTCCTAAAAATGTAATTGGGGTGTATTCATTTTGCAACATGGTCTTGAATGAATTGTTGTTGTTGTTGAATTGGAAAAACTATTTTCTTGTGTGTGCAAATTAACAAATCTTGGTTGCAATCCATGGCCCACATTTGTGGGAGTATTTTGATGTATAGTGTCCCATAGAAATGGTTTATTCTGAAAGGAAAGTAAATGTTTTCTGAAAAATCTGTTGGGGTGTACTCATTTATGCTGAGCACTGTATGAAAAGGTAAAAACCTACTTTAGAAGCATAGATGTGTACATGTTCCTAAAGAGAATTAGACAAAATGTGAAACTTGTGCTATTGAAAGTATATTGGTTGACTACAGTGCCTCTCAAAAGGGTTACACAATTTTGCATTCAGACCCCAATAATGTAACCACCAGCAGAAATGTACTTATAAAATAATGTAATGTAATGTACTAATAAAATACCTATGTGTCAAAAACCTTATGAAATGACAAGCCATCTTAACAGTAAGCTAAGTAAAGAACCCCCCCCCCCAAAAAAAAAGTATTGCAGGAAAAAGAACAGAACTTCGCTGAAAATTAAATTTGCATGAGTGATTTGACAACTTCAGATGAAGGAGATGATAAGTCTGAAACCTCAGTCAGAAAATCTGCAAGAGCCAGTGTCATAATCATAAGAAGAAATGCAAAACTACCTGTTTGTGAGAAATACATGTGGATTAAAGCTGCAGATGAAGCGTGGACATCTCTAGGTCAGCTCCTAGCTAGAATGTAAAGTTGTAATCACATCAATGGGAACAAAGTTAAAGCAGGAGAAAGGAAAAAATCTTCAACCTAATAATGGACAGTACAGACAAGCAGTAGTGGAACCTTTATACATTGCACTACTGCCTGTCCAGATATAGGAGCTGTAATGTCAGTTCTTTCCAGATGTGTAAGTAAACTCTGAAAGAAAATAGTACTTATGAGAAGTAGTTGTTGAGTAGGGCTGTTAGCATGCTGTTTATACAATGTAAGGTCAGAACCCAGAGGTCTTACTTTGATGGCTGAACAAAGGCCTCCACAGAATTGGTCACTTTTTGACCCCTCTGGGCCCTTTCTCTCAGGCACAATGTCGGTAAAAGTTGAAAATGCCCCCCTCTGAAATATTTAGATTTCATCAAAATTCTAACTTCCCTCATTCTTTGGGACCACTGTTTTTTTAAGAACCCCAAGATTACTCCCTATGAATCTTGTTGTACCCAAGAGGCAGGGCACAAAAGGGGGATATCTGTCATCTATAGGTTGCTGCTTGCATATCTTGACAAATATCCTTACATGCGGTTGTGGAGTGAGGATTTGGCCTCTGTGAAAGATTTGGATTACTGCTTCAGTGCTCATCTGTGCCCTACAGTGCCCATCAGTGCCACTACAGTGCTAATCAGTGCCACTACAGTGCCATCAGTGCTCATCTGTGCCACTACAGTGCTCTACAGTGCCATCAAGGCAACTACAGTGCCCATCAGTGCTCATCAGTGTCACTAAAGTGGACAGGGTAAATAAAGTGGTGTTGCGCTCTCAGCGTGAGAAATATTCAAATAAATAATATAAATAAAAATTAATGTGATAAAAATCCAAAACATAAAAGGGAAAAATATTAATAGCCACATGATGGCTATAATAAATATCACAGTGAATAAATAAAACTGGTATATAGAAAAAAATATATATATTCAATATAAACATGTGGTGATTAGACAAATTAAAAAATTAAGATGATCAAACAAACTTCAATATATATATATATATATATATATATATATATATATATATATATATATATATATATATATATATATATATATATATGTATCCCAATACACAGTGAATGGTGTCACTCAAGTGAAATTTCATACACAAAATAAATTAAAAACCCTTAAAAAAACTGATAATATTAAAGTTACAAAAATCAGTATCAACACATATAAGTGTCAGTAAAGTGTCCAGTGCATTCATCCACAGTAGTGAAATTCCGGAGTCCTCCAAATAAGTAAAAACCATCAACACACATAAGTGTCAGCAAAGTGTCCAGTGCATATCCCGGAGTCTACCAAACCAGTGAGTGTACTATATAATTACCTTACAGCTGTAAGGTTAACAGCATAAATATAAACTACTGGAGGGAAGGCAGGGGAGGAGGGGGGTGGGGAGATCCAGCACCACTCTATTCCTCTTATCCTGGCACTTGGTGTAGGAGGCAATTGTGAGATACTGTATGTCCAGTTATGGCCATGTCGTGTAAGGGATGGGTCAATGCAAACTCAAGTAAAAACTTTGCTTCCTCTCTGGCTGGGAAAAGGGGAGGGCAGGCATATTGGCGTACAGGTACGTCCAATCTCTAATGCCGCCCTGCCATTGCGAGCGTGCCGCCGGCAGCGCGCTGGCGTGCTGGTCGGGACCCCCATGAGTCTGGTCGTGGGTCCCGCGGACTCGATCACCACAGGCATACCCGTGATCGTCTCATGGGGCGGCTGAACGGCAACTAGTGACTCTGATCTCTGCTCCATGTGATTGGAGCAGAGATCAGTGTTCACTAAATGAAAGCCCAGCCCCCAAAAGTTAGTTACACACCCCTAGGAACACTTAACCCCTACACTGCCATCCACTGGTTAACCCCTTACCTGCCAGTGTCATTTACACAGGAATCACTGCATTTATATGGCAGTGGTTGCTGTATAAATGACAATGATCCCAAAAATGTGTCAAAAATGTTCAATGTGTCCGCCATAATGTCGCAGTCACAATAAAAATCGCTGATCGTCGCCATTACTAGTAAAAAAAATGATTAATAAAAATGCCATAAAACTATCTCCTATTTTGTAAACGCTATAACTTTTGCCCAAACCAATCAATAACCGCTTATTGCGATTTTTTTTACCAAAAATATGTAGAAGAATACGTATCGGCCTAAACTGAGGGAAAAAAATGTTTTTTTATATATTTTTGGGGGATATTTATTATAACAAAAAGTAAAAAATAATGCGTTTTTTTTTAAAATTGTCGCTCTATTTTTGTTTATAAAGCAAAAAATAAAAAACGCAGTGGTGATCAAATACCACCAAATGAAAACTCTATTTGTGGGAAAAAAGGACGTCAATTTTGTTTGAGAGCCACGTTGTGTGACCGCGCAATTGTCAGTTAAAGCGACGCAGTGTCGAATCACAAAAATGGGTCTGGACCTTTGGCTGCAAAATGGTCCAGGGCTGAAGTGATAAAAAACTTCCTTTTTTGTCGTTCATGTTTTCCTTCACTAACCTCCCCAGCATGCTCTTCTGAACCCATAAAAACCTATAGCCTAGTCACTTAGCAATGTATTTTGTCAGCTCCATAGTAGTGCTTTCCCCTAAACACCCCCTAAAATGTGTACAAATGTTATGTGTGTCCTTAAATTCATGCAGAGTGCCAGAGGCTTTTTTTTTTTGATGGGCCAATCTCATTAGGAACCCCCCTCCCCCAACTGCTAAGTCAGCTGATAGCAGTCCTCTATCTGCCGACTTTGCCAAACCCATACACACTATGCCTACCTCTTTTGTGGTCAGATTTATGGATGAATTCACCAAAGCATGTAGTGCAAGGGCCTGCCTCATTACTTTCAGATGCTACTGTTTAAAGTTTTTTTCTCCTATTATTATCTTGATAGGTAATAGCAGAATGTAAAAATATGCTTACATTTGTTCAGTGTTTTTTTTCTTTTTTGGATCATGACACTTATTACCTGTCCAGTGGGCTGCCAATAGTGTAAGTAAGGAGGGGCTGGCCAAAGTATCACACATTATTTATGCATTTAGCTCTCAATGAAGTGTAGAGGGTTACCTGTCCAAAACACCCCCCCCCCCCTAATTTTTTGCATTGGGCCATCAGATGGGGTGAGGAATTTGATAAGGGGACCTTATACTTTTGGCTTTAAATACTCATTTCCAAAAATGTTTTACCGATGTTGGCCTAAAATGTTTGTGTCTAATCTGCTTGCAATGTTGATGTGCAAAATTACTCATTTTTTTTCTTGTTTGACTCCAGTTTCCTACAACGCCACAGGAATGGCAGACTGTGGCCTCCCACTTTGCCACCCATTGGGGGTTTCCCTATTGTGGAGGTGCAATTGATGGGAAACACGTCCGCATCGCCCCCCCCCCCCCCCAACTCGGGGTCCTACTATTATAATTACAAGGGGTATAATAGTATCGTGATGTTGGCGGTGGTGTCAGCTACCTACGAGTTCCTGTATGTGGACATGGGGAAAAATGCCCGGATGTCGGATGGTGAAGTGATCGTACAGAAGGAGTTCTACTGGCATCTCCAGAGTGGCAGTTTGGGCTTTCCACCTCCAGAGGAGAATGTGGAAGGACTCCCCTTCGTCTTTGTCACGCATGAAGCGTTTGCGCTGGGGGACCATCTTATGCGGCCATTCCCGATGAGGACCCTCACCCCGGACCAGAGGGTTTTTAATTACCGACTGGCCAGAGCCAAAAGAGTGGTGGAGAGCGCTTTCGGGATAATGGCAAGCCGGTTCCGCCTATTTTTGACACCCATCCACATGGCGGGAATATAAACTGAACCATATAGTGCTTTCCTGCTGCATTTTGCACAATTTTTAAAAAAGTACTCTCCAAACTATGTGGCCTCAGTTGGGCCTGAGGCAGACTTTCCAGAACATGCCAACCTGATGGCACTTGAGGCAGGCCGTACTGGCTTGCCCCCTCAAAGCGCCCGCAAGTTCAGAAACCAATACAAGGAGTACTTTGCGGGTAGGGGGGCCATTGATATGCCAGACAATGTCTGAGATGCATTTTTTTAATTAATTTATCTTTCAAACTGCAATGATATTTATTTTCATTTACTGCTTGGGTTTGTTTTAGGTATCTCCTAGCTTTTTTTTTTGTTTATTTTTTGGGCCTTTTTCTTCAACAGTGCAAACCAAATTTCTATGCGAGATGAGGTGACAGTCTCTTCTTCAGATAATATTATTATTATGTTGTGGGACTGCTATACACACACCTTGTTTTTGTTGTTAATTTATGTAGTGCATTACTGACAAAAATATTCTTCATTTTCAGCACCATGGCAGAAATGTGTGGAGTCATGAAAATGCCATGATTTGGGAAAATGAAAAAGCACTGTGGGTGCTATTTACTAAAGGGAAATCCACTATGCACTACAAATGCACTGCAAAAGTGTACCTGAATCTGCACCTGGAATGCAAAGTGGATTTCCCTTAGTAAATAACACCCATTGTCACAGAAAACAACAACTTTACTACAAATACTGCTTTTGCGCATTGAAAAAGGAATTCACACATTGTTTATAATTAAACTTTTTACTCAAAGCACATTCACAATAAAAGCACATGGAGCAGTATGCAAGCAATAATAATAATAATATGAACACACAACTACTTACTTTTTTGAAGAACTCTCTTGATCCTTCTGTACTGATCGTGCTCCCTCAGTTTCAGGTCTGACCAGCGTTTCCTCAATTGATCCATGGATCGTCGGACCCCAAAATTCTTCTGAAGACTCTTCACAACATTAGTCATGATCTTGGCCTTTCTGACATTTCAGTTTGGGTAAGGTCCATACTTCCCATCATAGTCGTTCCTCTTCAATATGTCCACCATCTCCAACATCTCTACAAAAGACATATGTAAGGCCTCAAATCTTCTCCTCCGGGATCGGGACATTTCTGGCTCTGGGCTTTCCTCGTCCTCCTCGTTACTGGAATGATTAGCACGCACCTGCTGTGTCTCGCCCATGTGCTCTCCTCACTGCACCAAAAGAGAAGGGGCAGGGAATAGACTAGAAAGAACGTCAGGGGCTGGTGGAGTTTCACACATGCGCACTCTATATAAAGCATAACACGCGTGCGTCGTACATACAATCTGTGTGCAGAGGAAGGAGTAGCGGAAGCGCCGATCATTCGAACAAAGTTACAATTTTAACTTGGTACATCACTGGCCTATACTGCTTCTAGATTGAGGCTTATATTGGGACAGGATTAGAAGAGTTTAGCCTGACATTAGGGTTTGTCTTGTGTTGTGTCTTGCAGTGAATATGGATCCC
This sequence comes from Lithobates pipiens, assembly GCF_037356315.1. NCBI lineage: Eukaryota > Metazoa > Chordata > Amphibia > Anura > Ranidae > Lithobates > Lithobates pipiens. The sequence continues at coordinate 182,946,569 of NW_027507748.1, forward strand.
TTCAAGGGCTCACATTTTGTTGCCATATTCATTGATATGCTCAGGGAGCCCTTTTTTAAGGACCTAAGAAAGAGAAAGGCAGCGCTGGAGAAACTGCTTGCTTTGGTGAAGACGATGGTCCCCACAGCAGATATCACCTATGTGAAGTCCAAAATTGGTGACCTGAGGAGTACATATCTGAGGAAGCACAAGAACGTCCAGAATTCCCGGGGATCAGGAGATGCAGATGACATTTATGTCCCCAGAATGTTGTACTATGACAGGCAGCATTTTCTGTCATACCAGAGGGAACCCAGGCCAGCACTCTACAGTCTTCCTTCAAGGCTTCCTTCCCCCCCAAGCTGAGGCTACCAATGTCCAACCTGGGCCTTTCAGGCAGCAACATGTGGAGGAGCCCAGATTGAGTCAGGTATAGCATTGTTCAACATATTTATTGTCGTACATTTAATGATGTTAACTAGATGTTATTATTGATCATAAAGTTCTGATTTAACAAAGTGTTTTACATATCAATAGACAGTAGTGACCAAAAATAATTGGGACAAGAATGAAAAATGCTGGGCTCAGAATGATAGTCTGTTCTATTTATTAACATTCAATTTGCAACAGTCATGAGCTGAAAATTGTGTGTGATTGATGAACAAAAAATTTAATTTATGCCCCTATTTTCATACACAGGAAGACCACAGCCAGGAGGAGGCTGTGGCAAGTGGCAGCTAGGAGGAGGCTGTGGCAAGTGGCAGCCGGGAGGTTGACCATCACCCTCTTCCACCTCCTGCCACAACTACAACAGAAGAGCCACAGCCTGCAAGGAAGCCTGGAGGGAAGTGTCTAAGGAAGACCAGAGAGTGATGGCCTGGGTTCATTCTGGTCTGACGGAAGATGCAGGCTCTTGTATGACCACAGCCTGGGGACATAGATGTCATCTGCTCTTCCTGATCTCTTAAACTTCTGGACCAGACTGTTCTCCCTTAGATATGGACTCCTCAGGCCACCAATTTTGCATTTAAATAATTGATGTCTGCCCTGGGGGCCAAAGGCTTTGCCAAATTCACTGGTTTCTCCAGCGTTGCCTTCCTGTTTATTTGATTATGACACCTAATAAAGGTTTTTTTTTGGTTAAAGAAATACTTTCCTATGTGTTTTACTTCAAAAAGGACAGTTTAGTTGTGAGTAGGGAGGTACATTTAAAAAATACAAGTCAAATAAGTCAAATTAACAAGGGACACCAACACCAACCAACCTCCTCAAGATTAAAAAATAAAGCAATAAAATAAAAAGATAATAATGGTGTTGTGGTAAGTTGACACACAAAACACACAAAAAAGTTACAAAGATGATCAAAAAGTCTGACGAATAAAAACATTCTATTAAGGAAATCAGGAAAAAGAATAAAGAAATACGTTTTGTAGAAGTCTGTGTGAATATAGCAGCAAAACAACTTCATTCTTGTAGCATTATAAAGAAAAAGAGAATGCACTGCATTAAACAATTTTTAACATTGCAGCGTGACGAATGTGCTATATCGATTACGAGCGCTAGTTTTACCAGACCGAACGCTTCCGTCTCATAATTTATTCTGAGCATGCGTGGCACTTTGTGCGTCGGACTAGGTTACACACAATCGGAATTGACACGATCAGATCATGTTGTTGGAAAATTTTAGATCCAGCTCTCAAACTTTGTGGGTCGTAAATTCAGATGGAAAAAGTCTGATGGAGCCCACATATGGTCGGATTGTACGACTACATGATCCGATCGCACATTTTTCATCAGAAATTCCGACCGTGTGTACAAGGCATAAGACAGGGGGAGACCATTCTGTGAATGAAGGCACAACAAAAAAATAATAATGGTAACTATACACATTCTCAAAAATTGAAAATTGTATCATACTTACCGTAATTTTCCTTTCCTGGTGCCTATCCATGACAGCATACTGGTGATAGAGCTCCGCCTCGACTCCTCCCTCAGGACTAGTGAATAGCATATATTAAGGGCATAGTCCCTCCCCCAACATTCTCCGTAATATAGAATGCCAAGGGTGGGAGCGTATATGCTGCCATGGATAGGCACCAGGAAAGGAAAATTACGGTAAGTATGATACAATTTTCCATTTTTCTGGTGCCTCCATGGCAGCATACTGGTGATAAATAACTAGCTGACATGGGTGGGATAATGCTTAACAATAAACGTTTAAATAAAAAGGGACATTGCTGCCTGAACTTCCCTCCTTCCAAACTCAACAGTCGTGAGAGCTCCTGGGTCAATATGGTAATGTCTGAGGAAAGTATTGTGAGAAAACCAGCTGGCAGCCCTGCACACCGTCTCCATTAAAACATTAGCCCTTGCTGCCAAGGAAGTTGAGACTGCCCTTGTAGAATGAGCATCCACTTGGGATGGAGGCTACATATTCTTCACCCTGTAAGCCTTCTGGATTAATTGTACAACCCAAGATGCCAGAGTTCTGATGGAAGCTTCTTTGCCCTTGAATTTACCAAATGGTACAATGAAAAGTCTTTCCGAGTTCCTGAAGGGTCTGGTGGCTTCTAGGTAGGCCCTGAGCACTCTAGATATGTCCAGCTCATGACAAGAATCTGATTCACTGAATACTGGTAGTGCCCAAGGTTCCAAAAGGTGGCATGGAGTAGCGACCTTATGTGTGAACCCCCGAAGGGGGCGAAGCTCCACTCTATCAGGGAAAAAAGAGATGTGGTCATCACCTATCCCTAAAGAGGGAAGTTCCAAAATCCTTTTCCAGATGTAATGGCTAGCAGAGAAGCCATTTTTAGTGTCCAGTTCCATATTGCTATTTGTTCCACTGGAGCAAAGGGATGGACAGATAGGACTTCCAGGACCAAGGACATTTCCCATTTAGGAAAAGACCGTCTGACAAGTGGGCAAATCTTTAATACTCCCTTGAGGAAAGTGATTACTAAAGGCTCCTCCTGCCATATTTTATTTGTTGTGGCAGAAATTGCTGCTACCTGCACTTTGAGGGAACTTAGACCAAGCCCCAGATCGAGTCCTGTCTGGAGAAAACCCAGAATATTTGATGTAGAAGGAAGGATTGGATCAAACTCATTTGTGGTAGCAAATGGCAAGAACTTGTCCCATATTCTTGAATATATGACATTGGTTGCCGGCTTTCTGGCTTTTAAGAGGGTTGTTATGAACCCTGGGTAACATATTAGGGACTCAAACTTTTGCCTCTCAACCTCCAGATTTGAAGATTCAACTTCTGGGGGTTTGGATGTAGGTCAGGCAACCATTTATGCTTATATTACAATTTTGGTTCACATATTATTTATTCCTGCATCAACAGGAACTTCAGTCTGGCAAATGATAATTAGAGAGGACTTTTTTGGAATATGTACTTATCCACACTACCCTCCATGTATGCTTAATTAGTTATTACTTTCTGTACTACTGACCATGCATATACAGTATCTAAAAAAAAATTGAGTACACCCCCTCAAATTTTTGTAAATATTTTATTATACCTTTTCATGTGACAACACTGAAGAAATGACACTTTGCTACACTGTAAATTAGTGAGTGTACAGCTTGTATAACAGTGTAAATTTGCTGTCCCCTCAAAATAACGCAACACATAGCCATTAACCACTTCAGCCCCGGACCAATTTTCAGCCTAAGGACCAGAGGTCTTTTTACAATTTCGCACTGCACTGCTTTAACTGGTAATTGCGCGGTCATGCAATGTTGTACCCAAACAAAATTTGCGTCCTTTTCTTCCCACAAATAGAGCTTTCTTTTGATGGTATTTGATTGCCTCTGCGATTTTTATTTTTTGCGATATAAATGGAAAAAGACCGAAAATTTTGAGAAAAAAATATATTTTCTACTTTTTGTTATAAGAAAAATTGAATAAACTCAATTTTAGTCATACATTTAGGGCAAAATGTATTCAGCCACATGTCTTTAGTAAAAAAAAATGTCCTTGAAGGAAGCAGAATCCTCCATTGGTAGAGTTGTATTTTTTGCAGGTCGCACCACAGACATGTCTACTAATGGCATAGAGCTTAGCGACTTAGTTCCTGACTCTAGTAAGGGATATAACTTATTGAAACGGCCCAATGAAAGTTTATCAGTCTTTGACCACTCATTTTGAATGACTTGACTAATTTCACCCATCAACGGGAAGAAAACCTGGTTCCTTTTGAAGAACGGAAAGTAGCTTTTAGATTCCTGGGGAGGTTCTTCTGCATCCTCCCAGGCTATCGCAGATCTGACTGCCTGGATAAATGGTTTCACCAAGGAATGACTGAAGCCAGTCCCCTGAAAAGTCCTCAGGTGGAAAATCTCTAGCCGGTCAGCCTGACAAAGGCAGAGGAGTACTGACTACAGAATGACCAGGAAGATTAGGTTCTGTATCCTGAACCTGGGACATCTGCAGGCCTGGTTGAGCGGGAACCAAATCCGCAAGCTCAGAGAAGGAGTCCTTCATTGTTCTTTTGACCAGGTCCACAACCTGCTGACTTTCTAGCTCGCGGCTGGATGCATAGTCTGCAAAACAGTCTTTACAGACCACTTTGTTCGGCAGCGGAGTAGCCCCACAGGTCCAGCATTTCTTTGTATAGGTCATAGGAGAGGGGGACCGATCTCGTCTTCTGTATCTTGATCTATGTCATGAAGAATGGGATCTGCGACCAGAGGAGGTGGTGTGAAGAATAAAACCTACGATCTGGGCTGTCGTCATTACGGTGCCTCGAGGATTTTCTGGACCTCTTGGAGTGGACAGGGCTATGATTTAAGAAATCCACGTTAGGCCAGCGAGTGCAATTTATTTTTTTTACTCATGTATAATTGGTCTCATACCTAATAGAAATGTGAGGATCTTTGTTGCGAAATTAATGTCTCATTGCGGAGTTGGGCATAAGGATCAGCTGCGGAAATATAGCAAGAAACGGAAAATGGAAAAGGAGTTTTTTTTAGAACAATATATATTTATTTAAGTTTTGTAAAAAAGGTACCTACCACAGAGCATTGTCAGAGAAACCTAGCAGGGCTCAGGTGAGGAGACCCTGACAGCTAACCTTGAAGGTGACCTTAAATACCTTCTAGGTGGGAGGGCTAATCCCGTGAACCACCATTGAGAGTTAAAGTTGTTGTTTTTTTGGAAGAAAGGGCAAAACTGGCCCTTTTTACAGAAACCAAGATGGCCACCACATCTTTGAGCGGCCACGCATGTACCCATGCATGCACAGAAGAGATGACCCCGAATGCATAGAATATAGACAGGCGGACGTCCCCTTCGTCCCCGTTTGCGCATGCACAGTACAGTGGCGAGGACACCGAACAGCTCCAAATAGGGAAGAGAAGACACCCACAGTTCCCCAGCCTGTACCAGAATCAAAGGACAAGGGAGCAAAATAAAACATGATAAAACAGCAGCCAGCACAAGCAGACCAGAAATAAAAATACAACTTTTTTATTTTATTTTATTTTTTTAAGGAAAGAAAAGAGGATAGGGAAGATTACAAGGGGGAAAAATGACATATGCTACTAAGATAAGTAAAAAACCACAAGCCTGGGAAAATGAGAGCTGATCCTTTTGCGACTCCTCTGCATTCATCATAGGATATGGTGGCAGACTGTGTTCCCTAGAGGAAACCCTGCGAGAAGACCCCAACAGATCCACAGAGGGGTTCCCAGTCTTATCAGTGCTGTGAGCAGCCCAAGAACAGGGACTGCGCACAGGAAAGGCCAAACTCGGCGGGCGCTGCCAAAGGCAGAGGTACGGACGTACTGCTACTCTTCACCAACACAATAGGTATGAGGAAAAAAAGGAGAATGTTGGGGGAGGGACTATGCCTTTAATTTATGCTATTCACTAGTCCTGAGGGAAGAGTCGAGGTGGAGCTCTATCACCAGTATTCTGCCATGGAAGCACCAGGAAATACCAACTATACAATGAAATAAATAAAACTTTTAATGAATTGACTTTATGATTTATCACAAATTTTGCCATATTTAGCTCACATATTTACTGTGTTTTTTTACCCTGAATTTGATATTTTACATTAATTGGCACTTTTAATATTGATTGCAATATAAAAAAAACACAAATCATGCACTGTATACCATTAGAAAATAGACCCAAGGCTTTAAAATCATCTTCTGTTATCATTATCCTTAGATGATGTTACTCATTTGTTCCTCTTGGAATGTATATTGCTCTAGTTACCATGAACACTTTAATTTCTCTACATCATTATCGCTGAAATAATTACAGTTAGAGTTCCTTCAGGAGTGGAAAAGTAAAAATAAATGTGAGCCAATATAAAAATCAGCTATAATTAGCTTAATTTTACATAGATACAGCATTGCAAACTCTGGGAAAAAATAGCAGGAGCAGGTGTTCTCAGAATGAGTTAGATGGACATCAACAGTGGACAACGATCTGGTGATTTGCACATGATAGCCCCCAGAATTCACAACTATGGAGGTGTACTAAACAACAAACAGGCCTAATGTGTAATTAAACTGGTTCATCTATTGTAACCTTTATATGTTCTTATACCATTACCTAAAACACTGCAATGTAGCTTATTAAGAGAATTTTAAAGTGTCAAAAACAGTTTAACCACTTGCTGACCAGCTGCCGTCATTATAATGCGGCAGGTCAGCATGTTCCCGCAAATCTCAGATTGTTGGCTCCTTTAAGAGCCATAGCAGGCACACTTACTTCATGGCAGGGGACATGATGCGTGTGGTCAGCGGCCGCATTGTCCGCCGGCCACATGCAATCGCAGGCACGAAAACAGGGATGTGTGTGTGTAAACACACAAATCCCCATTCTGTTAGGAGAGGAGAGACAGATCATCTGCTCCTACTAAGTAGAAGCAGTGATCTGGCTCCTCCTCTAGTAAACCACATCCCCACACAGTTAGAAACACCTAGCAGGGAAAACATTTAACCCCTTGATCGCTCCCTATAGTAAACCCCTTCTCTACCAGTGACATTTACACAGTAATCAGTGCATTTTTATAGCACTGATCGCTGTATAAATGTCAGTGGTCCCAAAAATTTGTCAAAAGTGTCCAATCTGCCTGTCGCAATGTCAAAGTCCCAATAAAAATCGCTGATCACCACCATTACAAGTAAAAAATAAAAATATAAATGCCATAAATCTATTCCCTATTTTGTAGATGCTATAACTTTTGCACAAACCAATCAATATATGCTTATTGCGATTTTTTTACCAAATATGTAGAAGAATATATATTGGCCTAAACTTAGGTAGAAATTAGTTTTTTATATATTTTTTGGGGGGATATGTATTATAGCAAAAAGTAAAAAATATTGCTTTTTTTATAAATTGTCACACTTTTTCGTTTATAGCGCATAAAAAAAACAGAGGTGATCAAATACCACCAAAAGAAATCGCTATTTGTGGGAAAAATAGGACATCAATTTTGTTTGGTTACAGCGTCGCATGACTGCGCAATTGCCAGTTAAAGTGACGCAGTGTTGTATCACAAATAATGACCTGGTCATTAACCACTTCCCACCCGGCCAATGTATATATACGGCCAGGTGGGAGCCGCCTGCTCCTGATAGGACGTTCAGGAACGTCATTCAGGAGCAGCGGGATCGCGCGCGCGCGCGCCCGCGCAGCGGCGCGATCCCGATGTGCTCGTGTCACCCGGACACGGCACATCTCAGATCGGCAGGAGGGCTCTGTGATTGGCCCTCCTGATCACATGACGGCCGTGTCCAATCACGGCCGTCATGTGATGTAAACAAACAGCCGGTTGCTAGGCAATCGGCTCTCCTCTCCTCACACGGAAGTCACCGCTGAGAAGAGGAGAGCAGAACGCTGCAGCCGGCTGATGATCAGTGAGTATGGGCTGCTTTTCACAGTGTAGTGTAAACACACAACACACCACACAGTGAAAACACAGTCCCCACATATGTCCCCAAAACACACATGTCCCCAAAACATACATGTCCCCAAATAATAAAAACACATGTCCCTAATAATAAAAACATGTCCCCCACATATGTCCCACTAAAATCACATGTCCCAATGATTATCTGCACACATATGTACGTGATCACCTGCACACATATGTACATGATCATTTGCGTACATATGTCCGTGATCACACAAACCAATTATTATACACTTAACGGAATTTTTTTTACCAAAAACATGTAGCAGAATACATTTTGGCTTAAATTTATGACAAAATTTGATTTTATTGGATTTCTTTTCAAATAGAAAAAAGAAAATATTGTTTTTTTCCCAAATTTCCGCTTTTTTTGCGCTTATATCGCAAAAAAAAAAAAAACGGAGTCGTGAATAAATAACACCAAAATAAAGCTCTATTTGTGCGAACAAAATGATAACAATTTCATTTGGGTACAGTGTAGCATGACCGCGCAATTGTCACTGAAAGCGCTAGAGCGCTGAAAGCTGAAAATTGGGCTGGGAAGGAAGGGGGTGAAAGTGCCCTGTATTGAAGTGGTTAAGGGGGCAAATCCTTCCGGTCCTTAAGAGAGTTAAACTGTATTCTGCTATAGTCATACTGTAGCTATGACTCATTGTTGACTTTGCACATAAAAGCATTTTAGATTTTTAACAAACTCTGTAGCTTTGTTTACTCAAAGAGCTTGCTTCAATATAACTGAATTGAAAAATATACAAGATCCGTGGTCCTGACTCCTGAGTGTCTGTACCAATTTGCTGTTAGGATGGTAAGCTATATCATTATCAGTTTACATCAAGGATTTCGCTATTTTTCAGCCATGTGTTTTGGATAGAAAGGATCATCCAAACACAGATGTCATCAAAGAGAATTAAAAAAATGGTCTAGTAAACATGACAAAAGAAAAAAGATACACTGGAAGAGTTCAATATCTTTTAATTTTGTACAGCAAATTATCAGTAAAAGTTTATATCATTTCTTCTAATCTAAAATGAATGTACACCCTCTTGCAGGTGAAACACAGGGGGCTATTTACTAAAGGCAAATCCACTTTGCACTACAACAGCACTGTAAGTGCACTTGAAAGAGCAGTTGCTGTAGATCTGAGGGGGACATGCAAGGAAAATAAAAAACAGTACTTTAGCTTGCACATGATTGGATGATAAAATCAGCACAGCATCCCCGCATTTCAGATCTTCCCCTCAGATCTACAGTGACTGCACTTCCAAGTGCACTTGCACACTTGTAGTGCAAAGTGGATTTGCCTTTAGTAAATAACCACCACAGTTTTTATCTGCAGTATGTACAAATGATGATCGCATACATACAAATGAATTACTACACTGCAGTAAGTAAATGAATTACTTACTACACTATTACTACACTGTTTTAGTGGTACACGGTTGCTTCCATTCCTCATATTGACTTGCTAAAGTCCTCCTTCTAGCTTAAATAAGCATTCTTTTTTGTTGTCGTTGTTGTACGCCCATTTCATCGACTGCCATGTATCCAGTGGGGGTTATTTACTAAAGGAAAATCCACTTTGCGCTGCAAGGAAAATAAAAAAAAAACAGCATTTTAACTTGCACATGACTGGATGATAAAATCAGCAGAGCTTCCTCTCATTTCAGATCTGCCCCTTAGATTTAGAGAGACTGCACTTCCAAGTGCACTTGCAGTGCAAAGTGGAATTGCCTTTCGTAAATAACCCCCAGAGTTTTGCAGTGCCCTGGCTTCCAAACCAAATTCTAGGTTCGAAAGTAAACTGTACTGAGTGAAATACTGTATGTAAGCTGCCACCATTGGAAATGCTTGTTGTCTAACCATTTCCATCTTCAACAATTTTTTTAATCATTAACCCCCTCGCACCCGCCCTATAGCCGAATGAGGGCCGTAGGGCAGGCGCGTTCGTCCGGGAGGCCATCCCTGGACGTCCTATTGTTTACTTCCGCAATGCGCGCCGCCGCGGGCGCGCATCGCGGAAATTCTGTGTTCTCCGTGTCCCCCGGGGACAGGCAAACACAGATCGCTGTAAACGGCCAATCACAGCGGCCGTTTACAGCGTGATCGGCGTGTCCAATGGGAGATGATCTTATATGTAAACATATGAGATCATCTCTCAGCGCCGCTCTCCCTCCTCACACAGAGTGTGAGAGGGGAGAAATGAACGGCTGCAGCGGCAGCCGTTCTGCTTCGATCTGTAAAAAAATAAAAAAAAATAAAAAAAAAAAGTAAAAAAAAAGTGCCATCCTCCCCCAGCAGTGCTATCCATCCTCCCCAAGCAGTGCCATCCATCCTCCCCTAGCAGTGCCATCCATCCTCCCCCAGCAGTGCCATTCTGCCCCAGTGCCATCCTGCCCCAGTGCCATCCTGCCCCAGTGCCATCCACCCCAGTGCCATCCACCCCAGTGCTACCTGTCCCCAGTGCCATCCACCCCAGTGCTACCTGTCTACTTTCCAAAAAGGGGTCATTTGGGGGGTATTTGTACTTTCCTGACTTGTTCGGGTCACAAGAAGCGAGATAGTCCACCAGTACATCAGATGTGATCAATTTTGTGCGATTCACACCACAGCTTGTAGACTCTCTAACCTTCACAAAGACCACATAATATCCACTAATTTGGGTTATTTTTACCAAAGACATGTAGCAGTATAAATTGTGGCCAAAATTTATGAAGAAAAATTAATAATTTGCATAATTCTGTCACAGAAACAAAGAAATATGCGTTTTTTTTCAAAATTTTCGGTCTTTTTTCATTTATAGCGCAAAAAATTAAAACCCCAGAGGTGATCAAATACTACCAAAAGAAAGCTCTATTTGTGGGAAAAAAAGGACAAAAAATTCATTTGGGTACAGTGTTGCATGACTGAGTAATTGTCATTCAAAATGTGAGAGCACCGAAAGCTGAAAATTGGTCTGGGCAGAATGGTGTTTAAGTGCCCAGTAAGCAAGTGGTTAATCTAAAAAAAATAGTCAATAAAGGCTCAGAAAACGTACTCTTGCTGCAAGAAGCAGACATGAGAGCAGTTATTCACAAAGGCTGGGAAACTTCATCTTCTGGAATAACAGGCATGGGGCTCATGTAGGTCAGGCAACCATTTATGCTTATATTACAATTTTGGTTCACATATTATTTATTCCTGCATCAACAGGAACTTCAGTCTGGAAAATAATAATTAGAGATTACTTTTTTGGAATATGTACTTATCCACACTACCCTCCGTGTATGCTTAATTAGTTATTACTTTCTGTACTACTGACCATGCATATACAGTATCTAAAAAAAAAAAATGAGTACACCCCTCAAATTTTTGTAAATATTTTATTATACCTTTTCATGTGACAACACTGAAGAAATGACACTTTGCTACACTGTAAATTAGTGAGTGTACAGCTTGTATAACAGTGTAAATTTGCTGTCCCCTCAAAATAACGCAACACATAGCCATTAACCACTTCAGCCCCGGACCAATTTTCAGCCTAAGGACCAGAGGTCTTTTTACAATTTCGCACTGCACTGCTTTAACTGGTAATTGCGCGGTCATGCAATGTTGTACCCAAACAAAATTTGCGTCCTTTTCTTCCCACAAATAGAGCTTTCTTTTGATGGTATTTGATTGCCTCTGCGATTTTTATTTTTTGCGATATAAATGGAAAAAGACCAAAAATTTTGAGAAAAAAATATATGTTCTACTTTTTGTTATAAGAAAAATTGAATAAACTCAATTTTAGTCATACATTTAGGGCAAAATGTATTCAGCCACATGTCTTTAGTAAAAAAAAATGTCAATAAGCGTATATTTATTGGTTTGCGCAAAAGTTATAGCGTCGAAGGGGCGTGGCTTGCCGCGAGAGAAGATGGCAGCATAACTCCTGAGCTCCTTCACACCACAGCTCATTATTAGCCCTGAGAGGAAGAAATACCCCTTCACTACTACCCCAGAGGATGGGTACTGCATCAAGGAACTCTTCTACCTCCAGATCGAGATCCCCGAGGGAGCATCCCAGCCGAGGAACGCGGAATATCGCCGATCTGTTCAGATCACAGGGATCCAATATGGCGACGAGCACCTCAGCTCCCTCACGAGATGGGATACTACTAACTCCCAACCCTTCTCCTCACACAACTGCTGCGGCCCAGCCGGATTCCTTGCAATCTCCAAGCCTGCTAGATCTACGCACGGTAGCAGCTGACATCAAAGACACACTTTTTGCTGCCATAACGGACCTTAAGCACGAAATACAAGCCATTGCGGGAAGGGTGCAGGAAGTAGAGAAAACCACCGCCGTCCATCAAGCGGCAATCTCCACGATACACCGCTCCATAGACACACACACTGCACAACTGCGGGACGTCCAGCGGCACGTTGAAGACCTGGACAACAGGGGTCGGAGACATAATCTCCGGGTGAGAGGCCTTCCCGAAAGTGTGGACATCGATCACCTCACCCCGGTGGTCACTGCCATCTTCAACCAGCTCCTTGAACAACCCAGCCACTCACCCATAGCAATGGAGCGCATCCATCGTGCTCTCCGACCCCGCGGACGCGACACAGATCCTCCCAGAGACGTGGTTTGCTGTATCTGCGACTTTCAAACCAAGGAAATGATCCTAAAGCAGGCCAGACTGCAACAAGATCTACAGTATGAGGGCCAACGTATCTCTATCTACCAAGACCTCTCCGCCATTACACTTCGTAATAGGAGAGACCTGCGCCCCCTCTTAGATGTCTTAAGAAATAATGGCATCCCCTACCGTTGGCGCTTCCCATTCGGTCTTTCTGCTACCCATCAGGGTCGTTCGGCCCTCCTGAGGGTTCCTGAGGAACTGCTCGCCTTCTGCCGCACCTTAGACATACCTCTGGTCTCGCTCCCCGACTGGTATGCGGAATTCAAAGGATCTTCGTCCCGCTCAGACTACAGGTCTACCGATCGGATGGACACCCAGCCGTCGCCGTACCGAAGACGTCGCTCTCCATCGATCCGACGAATTTCTCCGACGGAAGCCTACGATCATCTGCGCAGTCCTACTGCTGCGCCAACGTCCCGCAGAGCACGCCGAGACCGTTGAAGAAGTGGCTATGTCGAATCCACCGGTCGGATCATTCCTAAACTTGGAATTCAGCTCACGATGAGGTAACTCTTTCCTCTCCCCCTTCGCCTCATCACTGGCCCGACCTTCTTCGTGGAACTGTCTTCAGGACTCTCTATGACGACCGTCTACTCTCCTAGTAGGCCCCCAGTTTCAGTTTATCTTTGCTGCCCAATCCGTTCGGGAACTCCCCATCGTTTAAACGGACGGACGCAGCCTTTGTCCTTAATGGTGACTTACTGATCACGTTCTTTCCTATCAATAGGCAATATCTTCTACCCACTATCATATTGATCCAGGCATGTCCCACAACCTATGGGCTCACTACCTATTGTCCTCTCCTTAACCTATCCCCCCTATAGTCTAAACCCCTTTCTTTTGCCCTGATCTCTGGGACAATGCCTCCCTTGCCTCCTGCACGCAAAGGTTTCCTCACTGGCTCATAAACACCAATGCAGTGTGTTCCAGAAGATGTTTCATGCCTCGCAGCATGACTCCAATAAGCATACCTATAATATGTGCTTTCTTTCTCATTAGTATGTTTACTAACTTTATTGTTTTAACCTTGTTGAAAAGATAGCGTATAATTGTTCAAACGCTCTTCACATCAGACCTGTCGACATTTGATTCTTTTATTGCATTGAGGACGAGGGGATGTGATCTCCCACATCAATCCGGTAAAGCCGTACCTAAACCTCTGGCCTAGCCTAGTTATTTACATCGAAAATTAGTTTGGTCCTCTTACCAGCACCTACTGGAAAGAACCTTTTTATATAACTTGTGCAGTCACGGCTTTGATGTGATAATCCCATCCTCCTCCAGCCCTTGGCTTCCTCTTAACATGATAAGTATCTCTGTTATTGATTTCGCTTATAGGTTTGTTCCTCTGGTTCCTGTTTTACAAAGGAGGGCTTGTAGACATTTAGGTTACGCTAATGTTACTTGAAAACACCTACCCAATAAGGTAGCTCCACCCCTACATATTTCATATTTTACACAGGGTACTTACGTTCACTATCAATACTACTAACGGGTACCTCCCCCACCGATAGTGTTTAAACGCTCCTACCCACGATTTATCTTTCTTTCGAGCAAACTGCAAAAGGGTGACAATTGGCAATATGTCGGCAAACTCTCTATATTTGCAACTTACAGATGTGGTGTGATGGTTCTCGCACTTTATATCTTTGTCTTTCGACAATCACCTCCTCCCTAGTGGCTTGTAGGACTGTCCAGTGCATTCGTACGAGACATACCCTACAGGCCTCTACCACATTCCGGCCTATACCCCCTTCCCTTTGACACAGGTAAGCGGGTTCTTACCTGTTGCCGGATTACCGTTTACTCCTTCCCCCAATTTATTTTTTATTTTTTTTTTTATATATTATTTTGCTTCCTTTCTCTACTACCCTTTTCCCCGGACGCATCTACATTCACATTCCGATCTCGACACCATGACTACCTCTGGGGATACAACCAATATACTCCATCTCAAAATTATATCTTTGAACGCTAAGGGTTTAAATATCCCGGAAAAACGCTCACAACTATTATTAGCCATGCAAAAAAGTGGAGCAGACATACTATTCTTACAAGAAACACACTTCAGATCAGACAATATACCGAAACTCCAGTGCAAATATTTCCCCACGGTATACCATTCCGCCACCGCACTAGCGAAAAAAAAAGGTGTTTCCATCTTACTAGCGCGACATTGCCCCCTCCAGATCACTGATACTCTAGCTGATGATGATGGCAGGTTTCTATTCCTTAAAGGACTCCTCCAAAACAAACCATTTACACTTGCAAACATATATGCGCCCAACACACTCCAAGTACCGTTCTTCAAGGGAATTGTGTCCAAATTGGTCTCGTTCCAAGAAGGCACACTTATTATGGGAGGGGACTTCAATGTTCCTTTGAACCCTATACTCGACACCTCTAATGGACACTCCTCCCTTACCTATGCTGCCCTTCGATCAATAAAAACCCAGATGCAAACTCTGCTTTTACATGATGCCTGGAGAACCCTCTATCCAGATACAAAGGACTTTACGTTCTACTCGACACCTCATGGAAAATATTCCAGAATTGATTTTCTCTTTCTCTCTCAAGAAGCTTTACCTTATCTTACACACGCATCCATCAACCCTATGTTTCTCTCGGACCACAATCCGGTTTCAATCACACTATCCATCCCATCTTCCACCCCACGCGCCCACTCCTGGAGACTAGATCAATCCTTGTTAACTGATCCGAGTATAGCTGCAGAAGTGGAGCAAACAATGAAACATTACTTCTTAGAAAGCAAAGCCACAGATACCTCTCCCCTCATTCACTGGGACGCACACAAATGTGTAGTAAGAGGAACCCTCATAGCAGCGGCGGCAAAAAAGAGAAAAGAGTACAAAAAACACTTTAATGATTTGGCCACTAAAATTAGACGTTTGGAACGTGCACATAGTCTAAAGAGCACCACCACACTGCATGCCACCCTTATCCAATCCAGGAAAGAAATGTTAGAATTACTGGGAAAACAGACTAAGCGCAAATATATACTATCTCAGAAAACGTTTTATGAATATGGTAATAAATCTGGGAAAATATTAGCTAAAGCCCTTCAATCCAAGAAAGCATCAATCACTGTTCACAATATCACAGATCCTACGGGCAAAAAATTATCCACAACACCTGACATCGCCACGCAATTTGTACAATATTATTCAAATCTATACAACCTTACCTCTTCGTCTACTACACCAACAATCTCTAACCAGCGGCGGGCCCAACTTATATCTGACTTTTTAAATAAATATAGCCCAACTCCTATCTCCACCTCCGCATGCCAGATGCTCGATACTCCTCTGACCTCAGAAGAAGCTCGAATGGCTCTTAAAGCCATGCATGCAGGTAAAAGCCCGGGCCCTGATGGACTGCCCGTTGGTTACTATAGAACCTATGAACATATTTTGCTACCCCACTTTCTATCCTCCTTTAACACATGTTCATCCCCGTGTTCTCCCCCGCGAGATATGTTGTCTGCACATGTAGCCGTAATCCCAAAACCAAACAAAGATGCCACACAGGTTACCAACTATAGGCCTATCTCGCTCCTGAATGTCGACCTTAAATGGTACGCAAAAATTTTATCTAACAGACTTTTGCCTTTACTCCCTGACCTTATACATCCAGACCAGGTGGGCTTCACGCCTGGACGGGAAGCGAGAGACAACACTCTCAAAGCTCTTAATGTCCACCATTGGCTATCTTCCCAAAAACAAGCTGGATTCTTCCTTTCCCTGGACGCGGAGAAGGCATTCGACAGGGTGGCCTGGGATTACATGTCAGCGACTTTAAAAGCTCTTGGTCTACCTAATAGAATGCTCAATTATATCAATCTGCTTTACTCAGGACCAACGGCGAGAGTGAAAGTCAATGGCCACCTGTCGAATGCCTTCTCTATCTCCAATGGCACACGTCAAGGGTGCCCGTTATCCCCGATAATTTTTATCCTTACCCTTGAACCATTATTGAGACAAATTAGAGAAAACCCAGACATTAAGGGTGTGGATATAGGCAAAAGAACGTTTAAAACGGCTGCATTTGCGGACGACATTCTTTTATTCCTCACAGAACCCCTAACATCCATCCCTACCTTACTCAAAGTATTCAACCAATTCCATTTCATCTCTAACCTACGAATTAACTTTACGAAATCCCTTGCACTAAATATATCGCTGACCGAAAAAATGTGCGCCCAATGCCGGGCGAATTTCCCCTTTAAATGGAGCCCTGTTAGTATACCCTACTTAGGTATTCAACTTCCACGTTCCCTAGATAATTTATATGATCTTAACTTCCTACCTTTATTACGCACTATGTCCACTGATCTTCAGAGGTGGTCAAAAGGCATATTCTCCTGGTTTGGCAGAGCAGCCATCATAAAAATGAATATTTTACCAAGGATCTTGTATCTCCTCCAGACTATACCTATCTCACTTCCCCAAACGTTCTTTGCCTCCTTCCGCAAACTCAGTTCGACGTTTGTCTGGGGTTCCATAAGACCCAGACTGAGTTATTCAAGACTCGTTACACCAAAATCACAAGGAGGTATTGGTTTGCCAGACATCTATAGGTACTACTTAGCATGTCACCTTGCCAGAATAATTGACTGGAACGTCCATTCCAGCACGAAAGATTGGGTTCAACTTGAATCATCCCTTGATCAAATACCTGTGGCTCAAACACCATGGTTACTCCCCACACATGTCCCCCGTAGCTATTCTGAGCACCCGTTAATCGCCGCGTCGCTCAACGCATTTCGATATGCTTGCAAAACCTACCAGATCTCCTCAGTCACGGGCCCACTAACACCACTAAAACTCAATCCAGCGTTCCCACCGGGTATGCACCCCTCTTTTCTCCACGGATTGTGGCCTCATCCTAAAGTCCTGTCTAAAGATTTCTATGACCGTAATCATCTTCTATCCTATACAAACCTGTCGAGAAATATGCTCAAAAGTGGGTTCTCCCAATGGACATATCATCAGATACACCATTTTCTGACTTCCAGGCCCCACTCCCTAGCTGGAGTTCGAACCTTAACCTCTTTTGAACAAACATGTACACTGATCGAACCACAAAGACACCTCATCTCCTTTTCGTATAATATACTTTTCCCACTACAGACCAACAATGAAGATTGGTCTACCAAAGCCTGGAATAGAGACCTGCCATCACCCTTAACCCCCAAGGATTGGGAAAGTACATATTCTATCATACATAAAGGCTCCCGAAATGTCTGTGTTCAGGAGAATGCATTTAAATTATCATCCAGGTGGTACAACACACCTCTAAAATTGCATCATATCTTCCCTTCTGTCTCCCCACAATGTTGGAGATGTCAGGCTAGTCTTGGCACCCTGGAACATATTTGGTGGTCATGCCCCATCGTTCAGCCATTTTGGCAAGAAGTCCATAGAATCACCCAAAGATTCTCTACCCGCCCAATACAGTTTTCCCCTGCTCAACTTCTTTTTCATGTCTCCACTCAATCCAAAAAAGCCTACATGGGATCCCTAACTATGCATATGATCATGGCGGCGAATATGTGCATCCCAGCCAACTGGAAATCCAAACATCCCCCTTCTTTACTGGAGTGGTTCAACCGTATTAATAAAACAGCTGAGATGGAAAACCTGATACATCAAGCCAATGATACCCCTTCTACCTTCACATGCATATGGTCGAGTTGGTTGCTTTTCAGTACATCTCCAGAATATCTTTCATTGCTCTCCTAAAAGCACTAGCTATATCAGTGTTCTGAGAAAATGACTGGCTGGACCAGTTCCCCTTCCTTTAATGAAAATCCCTTATTGCATTATGCATTAGTTCTCTATACTGGAGACTGCCACCTACTATACCTCTTTGAATTTACCTGCACATACCATCGTCACATTAACATACTAATAACAATAATTACATCTATCTACTAAAGGATAATGACTCTGTATTGGATTTCGCTTCTTTCAAACAAACACAGTGCCTGTTCTGCTCACTTAACATCTTCTAAATCACAGTTAGGCACTGTACTTAAGAATACAACACTGTACCTATCAGATATCCTCACCTTACACCATTATAAGCGTACAAATGTTTACTCTTCGATTCTCCTTATGTTAACTGTTGCATTTATTATTTGAGGCATTGTAACGTTTTTTTTGTTCTCCTTTTTGCTCTGTACCCTACCGTTTGACTTTACTGTTTTTGTTATACACTAAACTTCAATAAAATGTCTTTAAACAAAAATAAAACTAAGCAGCTGTTTAGATAAATAAAAAAAAAAAAAAAAAAAAAAAAAAAAAAAAGTTATAGCGTCTACAAAAATATATTCTGCTGCTTCTCCTGAGTATGGGGATACCACATATGTGGGACTTTTTGGGAGTCTAGCTGCGTACGGCACCCCGAAAATCAATCACTGCCTTCAGGATTTCTAAGGGTGCAAATTTTTGATTTCACTCCTCACTACCTATCACAGTTTCGAAGGCCATAAAATGCCAAAATAACACAAAAAAAAAACAAAATGACCCCATTTTGGAAAGTAGACACCCCAAGCTATTTACTGAGAGGCATATTGAGTCCATGAAATATTTTATATTTTGCCACAAGTTGCAGGAATATTACAATTATTTTTTTTTTGCACAAAGTTGTCACTAAATTATATATTGCTCACACATGCTATGGGCATAAGTCAAATTACACCCCAAAATAAATTCTGCTGCTTCTCCCGAGTACGGGCATACCACATGTGGGGGACTTTTTGGGAGCCTAGCCATGTACGGGACCCCGAAAACCAAGCACTGCCTTCCGGATTTAAATATAAAACGCTACCAAAAAAAACTGTTAGCGATCGCAGGGATCAGGCCTGACTGTGTTTAGTGTCTTGTAAGTGACAGTGATCGATCGATACTGCACTTGGGTGGGCTGGACGGAGGGGCACAACACATGTGCTAGCAGGTATCTGGGCTGATCCTGCTAACAATGCGTTTTTCTGGCCCCCCTGAACTGCTAGGGACGCTAGTATAGATCTGATCAGATCAGATATTGATCTGTTCAGATTCTATACCACTACGGGAGGTTTATGCTTTGCACGTGGGTGTTAGCGGTACTGGCACTAACCTAGCGCTGCCTGGGGCGACGCAGACCCTGACCCTAAAACCTTATTGATATCACCCGCCAGGTGATCAGGGGGTTAAACCTTTATTGGGTAATAAATGGTGGGTGCCCTGATGCTATAAAAAGCAAACTAACCAGAGTCACCTGTAACACTTATACGGTGATCACTGGTGAAAGGGTTAACTAGGGGCAATCAGGGGGTTCAAATTTTTATTAGGTAGTATATGGGGGGTCCCTGGCGCTATATAAAAACCTGACGGGGAACCTAAATAACTAACAACAAAAGAGAAGACACCTAGAGGAAGAGGAGAACGCTGCACACCCCTAAATACAAATTGTACAAAAAAAGAAAGGATTTCCCAGATGGGGATTTTTGGCAGCGGAATAGCAAAGTCAAATACCTTTATCATGGTTGTATATAAAGAAATTGATTTATTCAAAAAAATGTCCAATGTCATAGTGTAGTTCAATACAGTGTGTACAGTATATCATCTGGTTCAGAGAATACATATTACATATTCCATAATCCAATAAAGCAAACATGTATAATTACACATTGTTATAATATTATATAATAGTTGAGCCCCGACGCGTTTCGACCAGCATATGGTTTCTTCAGGGGGACAGGTGGATCTGGAAGAATTTACATGAATTCAAAGTTAAAAAACATGTCAATGTAGATAACATTGGGTGAGCCAATGATGGTATATTTACCGCTCAAAAGTGGAATGGGTATTCCTATCACCCAAGATTCTAAGAGCCGCTTAGGGAATCCGAGAGGTCTCTGATGCTCGCCCCCGTCCACCCAGGAAGGAAGAAAGCCCAACCCGGAGGGACTTACAAGGAGCCACACTATTCACGTCCCTGGAGGGACGGAGGAACCTGCGCCTGCAACCAATACCCAATAGCAATCATTTAGTAATTATGTAAAGTTATATAAATAAACTCATAGCAGTTTCACCAGAGTATCTTTATATTATAAGTAATTCTAAGTATATATAAGTATATAAATAAAAGGACTGACGATAGAGAAAGGGGTTATTAAGTAATAACTTGGCACGGTATCGTATATGTCCCGTAAGCATAGTAATTAGATCAATATTAAAGAATAGTGTCCTTAAATGAAAAAAGAATATTGATGTAAAAAAATATTGAGATAATAATCATGACAGTGATGGTGCATGGTGAAGTGTGGGTTGCAAAGGTGTATGTGTATGAGTGGATTAGCACAATCGTGTCGGGGCTCAATTACTATATAATATTATAACAATGTGTAATTATACATGTTTGCTTTATTGGATTATGGAATATGTAATATGTATTCTCTGAACCAGATGATATACTGTACACACTTTATTGAACTACACTATGACATTGGACTGATTCAAAAACATAAAATCAGTCTAAGCCCTTGTACACAAGGTCGGAGAATCCGTCGGAATGTGTCCTATCGGACCACGTCGTCGCATAATCCGACTGTGTGTGGTATGCATCGGACTGATTCCGTTGGAATATCCGTCGGACCCAATTTTCCAACATGTTGGAAATATTTCCCGACCAACTGGGCCGATCGAACATACTCCGATCATGTGTAGAGAATTTTGATCGGACCAAGTGCCACGCATGCTCAGATCAAATTCCTACATCAAAGCTATTGGCTACTAGCCTGAATTTAGTCCCATCGTAACAAAATTATGTCATCACATTCTGAAAGATCGGATTTTTTTGCCAACTTTGTCCGACCATGTGTATGCAACAGTTTCAGACAAGATCCGACGGACAAAATCCGACGGGCAAAATCCGACGGATTTGGTTGTGGAAATCTCCGACCGTGTGTACAGGGGCTAAGTAGAACAGCCTAGCTATGTTTAATTTCAGTCATAGCTCAAGGGCAACCACCAGAGGAATCACAACAAGAATATATAAGCTTGGGGATTGCTCTGTCAACTAGGAGGTCTGTTGCTTCAAAGACAAATAGAAGAATGTAATATACCGTATTTATCGGCATATAACACGCACCCCAAATTTTGGAGGGAATTTTAAAAAAAACTTTTAGGAGGGAGGTTTAAGGAAAAAAAAACTTACATTTAAATGCCCATTAAGTTTGCAAAATTTAGCAGAAATCAGCTGAAAATTCAGACTTTGTATGGACAGATTTATGTCCCTGTCTTGTAAAAAATGTACATGGAGCATTGAGTCATGGGAAAATCTCTAATGAAGTAAACGACAGTAAAATCTGACAGGAGGGCCACCCCTTTCCTAATCTATACACAGTTAGGGAAACAAAACTTTGGGATGCAAATATATGTTAACTAAATCAACATGAAATTGTAAAATTGACACATATTTATTATTTATGAATGCCCCCTTGAAGTGTAGGAAACCAGGGTGGCATTCTCCCAGCCTCTGGTACCTTTCAAGAAGCAAGGAGAAATTTAAGATGTAAGAAACTAAAGGGTGTTAACTTTCCATACTTTATATCTATAGGGTCTGATATGGAAATCAAGGAGGACCTCACACTGCTTTTGTTTTGTTTTTTTGGGGGTGCCCCTTGACATATCTGACTCTCATTTCGCATAAAGGTTTGGTATAGATTAAGTAAATGCAAACAGAAATACAGTAGTTGTCAGTTTAAAAAAACATTTTTTTCTTTGTAAATGTCAGTTTTGTTCTAGTAAATTGTATACAACCTGCATGTTATTTAAATTATTTTAGTGTGTATTGTGTTGGTCTTAAAGCATTATTAAAATTACTGCTCATTGCCAAACTGAAAAACATTTTTTTTTTTTGCTTTGGTATATGTTTTCCAGGGTAATCCTACCATGCTAATATTATTTCTTGACAATATCTTGCCTACTAGCCTACAAAATGACCATCGCTCTTTTTTTAGTATTCAGTTCCTATTGACATCTTCACTCGTGTTCTGTGAACCTGTTTCAAAACAAACGCAGGTATGTTTGTTTCATCCTCCTTAGTCATCCTCCATAGTTGAAGGTGGATAGAACTATACAGATACCAACAAACACCCCCACCATACACACACACACACACACACACACACACACACACACACACACACACACAAACACACACACACACACACACACACACACACATTATGATAATTATTTAGGATTTACTGTATATACAGTAGCACCAACAGTTTGCACAGTGCTTTACAAATTGAAGACAGTACAGTTACAAGTTAAAAACAACTCAAGACAGTAGGGTTAGAAGTGTCTAGCTCAAGAAGGCTTACAATCTAAAATGCATGGACAAATGACACAAAAGTTAATAGTAGTGAGGGGATGAGTTGATGGAGAAAGTAGAAGTTTCCTTTTTAGGGAGAGGCGGGATAGATTTTATGGATAACCTAAAAGCAGACAGGTAGGAGATAACCAGTGAGATGAAGGTAGGGAGTTCCTGAGGTTGGGAGATGCTCTAGAGAAATTCTGGAGATGAGAATGGGAGAAGGTGATGAGGAAGCTAGAGAGGAGGGGGTCTTGGGAGGAGCAAATGGCATGGTTTGAGTAATATTTTAAGAGTACATTGGTTATATACAGTATCTTAAAAAAAATTTCAGTGGGTGAACAGAAGTCAGTGGAGGGATTGGCAGAAAGGGGTGGTGGCCACTGAATGGTTGGTGAGGTGGATGAGTCTTGCAGCAGCATTCATGATAGACTGAATGGGAATAGCCTGTGAAAAGGTAGGCAAATGAGAAGAGAGTTCCTGTAGTCAAGGCAAGAGATAACAAGTAAATACTTTTAGTTTTGTGGTGGCATTAGTTAAGAATGGGCTTATTTCAGAATTGTTATGAAGTTGAAGGTGGCACGATTAGTCAAATGTAGAGCCATAAGGAGAGGTCAGAGTCCAGAATTTCACCTATCATCCTGGCAGGAGGAGTGGGATTAATGGTTTAGAGGAAATATTCAGAGCTCAGTTTCAGAAAAAGTATAGGGGCAGTCATAGGTCTTGCAGCAGAGATAAGTCAAAGCAATTGCTTCCATTGGGGCTCGGTCCATCTTTCTCAAGACACTGAAACATGAAAGTAAACTAATATACTCAAAACCCCACCCACCAATAAAACTTTTTTATCAATGATGTCCTGTGCAAAGATTAAAAGACACATACTGGGTAAAGGTAATAGAGCAGTAACATAAGAAGCAAATCCCAATAGTTTCCAAAAATCTTAAAAAAACAAAAGCAAATGATGTTGTATATAATCTGTATGCATTTTGATGTATCCACCCTAATGATGGTACACTGTTGTCTGGATAGTATGTTTTTGCTTATGTTGTTCACTGATTTTATTACAAACAAAAAGATCACACACTAAGTGCAGTAGAGTTAACAACTTTTATGTTAAAATCAAATGCAAATTGACTCACAAAAGTTAAACAGAAAAGGCATGTACTCAACACTCAACCAGCATGGGTGCCTCTCTGTATTCACACTTGTAGTCCTGAATAGCAATGCTGTTAGATGGAGGAATAGCTGCAGCTGAAGGACAGACCAAAGCTCTGTACACAGGCACCATGTTTTGTCGGGAATCTCCTGGATGTCATCATATGCTAGCAAAGCAGCGGGCAAGGCTACATGTTTCAAGATGACTTTGATGCTGCCAAGCAGATGTGCTAGCCACTTTTTATTTATATTTTTTTACATATTCAGTTTTAAAATGCCATTTTTTAAGCTTTGCAATAACATAAAGTGTACTTATTCTATTCTGTAGGTCTACTGAAAGAGATTTTAATGTCTTTTTTTTGTTATTTATAATTATAAATATACAAAATATAGCTTTGAAAAAGTCCCCAATTCAGTGGGTTGGCTAGATAATGTAGTCTGATAGCTACTGCTCAGTAAACTGTGTATATGTTGATCAGTGTTCTTGTTCACTTCAGGCTGGGTTCACACTTGAGAATTTAGTGGCTCACAGCAGGAGTCTGGTGCGTCTCCATTCACCATTTCAGGTCTGATTTCAGCCTGAATTTTGTGGGGAATTTGTACCTGAAACAGACCAGAAGATGCACAGACATCCTGTGCAATTCGCACCGGAGCCACTGCAAAGATTTGTGAACTGGCTCCATAGAGATCCGGTCACAATCTGCTGCTATGCGAATTGGATGTGGAAAAACCCAATCCAATTTGCAATAGTGTGAACCCAGCCTCAGTATTACACTGCTATCCCATGTCATGTGCAGTCATTAAAAGTATTTGTTTTGTTAGATGTTGTCACATGTTTATGGCCAATGTAGTCTTCCTTTTAGGATTGATAATATCAGGTTGCAGTGTTGGGCATGCACCCTCCCCTTTCTCCTGTATAAAGCAATCACATTATTCCCTCTGGATAGGATTGACAAAGAAAGTCAATTAAAATGTGTAGCCATGCCCACTGCTCTACCCACATGTGATGTTGACAGAGCTTTGGCCTGTCCTTCAGCTGCAGCTATTTCTCCATCTAACAGCACAGTGAATGGTGCCAATGCTGTGGAGTTTTGAGTACATGCCTTTTCTATTTTAATTGTCAAGTATTTTCTTGTTCTAGTTTGACTGCCTCTATGGCTTTGGAAGACCAAAGCTGCTCTTTGATTGCCTCTGTCTCCAGCCGGTGGCACCATCAGGTGGGCTGGCAGAAGCAGTAAGACCAAGAGACACCGGAGACAGATAGCTAGATAGATACGCACGCACACACACACACACACACACACATATTCCCTTACATATACAACTGATTGTATAGGAAACATACCTTAAAAATGGTCAACATCTACCTATATTTGAAGTTTGGAAGAGTGATAGTTCCCAGAATGAAAATATACTCAGGCCCATTGACTTGTTTCCACTGGTATGCAACACATTAAACGTGCACCCACAAGTAAATCTTGACTGCAGCTGGGAGTTTTGACTGCATCAAGAAATCTGCCATTTAGCTGTGGGAGTGCATTGTATACAGTTGAGTGGGTGATAGGTTCCAATAATTGAAATGGATTATATCTCTGGAAGAATTAATTTATGTTGGCTTGCACAGGCAAACCTGAATACAAATACTTCTGGTGTGTATTTGTGTTTTCTTTCAATTAAGGGACTTTGTTAAAAAGGTTTGTGAACACAAACCAAGCCAGTGAAGGACAATCTCGGGATGTGAGAAATCCGACTCAATTGAATGGCTCTTTTGCATAGCCCTGCTGAGTATAAAGATGTATACTGAGAAAAATAATTGCTCTCTTTGATAAATAAGACTAGAAATTTATAAAAATGATGAATGAAATGTTTAAAGAAATACACTTAAACACAGTATAGACATAAAAAAAAAAACAGTATAAAACAACAGTTACGAGCATTACCAAACAATAAAAAGAAGTAGTTGTGTCCCTTGAAAATGTTTGAGAGCAGGATTGTATACCTAGCCTTTCCAGTATTTGAAAACTTAAACAAATATTAATAAACACTAAAACATTACAACTTTTCACATGAAAACTCCTTTTTACGTTTAAATAAATTAAAACATGGTTAAACATTTAATTTAGATTGTTGTGTATATGAATGTTTGCAATAAATCAAGAGTGGTCTGAAAGCAAGGATACCAAATCATACATAAATGTCCATAGCTATGTATCATTCGATCGTAAATTCCAACAAGGAATTGCAATAGAGGGTAGCTGAATCTAAATGTGAATTAATATGAAATATTAAAATTTTTTCCAAAAGGACGTAGATCAACATTAACCTCCCTGGCAGTATGATTATTTAAGATTTTAGATGCTAAAAGCGCTACCATTATTTTGCATGAAAATGTTGTGTTTTATATTGTAGTCCTGTAATTCTTAGGAATAACTCACTTAAATCTGCCCAAACCAGAGTCTAGTAGACATCCCGGGTATGATAAAGTTTGAAAAATGAAATCATAAATTATAATATAATAAATCATTATAAATAATTATACCAAATAAAAATGTAATAATAATAAAAATGATTCAATAATGTAATCAAATCAAAAACACTGAAATTTGCTCAGTTGCAGAATTGCCACTGTCATTACTTTTCAGTATTTGATGATGGATCTCCCCACAAATCGCTATCCCTCAATTCTGCAAGTGATTCTAATTTATTATCGCTGTTTTCTAGCTGATCTAAAACCCTTTTTGATGTAAAGGGACAGTTTTGGTTGCTATGGATAATCTCCAGTTTCCAGGCATAAAGAACAGTATTTATAATGTAAATCTGCATGCAGGACACTGAAGAAACCACTAGGGACAAAGGGGATGTGAAATAATTACATACAGCAATGTAATCTGTAAGATTACATTATACTGTATGTAATGTGTGTGTTTTACTTTTTGAATTTGGCGCCGTTCTTCATCCCCGTGCGTCACAACGCTCACAGGGAATGGAGCCCAGCGATGTGATGAATCAAGTGGAGGACGAGCCACTCGCAGTGCGGGGAGACATCGCTGGATCCAGGGGACAAGGTAAGTAAACTCATCCTGGATTCAGCGATGCGATCCCAAGTCTGGCTTGGGGTTACCGCTTTTGGTTCTGAATTTTCACCACGAGCCAAAATTAGGGTCGGGAATACCCCAGGGGGGTTAAGGAAGCAAGCAATGGTATTACAATGCTTATATGGTACAGCTTACATTAAGAACCACATAAGAGTCACTTATATCTAAACTGTAAATACAATTGAATGCCTTGATCCAGGAAGCACTGTAAAAGATGCACATTTTTTACTACTTGAAAATGAGATCTACTATGTGAAAAGAGCACATACTCGCAAATCACTCAAAGAATAAACTCATATTTTGCCCAAAAGAAGCATAAACTATTGCACTCCTTTATTTTCAATCGTTTTTTATTGAACGAGGTATAAAAGTTGTTACAAACATTTACATGGTAGTATACATCTATTGAACTTGGGTTTGTATATTGCTTCTCATGTGTTCATTACATTTCCCTTTAGGTGTCTTCCTATATGATATATGAGATATACTTGTGATGTTAACTAAGTCACTATGCGTCTTTGGACTTACGCGATCTCTCAATATGGTGGCATCCTCAGAGCTAATGTCTTATCTGTATATTGGAAAACTGGAAAAGAAACTGCGCTACGGTGTAAAGGTGCACAAATTGCACTACTGTAAAAGTTCTATAAAGACATATTGGAAGTTGCAACTCTGCTGCATAACATAACTACAGAAAAAAAGACAAAGAAAAAAATGAGTTGCGCTAAACCAGTGAAACAAGTGAATAATAAGTAAATCAGTGGCCTCGCCTATAAAATAGAACCACACTGTCCGAGAACTGACCAGGACAGCGTGAATCTATATTAGCAAATGGGAGGCACACATGTGAATAACCTAAGCTATATAAACACCAAGGACCTGATAAGCACAATGGATTATATATGCATAATAATATCTCAACAAACAGTGATTAAAAATTCACAAAAATTGTGAAAAATAAATTTATATAAAAAGTAGTGTCCCTTTAAATACAATCCAAAAGTAAATAACATGCACCCATGCGTGACAAAGGTGAAAAATTAAGCATTGAAGTCCATCCATAAAAATTCTTCAAAATGTGAGCTGTTTTCAATCCCCCACCACTGTGCAAAGATTTACTTCTTACCAGAAATTTATGACCCCCCGTTACAGAGGATCACAGAGAGCATATGATGATATTAAAATCTCCTGGACCCTCAGACCATCCCACTGATCTCCTTATGGTATTAGCATAATCTCCAAAAGGCAAAAAATTGATCCAGCACTCTTCAACTTATCTCACATGGATCAAGGCTCATGAGTGAGTATAGATGGCATGAAAAAATATAAAGGTTCCAATAGTGTAAAATCTTTGATTTATTGGGGTTAATAAAACAACATATTGCACTTATAGAAACATGGATGTCAGAAGCCTTAAGTCCGGTGAGCCGGCTGGCACACACACAGACAGATCTGTCCTTCCTGGATCCTTCAACCACAAACATGGAGTGATGCGCTGACGTCACCTTGTGTTTTAGGGCATCTCTCTCTGCACATTCTCCAGAATTTAGGGGAGGCATTGTGGTATATCTTGGATATATCACATATACATCTTGGATATACGACTAGGTGTAAGGTACCATTTAAGAAAGTTTTTTTCCTGCATCTCCCCTAAATTGGTGCTATTGGTGGTGGTGTAGATAATTTTAAATGTTTTTGCCCATTGTTCAGCTGGGTAAGTTCACCCCAGTTTGTTTTCCCATGCTATCATATTTTGCGATTTGGCACATGATTTTTTCTCTTTTCTCTTGGAGGCCTAAGTATAGAATTGAAATCCCTTTTAATTTGTTTGGGGTTTGTGTGAAGTATTGGGTTATCTTTGTGGGTAGTGTAGTTGTTATGTTCGGGTTTCTTTAAAGGAGTTGGATAACCTTTGTGTGTTTGTATTGTTCTGTTTTTTGATAGGCCATATTCCTTCTGTAGAGAAAGAAAAGTCTTGACTGATGTCCCGTCTATTATATTTTCAATCTGTTGGATACCTTTCTCCTTCCATGACTTAAGATAGCTAGTTTTAGTGGTAGTTGCGCTCCGGACCAATCAGGGTAATTTCTAAGATGTCCTCATGCTCTTATTGCTGCAAGTATAGTTGGTGATAGTTTGTTGTCTAAAGAGAAGTTTAGATGGGCTCTCAGTAGATATATTCATTTTGTCTAGAAAGTGTTTCAAGGAAGTGCCTCTAAATAGGTTTTGCGCCCAAAGGATACCCCTGTTAGTCCAATTAACCATTGATAAGTTAGAAATCACTATGCTACATACAGATAAAGGTATAGGTAGAGTGGTCACTTGATCAATGTTGCATAAGGTCTGAAGAATTTTTCAGGCTTGTAATAATGCTAAGATGGTGGGCAACAAGTGAAGCACAAAATGTGGTTTGAGTATGTATAATAACAAAAAGGTCAACAACTTCCTACCAGGTATTAGTTTGGCCTCAGTCTCCGCCTATAACGCACATCCCTTAAAAAAATTGTAAAGGTTCAGGGTTAAAAAAAAATGTCATACTTACCTCCACTGTGCAGTTGGTTTTGCACAGAGTGGCCCCAATCTTCCACTTCTGGGGTCCCTCAGTGGTTCTCCTGGCTCCTCCTCTTCTCGAGTGCCCCATCGGAGACACCCATGCGGGCTCACTATTCTATTCACACAGAAAGCAGGACTCTGCCCCACTCTCCGGCACCCGTGTCATTGGATTTGATTGACAGCAAAGGGAGCCAATGGCTGCACTGCTATCAATCTATCCAATCAGGAAATAAGACGCCAGCCGGCGCTGGTGTGCTCATTCCCGTTGTGGAAAACACAAGGCTCAGGTAAGTAAAACGGGGGCTCGGGGGGCTTCTGAGTGACAGAAGGTTTTGGCAGAACAGGTCTCTGGAATAATGATCCCCAAAAAAACCTCTGGCACTCTACCTGAATTTAAGGACAAAAATAAAATTTGTACACATTTTAGGGGATGTTTAGGGTAAGCACTGCAATGGAGCTGACAAAATACATTGTTAAGTGACTAGGCTAGGTGTGTATGGGCCCAGAATAGCATTCTGGGGAGGTTAGTGAAGGCAAATAGGCATAAAGGACAAAAAAGGAGCATTAAAAAATTCAAGAATACATGAGGATAAAGAGGACATTCACAGTATATTACAATCTTGGTAATTATGGACTGATGAAAGAAATAAAATACATTAGCAAATACAGAGAATATGATGTTAAAGGAGAAAACTTACCCTGATATAGTCCTTCTGTAGGATCTGAATGATGGCAGAACAGGTCTCTGGAATAATGATCCCCAGAGCCTGGAGGGAGATGCTTCTCGAGAACTTGATGTCCTGCAGACTTCTCCCCGTCACCAAATACTGCAAGGTGGTGACGAGCCTCTGTTCAGGAGTGATGGCTTGCTGCATGCAGGTGTCCTGCTTCGTAATATATGGGGACAGCAAAGCCAACAAAGGTGAAAAACAAGGTCTGTCATCCGGAGATAATTCCTGAAATCATCAAGATTATTCTCACGCAATTCCCCCAACAAAGGCATGTGCGAGAATTGGTCACGCTGAAGCAACCAATTCTTCATCCATGAACTTCTCCCTGTCCTGTTCATGGACTGGACTTGGGTCAAAGTAAGAACCCCAACACCAAGCCCCTGCATAGCACAAACTCTGTGACGAGTATGTAACCGCAACATGGCTTCAAAATGGTCAGCTGGTCAGAACGAACTAACAGAACGCGCTGAAAATCAGAAAGAACCTGAGAAGAATGAGCTGAAAATCAGAAACGAGCAAACAAGAACACACTGAAAATTAAATACGTACTAGAAATAGCACGCACTGAAAACCAGATGTGATCTGACTACACGCACTGAAAACCAGATACAAACTCACAAGCACAAACTGAAGAGCAGTAACGATCGAAAAAGCATGAGACTGAAAAGTGCAAATCGTCTCTCACCAAACTTCTACTAACTCGAGATTAGCAGAAGAAGCCCAAAGGGTGGCACACTGGCTATTGAACTTCCTTTATCTAGTCCCGTCATATGTGTTGTATGCCAGCATGTTCTAGACGATCGGAATTTCTGAAAACATTTGTGTGACCATGTGTATGTAAGGCAAATTTGAGCCAACATCTGTCGGAAATAAATCCACGGTTTGGTTGACGGAAATTACGATCATCTGTATGAGGCATCAAACTGGATAGAAACATCCATTTGTATATACCCTACACAGAGCAAGATGAGAGATTGTAGTTATAAAAAATATTTGTCATTACTTTTAAAAATTACTTTGCTCTAAGCACCAGTAAAGATTTCCTTTCATGCAAATGCCACAGGTTTTGTAATCAACTATGTCATGTTATTAATACTGCCAATGCTGCTAATTAAAAACCGTGCTTCAGAATAACAGCTAAAACAAACAACTGTAATGCGTTCTGCATATGTGAGTTGTCTTACCTTCAAAATGTTTATAATTCAGTCCTCCAGGCACTCATGCCAAATAGCATAGTCATGTAATCAGCCCCTCTCCTCCAGATCAATTTTATGAAACACACATAGCCCCTGGCTTTGTTTTCTAAATAACCAGGATGAGAGGGGGCAGAAAAATTACCACAGAATCTATGAGACCTTCAGGTCCATAGTTCCCAACTTTCTAAGATGGTAAAGAGGACATCTTTTAGCACAAAGTTTGTAGGCAAAAGACACACCCCCTGCTACTCCCCATTTTACAGGGCATTAGATTAACAGAAGTAGAGCCTAAAAGGCTTTGAGAACTGGCCCCCACCCTAAGTCTGGCCATACATGATATCATTTTCTTATACAGTTTTCCTTTAGATTTACCAAAACCATATAATATAAGATCAAACCTAAACACTTTTAATTAGTATACAATCAGGTAGAACCTTACACTACATAGTTGAAGGTAAAGCTAAAGAAAAGATGATAATATATGGCCAGTTTAAGAGTTCTAAGTATATATACAGGAAGTCTGTGAGTCCTACATATTGAAATGAAGAGAATGATTGCAAGCTAAAGAAGATTCAATAAGACCCGGTTCACACAGGGGCGACTCATCAGGCGACTTAGCCGCCTGACAAGTCGCGTCCCGTTCTGTGAAATGGAACCGTTATAATCGGAGCGACTCAAGTCGCTCCGACTTAGAAAGAGGTTCCTGTATGACTTTTGGGGCGACTTGCATTGACTTCTATACAGAAGTCATTTTGCAAGCTGCCGCCAAAGTCGGATCCCGGTCACCCGAGGCAGTCGCACTGCAAGTCGTGCTGCCTCAGTGTGAACCTGGTCTAAGAATAGTTGTAAAGAAATCACTTTTTTTTCTTTAGTTATTTATTTCAAAATATTGGAATACCTCTGTTTTACCAAACCAGCAACTGAAACTATAACCAAAATACACAGACATTAGATAGCGCTGCAAATCCCCATACCTGTAGTGATTCAAATTAGATAATTATGTTTTACATTGCAAATAACCTCAATTAACAATGACAGAGAAAAAAATATGTATAGAACGAAATCAAAAACAATGTCTTCACTTTAGTGTATGTTATAGATCACCAATAGTGTCCAAAGATTATCCACATAATATCTAGACATGTGCAGTTCGTTTTGTACAAATTTAAAATTCGTATGAATTTCCAAAAGTTCGTACATTCAGAAGCATCTGAATTTCTATACTTCCGAATTGTATACGAAATATGAAATTTCGTTGACGAATTTGGGATCCAAATTCCATTACAACAGAAACATGACTGGTGTTTTGTTGACCAATCAGAGGTTTTCTTCTGCTGCTGAGTGACGGTTGGGAAAATTACCTTTTTTAATATGGGAGTGGTGACTGGTACTGGTAGTCGATGGAAGATTCAGAATCGGGCAAAATAAGAATGTTCATTAATATTGTTTTATTATTGTCATAATAATTATGATTATTGGTTATAATGAAGTTAAAAAACCAGGAAGTCAGCACAGCACAGGGATGGTGGGAGTCCCTCATAATGAGCACAGCACAGGGATGGTGGGAGCCCCTCATAATGAGCACAGCAGGGATCCAGCCCCAGGAGGGAGTCAGCACAGGGATGGTGGGAGACCCTCATAAAGAGCACAGTAGGGGTACAAACCCAGGAAGTCAGCACAGCACATGGATGGTGGGAGCCCCTCATAATGAGCACAGCAGGGGTATAGCCCCAGAAGGAAGTCAGCACAGCACAGGGATGGTGGGAGCCCCTCATAATGAGCATAATGAGTCGACCACTGCCATATTGAGAAAGGTATTTTTTGCTTTTTAAATTCATCATAATGAACGTTCGTAATTGTTACCAAAAGTTAACGAACCTAAAATTGCGAATTAACGGCTAATACGAAATGGAACGAAACAAAATGAATTTATTGATGGAGCACATGTCTAATAATATCCCTTTTCATGCAGTGCTCATGACCACCGCTCCCACTGTGCAGATTCAAAAACTCACCAGAGATTGATGCCTCACATTCAAGATGATTGGCATGCAAAGCTCATTTGGTTAATAACGACACCAAACTTATCCTATGGTACTCTTGCTTCAGGATATGGTATCTTCTAAGGCACTCTCCTTCTAACAGTCACCCATAATGAAACAAAATGAAAGGCCAGCAATAGTGCAGTATCTCTACAACTTCTAATGTTATTAATACTATATAAAATGTCACAATACTTATAGGGCCAATGATGAAATTAATATTTGACGTGATTAACCTTTGCCTTTAAACAGCTCAATTCTTCTAGGTGCACTTGCACACTGTTTTTGAAGAAACTCAGTAGGTACGTAGTTCCAAACATACAGTATTAAGGAACTAACCACAGATCTTCTGTGGATGTAGGCTGCATCATATCCTTCTGTTCCTTCATGTAATTCCAGACAGACTTCATGATGTTGAGATCAGGGCTGTATGAGGGCTAAACCATCACTTCCAGGACTTATTTATGCTGAAGATAGTTCTTAATGACATTGGCTGTATGTTTGGGGTTGTTATTCTGCTGCAGAATAAATTTGGAGCCATTCACATGCCTCCCTGATAGTATGGCATGATGGATAAGTAAGTATATGATTGTATTTCTTATGTCTTGTACACACGGTCGGACATTCCAAAATCCACAAGATTTTTTCCGACGGATTTTGTCCTAAACTGGTGTTGCATATACACGGTCGGACAAAGTTGTCAGAAAATGCGATCGTTCGGAACATGATGACGTTCGTTCATTACGATGGGACTACGTTGAGGCTAGTAGCCAATAGCTTTGGTCTCCTAATTTGATCTGAGCATGCGTGGCC
This sequence comes from Lithobates pipiens, assembly GCF_037356315.1. Lineage (NCBI taxonomy): Eukaryota > Metazoa > Chordata > Amphibia > Anura > Ranidae > Lithobates > Lithobates pipiens. Next base: position 182,981,126 of record NW_027507748.1, read on the forward strand.
CATTGTCCGATCGGAATTCTCTACAAACGATCAGAAAAAGTCTGATCGGATTTTTTGGTCAGAAAATTTGAGATTCTGCTCTCAAATTTTTTTCCGCCAGAATTTCCGACCCAAAAAGTCCAATAGAGCCCACACACAATCGGATTTTCCAACAATATAATCCGATCGGACCTTTTCTGTCTGAATTTCTGCCCGTGTGTACAAGGCATTAGCATTGAGGTCACCATTGATCCTAACCAAATCTCAAAATCCATTTGCATAAATGCAGCCCCAAACATGTGTGATTTACATTCATGGTCTCCCTGCCTCATATGGCACTTAAAAATGGATGTTCTTGTTATAGTGCCCATTATTGTCTATATTTTTCCTTGAAACTGATCTTTTCCCTATTACTGATATACCACACCTTGTTCTGCACTGTGTGGTTTGGAATTGTGAATTGGTAATCTTGGAAGAATGGGGCTTGCTTCCTTATGTAATAGCTGCCATCTGTTGGCTGTTAATTTAAAAACTGTCAAGAGAATATACAAGAAGAATCAGGAAAAGTGAAGCACAAATCCATAGAATGATTGAAGCAAAAGCAGTGAGATTCATTCAATGCATGTCCACTCCAGCGAAGAACAGTGAGCAGAACAGTAATGACATTATTAATAATGTCAGTAATGTCAGTCCAAATCTCATAGGGCTAACAGTCAGGGACGCAGCAGAACTGATTTACTAAAGGCAAGAGAATTTAGCTTAGTGAATAAGGCAAAGTAATAATGACTTCCATTGTTCAATCATATGCAAGCAAAAATACTATTTTTTTTTTTAAATGTTCTTGCATGTGATTAAGTATCCTTTGCAAAATGAATTTTTTTAAGCTAATGGAAAATTTCTTTGCAAAGTAAAAAGTAGAAAATCAACCCCACTATAGTTACTACCAGTATCACTAATGATCCGTGGTCTTGGTCCCCTAATCACCCCCTTTGGTTTAACTCCAACTTGGGTGAGATTGCCGCTATCCCAGACCCACAGCGCTGGATAGTCGGGGGAGTCAAATATGTCTGTCATCTTTATAACCCCCAAGGTTTTTAAGTCTTAAGTGCTTTCAGTTGAAAGAGGAGTTTAACTTGTCTCCTACCTATTTATTCTACTACTATCAACTACTTCATGCTATATGGATACAGTTTGGCTAATTAGATGACCCTTTACATGTCACCCCTTTAAAAAAATTGCTCAGACGCTCTGATCATGATACAGTATCTCTTACAGTATCTCTGCATATTATTTGACACTTATATCTGATTCTAACCCTAGATTCCTTGCCGCTCAATCAAAATGGGCCAACTTGCATATCTAATTTCTTGACTCAGATTGGGCTGAATTTTGTGATACTTACAGGACCTCTGTTATATCTTCAAAAACAGGGTGATTCCACAAAAAATGTTCCCACATTCACATCTTACCCCTGTTAGATTACGTAGCATGGGTATATGTTCTACGTCAGTATGTTTTCTGGGTTGTGGTCTAGTTGCTGATTTCCTGCATTGTTTCTAGTCCTGTCCAGTGGTTTGCCGATTTTGGGAAAGAGTGGGCTTCTTCATCTCCACCGCATTGGGCCTTTCCAATGTGTTACATCAAAAAAACTGCCTTTTGGGCATCTGGGAATTGTCTATGTCTGTATCTGCAAAACGATTACTGTGTATATTGTGTTATAATCCTACAAAAGTGCTTTTACTGTCTTAGAAAGGGATAACCCCGCCCACTCTGTCCATATGGCTCAAATTGGTTAATGATTCTCTGTTGTTATATAGGCTAGCCTTTGAATTATGGAAAAACTGAAACTGTTTAATAAATTTTGGGGCAGGTAGTTGGTTAGTCCTCATACTTTGGCCTCCTTATATCTAGGTAATTAGGCTTTGTTTTTTTGTTTTTGTTTTTCATCCATATTGCTCATGACCATTGTGCTGGGAGTGACAAAACAGTTTTGGTGTTTTTATGATTCTATCTGAGCTTTATGTAAACTCAATGTTTTTCTATGTACAATGTGAGACCCTTTAAGGTTGTTTGTTTTTTGTTATTAGGGAAAATGTGTTTTTTTTTCTTCTCCCTCCAGTTGCTAGTGTAGTGGTGGTTTTGTTTTTTCTGTATGTAATTGAAAACTTTTATGAACATATCTTTAAAAAATAAATAAAAATCAACCCCAGTGCCTTAGATGATTTCACACTGCAGATATACTCTATGACGCTTAAGGCAGTGTGCAGAAGAATCCAGAAAATCGACAATAAAAAGAAGGATCCACCGCTCCAGGCTGATCCACCAAGAAACTGGCCACTCCAAACAGATAGGGGTCCCAGGTGCAGGCTGATTGCACTAGCCAAATGAAGGAACCGAAAAAACTCTGGATAGCCGCACTCCGGATCAGGTAAAATAAGTTGTGCCTTTATTATTTCCACTAAAAAACCTTCACATCATACGAGTCACAATGCTGAAATTAGCGCTTACTCATAGCTAAACCACCTATGAGTAAGCGCTAATTTCAGCGTGAAATGCGTCAGAATTCCCTGTTCTACATTCCCTTAGCTGTTGTGACTCGTATGATGTGAACGTTTTTTAGTGGAAATAATAAAGGCACAACTTATTTTACCTGATCCGAGTGTGGCTATCCAGAGTTTTTTCGGTTCCTTCATTACGCTTAAGTCAGTGGAAGGAATTCAAGACAAAATGGAAATCCTGCAAGGTACTGCTTAGGCACAATTAACAACTTTAGCTCTTCCTGATAAGATATCAAATCTCCACCTTTTGAGTTCAGGGCTACTTTTAAAACAGAATGTACCCTTAGCAGGGTGAAGTACAGCTGGATGTATTGGATGTAAAGAAAAATGCAAACAAAGACAAAATAAAATAAAATAAATATATTTACAATGAGCAAAGGTGATGCTAGAGATATTGGCCTACAAATGTTAATACAGTCAGAGCCATGGTTTAGAGTTTGCAAAAAAATACCACACTTTATACTTAGCACAAGTATAGGAAATACAGTGCCTTGAAAAAGTATTCATACCATTTGAAATTGTCCACATTTTGTCATGTTACAACCAAATACATAAATGTAATTTATTGGGAATTTGTGTTAAAGACCAACACAAAGTGGCACATAACTGTGAAGTGTAAGGAAAATGATAAATGGTTTTCAATTTTTTTTACAAATACATATAAAAGTGTGGTATGCATTTGTGTTCAGCCCAAATCAGTCAATACTTTGTAGAACCATGCTGCAATTACAGCTGCAAGTCTTTTTGGGGATGTACCAGCTATGCACAACTAGAGAGTCAGATTGGTTGGAGAGCATCTATGAACAACAATTTTCAAGTCTTGCTACAGATTCTCAATTGTATTTAGGTCTAGACTTTAACTGGGCTATTCCACCACACGAATATGGTTTGATTTAAACCATTCCATTGTAGCTCTGGCTGTATATTTAAGATTATTGTCCTGCTGGAAGGTGAACCTCCGCCCCAGTCTCAAGTCTTCTGCAGACTCTAACAGGTTTTCTTATAAGATTGCCCTGTATTTGGCTCCATCCATCTTACCTGTCCCTGCTGAAGAAAAGCATCACCACAACATGAAGCTGCCACCACCATGTTTCAAGGTGGGGATTGTGTGTTCATGGTGATGTGCAGTGTTAGTTTTCCACCACACATAGGGGGGTTATTTACCAAAGGCAAATCCAGTTTTCACTACAAGTGCACTTGAGAGTGCAGTCGCTGTAGATCCGAGGGGGACATGCAAGGAAAATAAAAAAACAGCATTTTAGCTTGCACATGATTGGATGATAAAATCAGCAGAGCTTCCCCTCATTTTAGATCGTCCCCTCAGATTTACAGCAACTGCACGTTCAAGTGTAGTGCAAAGTAGATTTGCCTTTTGTAAATAACGCCCATAGTGTTTTGCTTTTATGCCAAAAAGTTCAATTTTAGCCTCGATTGACCAGAACACCTTCTTCCACATGTTTGTTGTGACCCCCACATAGTTTTTCGCGAACTGCAAACAGGATTTCTTATGGCTTTCTTTCAACAATGGCTTTCTTCTTGGCACTCTTCCATAAGGGCCAGATTTGTGGATTACACAACTAATAGTTGTCCCATGGACATATTCTCCCACCTGAGCTGTGGATCTCTGCAGCTCCTACTGAGTTACAATGGACCTTTTTGCTGCTTCTCTGATTAATGCTCTCCTTGCCAGTTTTGGTGCACAGCCATGTCTTGGTTGGTTTACAGTTGTGCCATACTCTTTCTATTTTCGGATGATGTATTTAACAGTGCTCCATGGGATGTTCAAAGCTTGGCATATTTCTTTATAACCTAACCCTGCTTTAAATGTCTCCACAACTGTATCCCTTACCTGTCTGGTGTGTTCCTTGGCCTTCATGATGCTGTTTGTTCATTAACCACTTGCTTACTGGGCACTTAAACCCCCCTCAGTCCCAGACCAATTTTCAGCTTTCAGCGCTGATGCACTTTGAATGACAATTGCGCGGGCATACAACACTGTACCCAAATTAAATTTTTATCATTTTTTTCCCACAAATAGAGCTTTCTTTTGGTGGTATTTAGTTACAGCTCGGAGTTTTATTTTTTGCTAAACAAACAAAAAAAGATGCAAAAAAAAAAAAAAAAAAATCATGTTTTAATAGTTTGTTATAAAATTTTGCAAACGGGTCATTTTTCTCCTTCATTGAAGTGCGCTGATAAGGCGGCACTGATAGGCTGCATTGGTGGGCACTGATGGGCTGCATTGGTGGGCACTGATAGGCTGCATTGGTGGGCACTGATAGGCTGCACTGGTGGGCACTGATAGGCATAGTTAAGGCGGCACTAATAGGCACAGATAAGGCGGCACCGATGGGCACAGATAAGGCGGCACTGATGGGCAAAGATGGGCACAGATAAGATGGCACGGATGGGTGGCACGGATAAGTGGCACGGATGGGTGGCACGGATGGGCACTGATAGGTACCACAGATAGATGGGACTGATGGGCACTGATAGGTGGCACTGATAGGTGGCTCTGATAGGTGGCACTGCTGGGCACTGATGGGCGGCACTGCTGGGCACTGATGGGCGGCACTGCTGGGCACTGATGGGCGGCACTGGGGTGCAGCACCTTTGAGGCAGATTGGGTGGCACTGTGGGTGGCACTGTGGGTGGCACTGTGGGTGGCACTGTGGGGTGGCACTGTGGGTGGCACTGTGGGTGGCACTGTGGGTGGCACTGTGGGCACTATGGGCACAGACGGGGGGCACTTACTTTTACTTTTAGTTCTACTTCAGGATGGCACTGCGGGAGGCAGGTGGGCACTGGCAGGTGGCATGTGGTGCCTTGCATTGCTGGCCGTGATCGGGACTGATGTCCCGATCACGGCCGCCGGTGATCGCCTTTTTTTTTTCTCCTCGCGCTGACAGGAATAATAGCCGATTACCGGCTCCGTTCTATCACATGATCAGCTGTCATTGGCTGACAGCTGATCACGTGATAAGGGGTCGGGATCGACCCCTTACACGGATCGATGATCAGGCGAGTCTCACGGACTCGCCGATCACAGAGCGCGCCGCGCGCGCCCCTCAGGGGGCGCGCAGGCCGCTCGTAACCGGGATGACGTCAATAGACGTAGTCCCGGAAATCTAGGTCCGCGCTAATGCCGTCATTCGGCAATAGCGCGGATCCCAAGTGGTTAAGGTTCTCTAACAAACCTCTTCACAGAACAGCTGTATTTATACTGAGATTAAATTACACACAGGTGGACTCTATTTAATAATTAGGTGACTTCTGAAGGCAATTGATTCACTTAGATTTTAGTTGAGGGCATCAGAGTAAAGGGGGCTAAATAAAAATGCACGCCACACTTTTCAGATATTTAGTTGTAAAAAAATATATATAATTTTTCTTCCACTTCACAATTATGTGCCACTTTGTGTTGGGCTATCACATAAAATCCCAGTAAAATAAATTTACATTTTTGGTTGTAGCATGACAAAATGTGAAAAATGTCAAGGGGTATGAATACTGTTTCAAGGTACTGTAGAATCCTTTGTTTATGGATAACAGAAGATATGCATATTCTAAGAGCACAAAAGAGACCCATGTAAAAATAAAGTACCTATTCTGTTGTACATAAGAAAACACAGAAAAATAGCATTGGTTCTTCTTGATAACTCTAGGAAAATGAATCATCCAAATTGAAAGAGCTTGTCAGATAGAAGAGAATTACGGAGAGGTCCACGTCACTGTGTGTCAGCAATAGAAAATATTTCAGAATCAGTTATATCATGTAAACCTAAATAAACCCTAAAAGGTCATAAAGCTCTCTGCTGTAAATTTTCTTTCTTACTTACTGTACCATAGCACTGAAGTCAAAATAAGAGAACATTCCATGATGCACTGAAAGAAAAGTACATTTTAAATGGTCTTTATTACTGAAATAATGTTATAAAATATGTAATTTCAGGTAAGACTCAGTTAAAAGAACATTCAAAAAAGGAGCTAATGTCTCACAGTCAGATAAAGGACATGAAACTTAAGTCTGTTTTATGTATAAGTAGATTGTAATCGTAGAGTGTGATGGAGGACAGGAGGGGCTGCAGTGTGTGTAAGTGGGGCAGGGGTGTGGGTACATTTTTTTTAATAAGTGGGGGATAAACCAAGCAGACATCTTGCTAGGTCACTTAAACAGAAAAAAGCTGCTTCTTACATTTCTAAGATTGAAACTCCATCTGACACGTTAGTTTATGAGACTGAAGCCATAGCTTATGAATTTCGTTCCTTCTACCAGTACCTATATCATGTCCACAAATCCAATAATGAAGCTGGATCGAGGCATTCTCTGATTCAAGACTACTTATCACAGGCTAACCTTCCTAATCTATCTCCTTCATCCCTAAAACCCTTGGAAGCTGCGATTTCCCCCTTAGAATTATGTGCTGCCTTAAAATCCATGGCCAAAGGTAAGGCACCTGGTCCAGATGGCCTTTCAGTTGCATATCACATTGCATTTCAAAATATGCTACTTCGTGTTTTGGTGACCTAAATTAACACCTTTGCTACAGGGAGAGCACTGAGACCAGAAACACTACATGCACATATCACTGTTTTTCTGAAGCCGGGGAAAGATCCTAGCCAATGCAAAAGTTACAGACTGATTTTACTTCTAAATATCGATGCAAAACTGTATGCAAATGTATTATCGACTAGACTTTTGCCTTTGCTCCCTTTTTGGATCTCTAAAGACCAAAAAGGCTTCACCAAGGGGGTGGGGATGAGCGAGCGCCCCCCCCCCCCGAACTGTACCAGGCCGCGTGCCCTCAACATGAGGGGTGGATGCTTTGGGGAAGGGGAGTCCTGCGGCCCTCCCACCCAAAAGCACCTTGGCCCCATGTTGATGAGGACAAGGGCCTCTTCCCGACAACCCTAGCCGTATTTAAATGAGTATGGGGTACATCGTACCCCTACCAATTCACCGTAGGGGAAAAAAACACACAACACAGTTTTTAAAGTAGTTTATCAGTCAGCTCCGGGGGTCTTCTTGCCAGGCTCCTCCTCTATCTTCTGCTCTTTTGCCACTCTTTTGCTAGTGGGGAGCCCAGCTTTCTCGTTCGTCATTGTCGACCGGGGGTCTTTTCCCAACTTTGTGGGTCTTCTTCCAACTTCTCCGCGCTTTCCAGCCTCTTCTTCTGCCGGGCTCCTCCGCTATCTTCTTCCAGCTCTTTTACTAGCATTGGCCGGGTCTTCTCGTTCACCGTCGCCATCACTGCTGCCAGAGAGAGCGTTGTGTCAACATCGGAAGAAGATAAGAAGGAGAAAGAAGAGCAAGTCGGTGGCGGCGGTGATGGCGAACGAGAAGACCGGGCCAACGCTAGTAAAAGAGCTGGGAGAAGATAGCGGAGGAGCCTGGCAGAAGAACCGAAGAGCGGGAGAAGAGGCCAGAAAGCACGGAGAAGTCAGAGGAAGACCCCCAAAGTCGGAAAAATACCCCCTGTCGGCAACAATGAGGAACAAGAAAGCCGGGCTCCTCCGCTAGCTAGTGAGAAGACCCCCGAAGTCGGAAGAAGACCCACGGAGCTGGCTAATAAACAACTTTAAAAATCTGTTTTGTGTTGTTTTTCATTACCACTTTTCCCCCCAGGTGAATGGGTAGGGGTACGATGTACTCCATACTCATTCACACTTTAAAACCCATACCAGGTGACAGGGCTTGCAAGGTGTCAATCTTGCCGATGGAAACGGCAACATTGACTTCCTTCGCTAGTTCTGTCGTACCTGAAGTCACGTTCAAAATGAATGGACTTTAGTCCGTGTGTGGGCAAGTCCGTTCATTTGGAAAGTCCCACAGATCTACGCCAAAAGTATGGCTCATTGTCCCCGGGAAAAGTCCGTTCAGGTGTGGGCATGTGTGGGCAAGTCCGCTCGTTCGGAAAGTCCAGTGGACCTCCGCTGGGAAGTCCGGCGGATTGTCCGCCGGATGGTCTGATCGTGTGTATGCGGTATCAGTCAATGTTTCTCAACTCCAGTCCTCAAGTATCCCCAACAGGTCATGTTTTCAGGATTTCTCTCAGATGAAATGGCTGTGACAATTACTAAGGCAGTAATAGAGTGCTGGAGTTGAGAAACATTGCTCTAAGTAATATGTCTTATAATATTGGATAATGTTTTGATACTTTACTTAAAGGGGTTGTAAAGGTAAATGTTTTTTCACCTTAATGCATTCTATGCATTAAGGTGAAAAAACATCTGACAGTGCTTCCGCCCCCAGCCCCCCGTTTTACTTACCTCACCCTTCGAAAGTCCCGCGCTCGTCCCCCGACGTCCTTTCCACTGTTCAGCCTGGCTGCTGATTGGCTGGAGTGGATGGATGGAAAGCAGCGCAGCTCGCGCTGCTGTCAATCACATCCACTGACGCGGAGCTCCGGGGGCGGGGCTGTGTGATACAGATGCTACAGATGCTTCTCACCATGCGAGGGAGCTTGCATGAATGTGAGGCCGCGTACACACGCGGGGACTGTTCGCCCAACTTTGTCCGCTGAACAGTGTTTCGGCAAACAGTCCGCTCGTGTGTGGGCTTTCAGCGGACAGTTTCAGCGAACAGTCCGCTGAACAAGGTTTTTCGGAAATTCCGAAAAACTGTCCGCTGAAACAAGTCCCCTCGTGTGTAGGCTTGTTCGTCAAACTAAGTTCCGCGCATGCTCAGAAAGGATTTACACGCCGAAAGTTATAATGCAGTGTATAGGACGTCGTATTTTTCGTCCCGTCGTACGTGCCGTTCACGTCATCGCGCACGGTTTCAGCAAACTGTTTGTCCGTCGTGTGTGGCCATGTCCGTCCATGCTAATTTTGAGCGGACTGTTTGCCGAAACTGTTTGACGGACAAAGTTGGGCGAACAGTCCCCGCGGCCTGAGAAGCATCTGCGGGAGGAAGCAGAGACAGCCACCGAGGGACCGCAGAAGAGCAGGTTCGGGGCCACTCTGTGCAAAAAGAGCTGCACAGTGGAGGTAAGTATAACATGTTTGTAATTTTAAATTTAAAAAAAAATTACTTTACAATCCCTTTAATTTGTTATGCGGGTATCTTGAAAGTTATTAATTGAAGATATTTGGCTGTTATATTGCATTGTTTGATGTATGGATGCTTTTGTATCTTTTCAATAAACATTTATTGGACAAAAAATATTAGAAACTATTGACAAGAAGCTGTAATAAATAGGAAGGGAAGAAGTACCTCTATTATATATGATGTTCAGCACCAGCTGAACTGACAAATGGTCGCATTTGGACGAACCTCTGAACAAATAAAATTCAATCCAAAACTTTGTTTGGACCAAACTTTGGGTTTCATCCCTAGTTAGCAAAAATAGATGTGTATCTGGACCATGGCAGACCTAGATTGAAAAAGGATCTCCTTGAGTGCGGAATTAGAAGGAAGAACCATATAGTATTTTAAGAAAAATTCTTCTTTCCTACTTAAATATCTTTTGTTTATAAACAACTGTAAAAACTTCAACAGTTTTCAGGCAATTTATATAAATATAGTATTAGTTTAAGTCACTTTATGCTTACAAAGTATTTTAGGTACCAAAAATAATCTGCAGCTGAGAAAATATATCTTATACATAAATTTCAGTTACCCCAGCAATTGCAAAAACAACGTTTATTTGTTAAATAAAGTATCCATTTTCAAACAGTATTTCTTTATTTGGTGACATTTAAATGCTCTAATGTTAAAAACTGTAGCCACACATCATTCCGATGAATCACTGTGTTTGTAAATGATCTGTAAAGAGTTATATTATTGTTATACATTAAGGTTTAAAAAAATAAATTTGCATATATTTTAAAGACGAATGGAATCTAAAACATGGTAGCTTTATAACATGATTATTCTCCTTAAATTATTATTCACTGCAGTCCTAGGGTTGCAATTTACATGCCTGATGTAAAAAATGTTTTAGGACTGCATCAGCATTCATCTCACATTGCACTGACGCTGCTGAAAAATGGGCTACATGTGTACTGTACAAAGCAATAAAATTGTTCAGAACACATTGATTTAAATACAGTTAACTGTTCCTTTAAAGGAAAACTGCCAACTGCCATGGATTTTTGTGCAAGCTTTTAAATATATTCATAACTTCAACCAGTTTCTTTTTAGAAAGAAACTATATTGAGTTGGGGACAGATTTGTTTAGTTAAAAAAGTTGTAATTTTTGTGTGTTTATTTTTCCCTTTAACCACTTCCTGCCGAGCATATAGCAGATTGACGGCTGGGCGGTGTATCTTTTATATGATGTCCAGCAGGGGGAGCGTGCAGCTCAGTTATCATTGGTGCTGTGTGTCACTCTGACACGCCACATCTCCGATCGCGGTAAGGAGCCTCTGACAGAGTGTCCTTACCATGTGATCAGCTGGGACCAATCACAGCTGATCACAGCATGAACCAGGATGTGCCAGTAAATGGCTTTCCTCGGTTCATGCTGACAGGGAAAGCCGATTTGTGACTCTCCCTGTTTGAGGGGGGGGTCTGCGTTGATAATCAGCACATTGATTACCAGTGCAGCCCCCGTGAAAGGTGCTCATCAGCTGCCAATCAGTGCATACCAGCTGCCAGTCTGTGAACAAACAGTAACGCCTGTCAGTACCCATCAAAGTGCCAATAAGTGCCCAGAAATATGCCAATCAGTGCCCAGAAATGTGCCAATCAGTGCCCCATCAGTAATGCTTGTCAGTGCCCTTTAGATGCCCATCAGTAATGGCTGTCAGTAGCTCCTCATCAGTGCTGCCTATCCAGTGCCATCTTCCAGTACCCATCAGTGCCACCTATCAGTGCCCATCAGTGCCATCTATTAGTGCCCATCAGTGCTGCCTATCAGTGCCACCTATTAGTGTCCATCAATGCCACCTATTAGTGCCCATCAGTGCCCATCAGTGCTACATATCAGTGTAGCCTATTGGTGCCCAACAATGTTGCATATCAGTGCCGCCTATCAATGCCCATCAATTCTATATATCAGCGCCTCCTCATCAGTGCCCATCAGTGACACCTCATCAATGTCAATTAGTGCCGCTTCATCAGTGCCCATTAGTGCAGCCGCATCAGTGCTCATCAGTGAAGGAGAAAACAACATTTTATAACAGAAACAAAGAAAACCTTTTTTTTTTTAAATGTAAGTCTTTTTTTTTGTTTAGCAAACAATAAAAACCACAGAGGTGATCAAACAACACAAAAAGATAGCTCTATTTATGGGAAGAACATAATAAAAAGTTAGTTTGGGTACAGTGTTATATGACCCCGCAATTGTCATTCAAAGTGTGACAGCACTGAAAGCTGAAAATTGCCCTTGGGCAGGAGGGGGGTGCCCAGTATTGAAGTGGTTAAAGGGACAGTTAACTGTATTTAAATGCATGTGTCCTGAACAATTTGTTACTGTTTATATAACATTTTTATTTAATAAATAAACATTTATTGTGAGGTATACCCCTGACACTAGTGTTGCAAAGCCATAAGGGTTTCCAGTGAAAGAACATCATAAAATGTGTGATTTCAGCCTTCATCTCTCAAACTGATTGTCCATAGACCTTGTAGTCTACAGAAAGCTTGATTAGGTCATCACAATGAACGGAGGTAGTCACTGGTGGTCACTGCAGAGTGATACTGAACCTCTGATTAACAATTCTGAGCTAAGCATACTTGTTTCCCATGGAGCATTTCTAACACTGTTGATGCTGCTGCCATTGACTATTATGTAAGTATTATTAATTGAGCTAAGACATTTTTAATAAGGAAGAGCCAAACACCCCATGCGAACAAGCAAAAAACTTGAACGAACACACAAACTCTATGGGACATAAACATGAAAGCTCAAAAGTGCTCATTTTAAAGGCTTATATGCAAGTTATTGCCATAAAACATGTTAGGGACCTGGGTCCTGCCCCAGGGAACATGTATCAATGCAGGGGACATGTACCCTTGTCTTTTTTTATTGGTGAGTTTTATCTGTGTTGCCGAGACCCGACAATTCATTACAGCCACGATCAGTTTTAGATGACAATTTTTCCTTTAGAAATTTCATTTTGCTGCGGTATTGTTCTAAACACAGGAAAAATGCCCCACTTTACAGACATACTATAGACACACCCCAGGCATGATATTTAAAGGATTATTTCATTTTTATTGTTTCACTTTAAGCATAAAAAAATCACTGGTTCCGAAAAAACTAAAATTTTTAAAAAAAACTTGCATTGATACATGTCCCCTGAGGCAGGACCCAGGTCCCCAAACCTTTTATATGGCAATAACTTGCATATAAGCCTTTAAAATGAGCACTTTTGGTTTTTCATGTTAGTGTCCCATAGACTTTAGTGGTGTTCCGCGGCTTTCGAATTTGCCGTGAACACCGCATAATGTTCGTTCCGAACGGCCGAACAACCAAAGTTCATCCTGAACTTATGCTCAGGCTGAACCATTCATTCATCCCTAGTTTTTAATAAAGATATGCAGTGAACACTATTGTTGATTTTTCATCTCTCAAGCTCTTATTATATCTGGGCCTAATTCCAACTGGGTTTGATTGTAGATGAATTTAACTTGCATACCAACAAGCGCTTACAGACATCTTATATTTTAGGAATTTGTGCTTAAAGGTGAGCAGTTTGTATGAAACCAGTTGAAAAAGGAGAGCACTTGGTGTATTGCTGACCTTTATTCAAAAACACTTGAAAATGTATATTTGAGCTGGTGTAGCCATGAATATTGCACTTTTTTATGTAATTCACTGTTTGTTCTTGAGAGATAGAATATTTTGATGTGTTATTTTTGAATATTTTATCATGCTTTAATGAATATTAGTGTATAAACATTTTTGTTTGCACTATTGAAACTATGGGCATAACACTATGGGCATAATAAAATCCTCTTACATATTGCTACTCCTCTACACCTTTTCACAGATTTGAACTACAAGCATGCCTCATAGCAAAATAACACACGCACACACACACACACACACACACACACACACATATATATATATATATATTAGGGCTGTTACTGATTAATTGTGTTTGATTCATTGATTTTATTTAAACGATTAATCGACTAATTTTGATTAATTATAATGCACGTACAGATCCAACTACTTTTAGCTGATCATTGCAACTCTGCATTAGCCAGTGGTAAATGTGATATAAACTATATACAATCACCCAACACTAGTTTCCATAACCATGACTTAACTTTACAGTTCACACAAATACGTTTTAAATTCAAACTGTAGCACTGACGTAAGTATTATTTTTTTCCACAGTAGCGTGACAATCCCTCCACCTCCGGTCTAACTAATCACTCTCACCTTATGGCATGGACCCTGGTGCAAACAGGTGGTCATGCAAGCAGGTATCAAAAGGGTTAACACGGACCATAAACTTCTCTCACGTCTCCTTAGATCTCAGCAAGGACACCAGGTCATGGGTAGAAAGAAAAGATCTAAGTGTTCACCGCTTAAGTATAAGATTAAATTTTTGTGTTCAAACACAAACTACACACATAAAGATGATAAAAACACAGCATGTAAAGCCGACAATTGTGTTACTTCCGTACGGAAGCAGCGGGTGACTTCATGTGTAGCTCCTCCCCCAGAGAGGTGAATACCGATCAAAATAATTTTGATCGATCCAAAAAAATTAACCAATCAATTATATATACTGTATATATATATATATATATATATATATATATATATATATATATTTATTTATATATATATATATATATATATATATATATATATATATGCACAAAAGTCCAAAGGGTTACTGCACTTAAAAACTTTATTTATTTGTTCAAAGATTTGTAAAGTTACATCTCAGAAAGTGTTCAAAAAGATTTCCGTTTCGGGCTCACATGCTTACACCCTTCCTCAGGTCAAAACACATCTAACATTTTGTTCACAAACATTGCAATTTATCATTTTTCCCCAAAAAATCACATATGGAATCAATCTATGGTTAATTGCTCATTAGTACAATTGTATTTGTTCGTTCCTTAATCATTTCACACCACTGATATATAAATGGTTAACCATGTAGAGACTCATCTCACTATTCACGCAGGAAACATCACATTGTAATTCTGCAGAAAAAATATATATATACGTACTGTATGTAAAAAACATCATGATCCAAATACTTATAGCAGTGATGGCGAACCTTGGGACCCCAGATGTTTTGGAACTACATTTCCCATGATGCTCATGCACTATGCGGTGTAGTTGAGCATCATGGGAAATGTAGTTCCAAAACATCTGGGGTGCCAAGGTTTGCCATCACTGACTTATAGACTTGACATAGGAGATTTGGGACATACACATATGCCATTGCTATTTATATTTGTCACTACATTGGTAGTTTGACAGGGATCTTTTTACGTAAGCTGGAAGGCAGCTCCACTTTCCTCTTTTTGTTTAATTGAATTATTTGACTACACTTGTGGAGTTTCCTTTGGGGAGCAAGAAGCTCAGCACACACCTAAGCACAGAACTCCAATTAGAATACATGCCATCTAGATAAAGGAAGGCCCATAGATGTGGTGTTCTTGTATTTTGCAAAATCATTTGATACAGTTCCCCAAAAACATTAACTGTACAGTAAGGTCCGTTGGCATGGACTATAGCATGAGAAAATTGATTGAAAACTGGCTATGGGGTGAGTTCAGAGGGTAGTGATAAATGGGAAGTACTCGAAATGGTCTGGGGTGGAAAGTGGGGTTCCTCAAGATTTTGTTCTGGGACCAATCCTGTTTAATTTATTCATAAATGACCTGGAGGATGGGATAAACAGCTCAATTTCTGTATTTGTGGATGATACTAAGCTAAGCAGGGCAGTAACTTCTTCAAAGAATGTGGAAACCTTGCAAGAAGATCTGAACAAATGAATGATGTGGGCAACTACATGGCATATGAGGTTTAACCCCCCTGACAGTATTCCCGAGTCTGGCTTGGGGTGGAATTTTTATACCAAAAACGGTATCCCCGAGCCTGACTCGGGACTGCATCGCTGGATCCAGGAGGAGGTTTACTTACCTTCTCCCTTGGATCCAGCGTTGTCTCCCCGCTGTACGAGCGAGCCGTGTCTCGCTCGTTCTATCACGGACCCGATCTCCGTTCCCTGCGAGAGTTGCGACGCACGGGGACGGAGATCGGCGCCAAATTCAAAAAGTGAAACACACAGTATACATACAGTATTTCACCTCCCCTTTGTCCCTAGTGGTCTGCCCAGTGTCCTGCATGCAGTTTTATATAATAAAAACTGTTCTTTCTGCCTGGAAACTGGAGATTGTCCATAGCAACCAAACTGTCACTTTACATCAAAAATGGTTTTAGACCAGCTAGAAAACAGCGATAATAAATTGGAATCATTCGCAGAATTGAGCGATAGCGATTTGTGGGGAGATCCATCATCAAATGCTGAAAAGTAATGACAGTGACAATTCTGCAACTGACCAAATTTCAGTGTTTTTGATTTGCTTACATTATTGAATAATTTTTATTATTGTTATATTATTATTTGGTACAATTATTTATAGTTATTTATTATATTATATTATAATTTATGATTTCATTTTTCAAACTTTATCATACCCGGGATGTCTGCTAGACTCTGGTTTGGACAGATTTAAGAGAGTTATTCCTAAGAATTACAGGACTACAATATAAAACACTGAATTTTCATGCAAAATAATGGTACCGCTTTTAGCACCTAAAATCCGAAATAATCGTACCGCCAGGGAGGTTAATGTAGAAAAATTTAAAATAATGCATTGCAATAATATGGATGCAATCTACTCACTAGGGGGAGAACCTCTGGGGGAATGTAGGATGAAAAAGCTCCTGGGGTCCTAGAAGATGACAGTGTCAGCAATGGCATGCAATGCCAAGCTGCTGCAAGCAAAGCAAACAGAATATTGGCATGCATTAACCTCCCTGGCAGTAATCCAGAGTCTGGCTCGGGTTGGGATTTTAGTACCATAAGTGGTAACCCCGAGCCAGACTCGGGATCGCATCGCTGAATACAGGGAGAGGTTACTTACCTTGTCCCCTGGATCCAGCGATGTCCTCTGTGCTGTGTCACCGTCTGCTGGCTTTGCTGACCCCTTATATCAACAGGAAGGATACCTGCATGCAGCAAGCCATCACTCCGGAGCAGAGGCTCATCGCCACGTTGCGCTGCTTGGCGACAGGGAGAAGCCTTCAGGACCTCAAGTTCTCTACAGGCATCTCCCCCCAGGCTCTGGGGATCATTATTCCAGAGACCTGTTCTGCCATCATTCAGGTCCTGCAGAAGGCATATATGAAGCTAAGTTTTATCCTTAAACATCACATTCTATGTATTTCATGATTGCTAATGTCTTGCATTTCTTTCCTCATTCCCTAATTACCATCATTGCAATATGCTCTAATTCATATGCTCTGCCCCTTTGTCCTCATGCATATTTGCCTCACTAACTTCCCCACCATGCTCTTCTTGGCCCATAAAACTATAGTCTAGTCACTTAACAATGTTTTTTGTCAGCTCCATAGTATTGCTTTCCCCTAAACACCCCCTAAAATGTCTACAAATGTGATGTGTATGCTTCAATTCATGCGAAGTGACCTTTTTTAAATTTTTGGGGTTGTGCCAAACTCATTAGGAACCCCCCTCCCCCCAACTGCTAGGTTAGCTGATAGCAATCCTCTATCTGCTGACTTGACCAAACCTAATACACACTATACCTACCTTTTTGATGGTCACATTTATGGATGAATTCACCAAAGCATGTAGTGCAAGGGCCTGCCTCAATACTTTCAAATGCTATTTTTTTTTTAACAGATTTATTTTCTTGATATGTAATAGCAGAATGTCAAAATGTGCTTCAATTTTGTTTTCATTTTGTTATTATGACACTTCTTACCTGTCCCGTGGGCTGCCAATAAGTAAGGAGGGGCTTCACAAAGTATCACACATTATTTAGGCATTCAGCTCTCACACCAGTGGAGAGGGTTACCTGTCCTAAACATCCCTCCTCATTTTTTAGCAAGGGCCCATCATATGGGGGGGATGGGGGGGTGATGACTCTCATAAGGGGACCTTATACTTTAGGCTTTAAATACTCAGTTCCCAAATGTTATACGAATTAGGACCAAAAATGTGGGTGTCTAATCTGCTTGCAATGTTGATTTGTCAAATTACTAATTTTTGTTCTTGTTTCACTCCACAGTGTCCTTCAAAGCCACAGGAATGGCAGACTGTGGCCTCCCACTTTGCCATTTTTTTTTAAGTTGTGCCTTTTTCACCAACAGTGCAAACCCAAGTGCAGAGCGAGATGAGGGGACAGTCTCTTCTTCTGATAATCTAATAATGTTGTGGGTCTGCTACACACACCTTCTTTTTGTAACTAATGTATGTAGTGCATTACTGACCATAATCGTGCTCATTTTCAGCACCATGGCAGGAAAATGGCATGATTGTCCAAATTTACACATCACTGTGGGTGCTTTTTACTAAAGGCACATCCACTATGCACTACAAGTGCACTGCAAAAGTACACCTGAAACTGCACTCGGAGTGCAAAGTGGAGTTGCCTTTATTAAATCACACTCCTTCTCAGCACAAACTAAAATTGTACTACAAATACATTTTATGCGCAATGAAAAAGGAAGCCACACATTGTTGATAATTAAACTTTTTAATACAAGCACATTCACATGTGCGTTTCGAAAAGGTTTTTACAACAAACCAAGAAATTGTGTGTATCCAAAACAGAGTTTAATCATAATTTTGTTTCCTTGTTGTTTTTGTGTAAACAGGCATGTATTAAACCGTAAATTACTGGACACAGGAACTTACAAAGTTCAACTTTGAAAAGTGAAGACAATATCAGACATGAGTATGTACAAACTGGGCTGATATTGCCTTCATCACATGGGGTGTCACCCCTGAAAAAAACAAATTTGGAAGATGTACACAGTGTGTCAACATGTGCTATCTCCAATCATGGGGGATCAATGTACATGCTTTGGGGCTGCAACCCCTTCATCTTAGACACTTTCCACAAAACATGTACATTGATCCCCCATGATGGGAGATAGCGCATGTTTACACACTCTGTGCATCTTCCAAATTTGGAATTTCGATAAATACAACAATTTTGTTTTTAAAATAGCAAAAATAAAACCCTATCTAGTTTTTGTTGTTTCACACTCTCCCCAAAACATCAATGATGTTCTTCATTTTATTTTTTACATCATTGATGTTTTGTTGGATAATTTCCAAATCCCGATTGCACCCCATTATCTCCCCGATCAAGATCTGGGCACTTTCACTGGTAAAACGGGAATCTTCTTCCACATCACCTACAAAACAAAGCAAACAAACACACCATGTAATCCAAATATGGTGATATACACTGATGAGCTTACCGGAAGCTGTGTTCTCCGACACTCACCTGTTGTGGTGACAATTTGTCCAACCGCCACGATCTCTCCTTCCTCTTCCTCCTGCTCCTGCTCTTCTGTTTCTGCTTTTGGAAGTTGCCCTTTTTTGGGAGGTGTGGGGTCCCTGGTGTCCTCATACTTGCCGAGTCTTCTCTTCCCTATGAGAATGTAAACAAAGAATAATTAGCACACAGAGGGCAGAAATAGGAATCTGAAACATTGCTTGGAAGTGTTGTACAATTGTGTTTTTGGGCCGAGTTACAAGGTGAGAACATTATTGGGGCCACTTTGTTAAGCTGGAATACTTCCCTGCAGAACGATGTTTCTTACGAATGAATGAAACCATGAACTTGAAAGTGGCCATTTTAAAATGCACAACATGAAATCAAAGCACATGGAGGAGTATGCAAGCAAGAATAATCATATGAACACACGACAACTACTTAATTTTTTTAAGAACACGCTTGATCCTTAGGTACTGCTCGTGCTCCCTCAGTTTCAGTTCTGACCAGCGTTTTCTCAGTTGATCCTTGGATCGGCGTACCCCAAAATTCTTATGAAGACTGTTCACAACTTTAGTCATGATCTTGGCCTTTCTGATATTTGGGTTTGGGTAAGGGCTATACTTCCCATCATAGTCGGTCCTGTTCAATATGTCGACCATCTCCATCATCTCTCCAAAAGACATATTTGAGGCCTTAAATCTTGTCTTCCTGGATCGGGACGTTTCAGGCTCCGGGCTTTCCTCCCCCTCCTCCTCGTTAGTGGAACTATTATTAGTGCGCACCTGCGTTCTCTCCACCATGTGCTCTCCCCACTGCACCAGAATCAAAGGGGCGGGGAATAGTCTAGAAAGAACGTCAGGGGCGGGGGCGGAGTTTCATGCATGCACACTGTATATAAAACGCAACACGCGTGTATCGTCCGTAGGATCTGGGAAGAGAGTGAGGCGCGGACGTGACGAACGTGCAAACGAAGGTACAATTTTAAACTTGGTGCTTCACTAGACTAGACTGCTTTTATATAAGCTGATGTTGGGACAAGATTAGGGGGGTTTTTAATGGCATTATTAGTATTTGAGGGTTTGTCTTGTGTTGTGTCTTGCAGACAATATGGATCCATTCCAAAATGAAAATTTTATGGGGCTATTCCTAGAACTCTACAAGGAGATGCCCTGCCTGTGGCAGTTCCACAACAAGTTTTATGCCGACATAACAAAGAGGAATGCAGCACTGGAGAAACTGCTTTCTTTGGTGCAGATCATGGTCCCCACGGCAGACATGGCCTATCTGAATAGGAAAATTGGGGCCATGAGGATTACATATTTCAGGGAAAGAAAGAAGCACCTGGAGTCCTTGAGAGCAGGAGATCCAGATGCCGTTTATTCCCCCAGGATGGTTCACTTTGACAGGCTGCATTTTCTTGTAGACCAGGGGGTACCCAGGCCACCACTCAGGCCACCACTCTCCAGGCTTCCTTCAAGGCATCCTTCACCCCCAGCTAAGGCTTCTGATGTCCAACCTGGGCCTTCCAGGCAGCAACATGTGGTGAGGCCCAGCTTGAGACAGGTATTGCATTGTTGAACATATTTCTTGTGTAACATTTAATGATGTTAACTAGATGTTCTTATTGATCAGTAAGTTGTGATTTATCAAAATGGTTTACATATCAAGAGACAGTAGTGACCAAAAATGATTGGGATGGGAAAGAAAAATGCTGGGCTCAGAATGATAGTCTGTTCTATTTGGTAACATTCAATAAACAAAAGCCAGGAACACAAAATGGTGTGATTGATGATCAAAAAACTATGTCCCCTTTTCATACACAGGAAGACCTCAGTCGGGGGGAGGCTGTGGCAAGTGGCAGCCAGGAGGTCGAACAACGCCCTCCTCCTCGTGCCCCAACTACAGGAGCCCAGCCACAGCCTCGAAGGATGCCTGGAGGGAAGTGCCCAAGGAAGACGAGAGAGTGATGGCCTGGGTTCAGTCTGGTCTGCCAGAAGATGCAGCCTCTTGAAGATCCACATCCTGGGGACATAAATGGCATCTGAATTTCCTGTTCTCTAGGACTTCGGGACCAGACTTCTCTCCCTGAGATATGTATTCCTCAGGCCACCAATTTTTTATATTCTAATTTGTTCATGTCTGCCCTGGGGGCCAAAGGGTGCACCAAAGTAAGAAGTTTATCCAGCGCTGCGTTCCTATTTTTATTTTATAGCGACCAAAATAAAGGTTTTTTTTGTTTGATGAAATACTTGTGTATGTGTTTTCCTTCCAAAAGGCCAGTTTATTTGTGAGCAGGCAGGTACATTTTAAAAATACAAAGTGAAATGAATAACAAGGGGTACCAACACTAAACAACCTCCTGTAGATTAAAAAAGAAAAACCAAAGATAAAAAATAAAATTATGTTGTTGTGGTAAGTTTACACACAAAAAACACCCCAAAAAAAGGAGAAATTAGCAAACTGTCTTTAAAGGAGATTTTTAGGAAATAAAAATAAAAAAACATCCAAAAAAGAATAAACAAAATCTAAAATTGTGTAGATGTGACGCAAACTAAAATTGTATTGCTGAAATGGTTAAAAAAGAGTAATGAAATACGTTCGGGAGAAGTATGTGTGACTATGAGCATCAAAAGAAGTTCGTTCTTGCAGCATTGTAAAGAACAAGAGAATGCGTTTGATGAATGAATTTTTAAAATAACAGCATGACGAATGTGCTATATCGCTTACGAGCAGTAGTTTTACCTGAACGAGCGCTTCCGTGCCGGAATTTGAATGTGAGCATGCGTGGCACTTTGTCCGTCGGAGTAGGCTACACATGATCGGGGTATGTCCTATCGAACCAGTTTGTCGGAAAATATTTCCAACAAGTTGGAAAATTTGGTCCGACAGATATTCCGACGGAAAAAGTCTGATGCATACCACACGGTCCGATAGGACACATTCCGACGGATTCTCCGACCGTGTGTACAAGGGCTAAGAGTGGTTAGGATGTAGAATTCTCTTCCATAGGTAGCGGTTTCAGTGGGGAGTATTGGTAATTTCAAAGAGTAAATACAATGTAATACTGACATAAAATAACACATAGGTTGGACTTGATGGACTTGTGTCTTTTTTCAACCTCACCTACTATGTAACTATGTAACTATAAGTATTATAGATGAATATTGCACCCAAGATACTAGACGACACCAGCAAACTAGATCTCAACCTCTTTATTGTATAGTCACACAGAATATATATATATATATATATATATATATATATATATATATATATATATATATATATATATATATATATATCACACAAATCAGATAAGAGTTTGATAATGCTATACAAACAGTACTATAATTAACATAGCTAAGGAACAGCCCACATAACCTTTAATCTATTTAAACAGTAAGCTAATCAACTTAAACATATAGCATCCCACAATAGTTTGATAACAAGGTAAAGTTGACACAATATTAATCACATCTCCAAGAGCAGACAGAGAGAAACAGTAGATGACTCAATTAACAATGGAAATGCACACCTAGGAGACACACAATGGGAGAGACATGCTTAACAATAAACACATAACACCTTAATATTTTATGCAACTTCCTAAAAATAAGATAATATACAGTACATGGGTAGATAATATACATGGGTAGAGCCTGCCCATAAAAGTTTGATAAGATTTGGCAGCTATGGTTGGACTGCAGTTCAACTACTTAATTCTTTAATAATCTCTATACCATAAAAATCTGCTATCTTCAATACATAAATATAAATAAATAAAAAAACTGTGCTTGGTGTATACAATGTGAAAAATGAAATAATTACAATTAAAGTCAACAGCAGCACTCATAATATTATACACAGCAATATACCAAAAAAAATAAAAAAAAATGTTGTGCTGTCACATAAATGGAGCAATCTTCACAAAAAAGTGCTGTTAAATAAATTGAAAGTCCAAAAAATGTATTAATTAATCAGTTTAGTGTCCAGAAACCAAATAAAGTGATAGACAGAAATGTGCAAGTATCCTCTGGTTCATATTAGGTGCAAAACCCGCTGATTCCCATAGGAAATCATGGCAAATATATTCTTTTACCAGATAATTAGACCTATCAAGGTCTGTATTTTCATCAGTGAGCGTTACGCCTCATACTAGGTATAGACCACCTCTGCTGTTCAGCCGCTTGTGGATACCTATGATGGAAGTCACCACAAACAAATATCTTTAAGGAATCCTCGGACCTGGTCATACAGTATACCAATGAGAAGAGAAAAAACTCATTGTGCAGCATCCAATAAAATAATAGACATTTAATAAAATAATCTACTTACAGCAGCAAAGTTAAAACAGGCATTGGAAAAACAAAAATTTGTCGCACACCCTCCAAGGGCGTCACAACATCACCGCTATTTCCTTACCTTGCCTGATGTACGTTTCATCTGAATGGACGTCTTCTGTGAGGCAGTAGTGCATAAAATAAAATAAAATTCCATCAACAGCTACTGGAGGACGGCAGTGTCTCTGTAATTGGTATTCAAACCACCTTGCACTGCATCACCATAATATCATAGTCAATTCATTTGGATGTGCCAGCCATTTTCTCAAAGCCCTGTCACTCTCCAGTGAATGGAAAAAGCACTGGGAAAATTACATCCCAATGTTTTAACCCTTTGTGCAAATAAACCTTAAGTCCATATACTAAATCTAAAAGGTATAATACAGGAACATGATTTTATTTAAAAAAACAACCCATCTAAGGATCTAGTAAGTTTGCCAAGGCTATCAGGATATTCTATATCAAACGGTTAGGTGGATAATTTACATCCAACCCAAGCATCCCAAAAATTTACCTTAGCAAATATAGATCCCTAATGAACAATAATGCTCAATAATATATTATATTCTGATCTACTCTCGAAAAACTCAACCATTATCATATACAGTACAGTAAATGGCCAAAAAATCCTTATAGATAAAATTTTAAAAAAATGTATACAAGATAAAAATATGTATATAAAAAAACTATAAATGGACAACTTAAAATAAACATAATTCTTATTCAGACGAAATGTACGTCAGGCAAGGCAAGGGACGAATGTTTGTTTTTCCAATGCCTGTTTTAATTTTGTTGCTGTAAATTTTGCTGCTGTAAGTAGATTCTTTATTAAACTCTTATGCTTTTATTGTATGCTGTACAATGAGTTTTTTCTCTTCTCATTGATATACTGTATGACTGGATCCGTAGGTTCCTTAAGGATATTTGTTTGTTTTTACTTCCATCATTGGTATCCACAATGTGGCTGAAAAGCTGAGGTGACATATACTTAATGTGAGGATTAAAGCTCACTGATGAGAATACAGAACTTGATAGGTCTAATGATCTGGTAAGAGGATATATTTGACCTGATTTCCTATGGGCAGCACTGGGCATTGCACCTAATAAGAACCGGAGGATACTTGCACATTTCTGTCTATTACTTTATGGACTTTATTTGGTTTCTGGACACAAAATTAATTCATGAATTAATTTTTTTTGGACTTTCAATTTATTTAATAGCATTGATGGGAAGAGTATTGCACCATTTACATGACAGCACAAAACGTTTTCTATTTTATCTTTAATATATGTATTTGCTCTTGTATGCTATTTCATGGCTTGGGGCTGGGCCCATGCCTGGTGGTGAGGGCTAAGTCTATATATGCTTGTTATTTGCCTTATGTATGTTTGTATGTCACATGTTTATAGAATTAATTTGTTCTCTGTTCATAGCCAAATTGTGTTGTTCTCTGGACATAGTAATTCATTGCGTCTTTTTTGTACTTAAAAGGGTAACTCAAAATAAACTCAACTTCTTAATTAAAGACAGAAGGGGCACATGTGCTTTTTTATACTATGAGGGGCCCTTCTCCCCCCCCCCCCCATTTTCCCTTTAAACATCCAGCTTTGGCATTTGGATACACCAGTGATGCCCCTGCAGGAAGAGATCTTGGAGGAGCAGCCCAAAATTACCCCTGGTCTAGGAGAGACCACCAAAGCAATCTTTGACTTCTCTATGTCATATGACAAGAGGGTCAACTCCATCTAGTGAGTGGGGAAGAGAGCACAAGGCACTTTATTATAAGATGAGGACTTGTTTTCAACACACCACCATACTTTTTTGGGACTGAACACTTTGTTTTATAATTTTTTTATAATTTTCTTTAAATCGTTATATGATTTATTGATGCTGGTTTACAATTTCATTTGAAAAATGCAGGTAAAGAAAGCAGGTTAGTAGGTGCAAGTGCTACAACAAGATCAGGGTAACAAGTACAGGCACAGAAACAGGATCACTGGAATACAGCAGGATCAAGATGTTTAGGAACACAAGTCAAATGCTAAAGGGCTATGGAAAATTAGAGGTGAAGCTAAATATTCTCCCAGTAGTCAGCATCAGTTGAAGACTAATTACTGTGATCCTCTGGCTGCTCCTGTTGGATATATTAGGTAGGCTGCTTGTTTGTCTCCTGAAATGTTAGACTCTTTTACTCCTCCTTCTCCCTTTAAACCAGGATGTTTCCTTTTTACTCTACTTGCTGAACTTGGGTATAGATGTTTTTATACTGATTTATTACAACTAAGATTCTCTCTATACTGTAGTTAGTTATTACATTGCTATGCTGATGTGCACATTATAAAATAACAGTTATCGGCTTAAAAGTGCTTTATTCTTTGCTGCTATATTCCATGTACTGTACCCACATTTATTTGTACATATTTACCATTCTTGGAAAAATTCTAGCAGTGTGGCATATTTTCTAAAATATTTCTATTCCCAACTTCACTCCTTTGGATTAAGGCTACAAATGAACCCCAAAACGTATACCAGGGATTTGTTTCTGTGCCGTAAATACATCCAAATAAAACTGAATGCTTGATATTTGTAATTGATAAGAAATCTGGAATGAAGTAGGGGGATAAACCAGCCAGTATCCATTTTAAAGCAAGTGAAAACTTTTTGCTGGATTTAAATATGTGGTATCTACAGGTACACATATAAATGATTTCAAATGAGTTCCTCCTGCTATAGTAAATATGTTGCAGTGTTTACCAACAAAACATCAGAGTTGGACTTTTACTCTAATTGCACTGCAAGTCAAGCCAAGTTTTAAAGATGTGCTTTCAATTTCTGCAAGTAATATAATGGTTTCCCAAACATGATGACAAGGTATGATAATTTACCTTAAAATGTTTTACTACCATAGAGAAAACAGCAGACCTCTGTGATCAGCTTTGTTACCAGACCTAAAGAAATTATTCATCATGGTGACAATATTTACAACAAAGGAAGTGTACGGAGAGATATTTATTATGTGCTTTTAAGGATCAAAGGCGTGCTAATTATGATCTAGACAAAATGTGATAAAATAAAATTTAATTACAAAAGATATTGTGGCTTGTGTAAAGTTATCATTTAAATCAACATGTATTAAATAAATCTGAAAGAAAACAAGAGTATTTTTATTAATTATTAGGTACACTAATGGTTTGAACAGTTTCATGGTTCACAGCCACTAATGACATCAGAGCAGCCAAACCCTGACTATAGCTACACTATCCTTTATAAAAATGATTGACCTTTTATATAGAAACTCATGCCCTGTACACATGGTCAGACATTCCGACAAAAAAATCCGTCTGATTTTTTCAGATGAATTTTGGCCCAAATTTGTCTTGCATACACACAGTCATACAAAGTTGTTGGAAAATCCAATCCTTCAGAACGAGGTGATGTACAACGTACGATAGGACTATAAAGAGGCCAGTAGCCAAAAGCTTTAGTCTCGTGATTTTTTCTGAGCATGCGTGGCACTTTAGGCGTCGGAATTGTCTACATATGATTGGAATTTAAACAATCGGATTTTGTTGTCGTAAATTTTAGATCCAGATCTCAAACTTTATGTTTTCGGAAATTCCAAGGGAAAAAGTCAGATGGAGCCAATACACGATCGTAATTTCCAACAACGCAGTCCGATCACACATTTTCCGTCGGAAAGTCAGACCGTGTGTACAGGGCATTATCTTGGAAATCATTGAGTCTTGGAAGGAATTTCCTAAAGGCAGAAATGTGATTTGATGCTATAAGGTTTATTTACACAAATAGTAGGGAAGTTTAAGTGTGACACCCTTAAACAAACCAGGATATGTATTCTAGATTTTTAAGGCTCTTAAAGGGGAAAAAAGAATCAGCTAAGCTGCAATAGATTACATTTTTGGTTTGGGATTTAATACCACTTTAAGGCGCCTTTCACACGGGATGGATCAGTAATGATTCGCCCCGTGATGATCCGCTTGCTCCATAGAAAGATAGGATTTTCCTCCATCTGCAGAATCGGACAATTGCGGAGGCGGACAATAGCGGGTGTCTGCGGATGTTCATCCACAGGCACCTGCTATCCCCGCAAACGGATGCATGAAATACGGACATACTGTGTGAAAGGGGCCTAACATACAATACAAATTTTAATTACCATTTCTTAAAAAAATCATAAAATATATTTATTATTGTGTGCAAGGTTTTATCAATAAAAAATAAAATATAAAACAATATATAAATGTTGGGCGAACTGTTCGAGCTGAGCAAAAGGTCAGTCCGAACCTCCCCCAGATAGAGGAGATGGGAAAAGTAAGGGGAAGGAACAACCCCAATAAGGCAGGAAGTTCTCCAGAGGCAGCCATCATGGAACAGTAGAGAGCAGCCACCCTATTCCATCATATTGTGGAGCTGTTGTCTCCCAGTCCCCTTCCCACAGTTTAGCTGTGTGGGCCTTTTTTAGCACATGTGCAGTTGATCACACTATTGCAATTTGCAATCTCTGCAGCAAGCAGGTTAAGTGTGGCAAAAAACACCAGCCATTTGGGTGCCACATGCTTGCAAAGGAATTTAATCTCCCATCACTCAACCAATTGGCACGAGCACCTAGAAGCCACATGCGAGGTACACAATTCTTTTCCTCCTCACTCCTCACCTTTCATGTCTACCCCTGCTAAAGATCATGACCTCTCAGCAGCCTCCACTGACAGAGATGATGGTATAACATAGGGTGTCACATGTCCTTGCAACACATCTGCCAACAGCACACTACCAGCTGCAGAGTACTCCCCATGACTAAGCTCTAGGGGTGGAGCAAAACACATTGGGGACATTGCCTAGTAGTTGTCTAGGCTGAAGTTGCCACGCTGTTCACCTTTACAGGAGTCCTTTCCTTTCTTGACTTGTTGAGTATAGCAGACAAATTTCTTTGCTCCAGCTGCTGCATCGGGAAAAAAAATACACTCCCTTCCACCCACATGCCCAGCATCTAAATTAATGCTTGTCCAACTTTCTGGCTTTACAACTCCTGCCTTTCTGTCTGTTGGATTTGGCCCCCTTCAATAAATTTGCAGAATGTGCTATACTGCAATGGCAGGTTCCCAGTTATAATTTCTTATGTACCTAAGGCTATTCCAGCTCTTTATCATCACGTGGAAGGTAATGTGTTGGTTTTCTTGGACAAGGCAGTCAGCAGTAAGGTCCATCTTACTGATGGTACGTGGTCCAGCAAGCATGGTCAGGGATGATATATTTTGTTCACAACACACTGGGTAACTCTGTGGATGCTCTTCCCCCCTCCTCTACCTCTATGCCCTCCTCTGCTGAATTGTCCTATGAACCACCAGTTCAAGGAGCTATTCAATAGTCAGGATTAAAGATGCCATACAGTGCTTCAGCTGATCTGTCTAGGAAACATGAGCCACACCAGATCAGAGATTCCTTCAGCTCTGCAGGGGCAGGTCCAGAGGTGGTTCACGCCACAGAAGCTGGAGCCAGGAATGCTGGTGTGTGATAATGGCACTAACCTTCTGTCCGCCCATCGACAGGGAGAGTTGACACATGTGCCATGCCTGACACATGTCTTCAATTTGGCGGTGAAGCATTTCTTAAACAGGTACCCAGGTTTGCAAGATTTTATAAGACAGGCCAGAAGAGTCTGTAGCCATTTTAGGTGGTCAGACACAGCCAGTGTTCGGCTGGCTGAAATTCAGCAGGAATTCCACCTGCTCATAAACTGCCTGATTTGTGGCTTGGCTACCCCACCAATGTTTTCTGATAAAGGATGCATGCACTCTACTGTCACCATTTGAGGAGGCAACAAGGCCTTGACAGTATAAGCATCAGTGACACTATCCCTCTTGTCTTTCTGCTGGAGCATACTCTGCGTGGTACTATGGGCAGGGCACTCAAGGCAGAGCAGCTGGAGGAAAAGGGGGACTTTGTTTCCTCTCAAGGCTCTCTTTATGCAGATACCATTCTTGCAACGCCACAGAACACACAAGAGGAGAGGTAGGAGGAAGATTCTGGCAGTTTTGGAGGCATTGAAGCAGAGGAAGACATATGTCAAACCTTTAGAGATGGTTTTCAATCTGCAGAAACCTTGGGAGTAGTATATGTCTGGGAGGAGGCAGTTCCAGATAGCATAATCCTCACTGACCCCAAGGACTCTGCTATCCATGCCTCCACAAGCGTGTAGTGCATGGACCTCCTTATTCTTAAAAGGCTGCAATAGGACCCGAGAATTTGTGGCATCAAGGAGAAGGATCATTATTGTTTGGCAACCCTCCTTGACCACCATTACAAGGGGAAGTCTCAGAACATATCCTGCCCTCGCAGAGGGAGCAAAGGGTGATATATCTTGAGACACCTTAAAGAGGAGTTTATGTAACACCTTTCCAGATTCTGGTAGGTTACAGTCTCATGGAAAAGGTCGTTTTGAGGTTTCTGTTGGTTACAGGAGGAGCTGTGAAGAAGGGGCCATCTAAATGATACATTTAAAAAATGTTTAGTCCTCAGCGCCCAGGGCTGTTAGCTTCCACATCCCATCGGCAGCATCTGCATCATATGATGGAAAACAGATATGGAGAGCTTTCCAGTATATGATCCACTGGGTTACTGGGTCATGAGAACAAAACCTTTGACCAGAACTTGCCCAGTATGCAATTGAGCTGCTGAGCTGCCCTGCATCCAGCTTGCTTTCCTGAATGGGTATTCAGTGCTGCCAGAGGTTTTATGACAGATAAAAGTGCACGTCTTTCCACAGACTCCATTGACTGGCTGACAACAAGGCCAATTCTTGCTTTCACCAAGTATACCTCTATAGGGTTTACAGTGTGAAGGCACCACTCACACCCAAAGCCCAATTATCTGCACCTGTTTGACAGGTGCATATAGTTTACATTTTTTACAGAAAGGACAATTCTTGCTGTCATCAAATGCGCCTCTATGGGGTTACAGTGTGAAGGCACCACCAACACTCAAAGCCCAATTTTTCTGCACCTGTTTGACCGGTCCATATACTGTACTTATTTTTTTTTACAGAAAGGCCAGTGTTTGCTTTCATTAAGAGTACCTCTAGCCATTTCCTGCTCTCTTCAGCGGGGTGTTCTCAGAGCATTTTGTGGGGATTTTTTTTATTCCTTTCACTGGTCTGTAGATCAGCGGGGGCTTCAGCAGCAGAATGAGTTTGCCACCAAACCTAAATCTATTCCTTTATGGCCTTATTGGTAAGCCAGTAATGCTGAAACTAAAGTGGAATACAAGGGATACCTGGTCTCTGTGGATGGCTATATGAACATGTAGCTAGCCAATACAGAATTGTATATTGATGGCGCATTGTCTGAACATCTTAGAGAAGTTCTAAAAAGGTGTAATAATGTATAAAATATATGAGGAGTAGAAACAGAGGAAGACGATGGTTAGATGATAGAATGAAGCAATTTCCAAATTAGTTTTGTAAATTTATTTTGAAACTTCTCTTTTGAGGTTATTGTTGGACATTGTTTTTGTATTTTTTTTTAAGAAAAATAAACAGTTTTTTTTTTTTGTAGAGTTATTGTGTGAAGGCACCACCAACACCAAAAACCCAATTTTTTGGCACCTGTTACTTCTATCCAAAGTCTGCGAAAGATACACCAGACTTTATCTAAAAGTAAATTGTTAACCTTGGCCTGAGTGTACTATAATTTGGCTTCTTCATAAAAGGCTTGCTCACTGTGGTGCAAAAGTTTGGTATTTCCATCCAAAGTCTGGCAAAGAGACACCAGAATGAATCCAAAAAATCTCTAATCTTGTTCCAAATGCACTGAATTGTGGATTCATCATGCAAACTGGTTCCCTAAGCCATTATTTACAAAATAAAGAAAGCTTGCAGGGAAACTCAATTTAAATGTAATTTTGTTTTCTTTATATATGTCGGTTTTGCTGCAGCAGAGTAAGGGGACCCCCCATGCACTATATTTAAAGGAATTTTCTAATTTTATTGTTTCACTTTAAGCATCATTGAAATCACTGCTCATTTAAAAAATTATCTTTTTTTTTAAATTGATACATGTCCTCCAGGTCAGTACCCCAGCAGACATATCCATTTTATGGCCAATAACTTGCATATAAGCCTTCAAAGTGGTCACTTTTGCTTTTCCAAGTTTGGGCCCCATAGACTTTAATAGAGTTTGAGGCTGAACTTTTTACAAGGTTTGAAAGTTCTGTCGCAAACTGAACATTATTACCATTAACATAAATTTTTGATGTAAGATCTAACTATCCTAAAATAGCATGTAAACTATATCAAATATTTAAAAATAAAGTGTAAGTGTATTACAATAAGTACAGTTTATATTTATTAAAATAGAACTCAAGGAACAATACAGGTGATGGATTATCAGATGACAATGACATGTACATTTTAACCTTATCCTACTTGGCTAAAACTTACTGCATAATATCAAAAATAAAGTTAGGCCCTTCTCACATTTGTCAATTTTTATACAGCAAACAAATACATTTTGTTGTTTGAAAATCATGCCAAGCTGAAATTCCATTTTTGCTATAGAGTTGATTCCATCTATGCACTGCAGTTTAGTGTGAAAGTGAAATATATGGGCCCATTCTAACTTATCCCCGTGTGTTACCGCACGCCTTGCAACACAACCCCAGGCTGAGTCTATGCGCTGACGTCACAACAATACACATGATCTCAAGCTGCTGCTCCTTATGTGAGTTTACCAGCTGTTTTTTTTTATACTGCTTGTTACATTATAGTCACTTTCTATCTGCTCTATTTTTGAGCCTTATTGATACAGTGCTTACAGTTGTAATACTCTACTGTGAGAAAAGGACAGAGATGGTGTGTCCATCACAAGGCGTGAGCAAAGAGAGAGCAATTGGTTCAGAGTAATCAGCCTGTTGTTGCTGCACTTGCTGTAACTGATGATTGGGTGGTGAATTACACTTATATTTCTGTTTCTGTAATTACTCGCACTTGGATGGACTTTGATAGAGAGACATTTTTTGTGAGCACTTAATGGATAGCACGTTGATTGTCATAATACCGCGCCAACATGAAACATGAGCAGCTAACACAACAATCAGACTGAATTGTACAACAAATGGAAACAAAGTGTAGCGCTAGTGATATAAAAAAAAAACATCTCAGACATGAATGCAAGCCACATCGAGAGAAGTGATAAAACCATCAAAAAAAATATATGAATAGTGGTAATACAACCTATATACGTATATATACCAAAATACGTTCAAAATGTGAGTAATCTAATAATGGTGATATAACAACCTACATACGTATATACGTTCAAATTGTGAATAATCTATTGAAGTAAATATATAAAGTGAAATTCAACACCCAAATCGCACCAAGTGTGATGCAATGTGATTCGCAAATCGCTAAAGAATCTTATACAAATTATACAGAAACTGTGCAGTATCTATAATGAATATAGAAGCCGAAAATGTGCAAACGATAAAAATAAATATGTAAATATCAAAATGAAGTTTACATCAATATAAAAAAGTTCATGCGCATTAGCCAGAGTGTTCAAATCTCTGCGTGACTGGTGAGTATGTTCCAGCGTTCTGATGGATATCTTCGTACTATAATAAAAAAAATAGGGTACTCTTATCAATGGTGATGGACTCCAGACCAATGGCCATTTGTCAGGCAGGCATACACCAACAAGGGGTGAACAGAGGTCAAATCCACTCCAATAGGATGTTGCTAATAAAGCACAGGACCCAACCCGACACCTTCCCATGGATGGTATGTTGAGACTCCTTGTTCACAGCCTCACATGGACTCCTTAATAGCTCCGATATTCCTCCCAATGGATCATTCTAAGTAGGAGAAACTCCTAGCTTCCGCTGCTCCCTTAGCTTCTATCACGGTACCTCTTTGCTGTAAATTTGTGTAAAAGTGTAAATTTGCTGTCCCCTCAAAATAACTCAACACACAGCAATTAATGTCTAAACCGCTGGCAACAGAAGTGAGTACACCCCTAAGTGAAAATGTCCAACTTGGGACCAAAGTGTCAATATTTTATATTTATATTTTATGTGACCACCGTTATTTTCCAGCACTGACTTAACCCTCTTGGGCATGGAGTTCACCAGAGCTTCACAGATTGCCACTGGAGTCCTCTTCTACTTCTCCATGATGACATCACAGAGCTGGTGGATGTTAGAGACTTTGTGCTCCTCCACCTTCTGTATGAGGATGCCCCACAGATGCTCAATAGGGTTTAGGTCTGGAGGCGTGCTTGGCCAGTCCATCACTTTTACCCTCAGCTTCTTTAACAAGGCAGTGGTTGTCTATTGCCTTGTACACATGGTCGGACATTCCGACCACAAAATCCGTCTGATTTTTTCAGACAAATTTTGTGCTAAACTGGTGTTGCATACACATGGTCGGACAAAGTTGTCAGAAAATCCGATCGTTTGGGAATGTGATAATGTTAGTTTGTTACGACGGGACTAAGTTGAGGCTAGTAGCCAATAGCTTTGGTCTCGTAATTTGATCTGAGCATGCATGGCACTTTGTCCGATCGGAATTCTCTACAAACGATTGGAAAAAGTCTGATCTGATTTTTTTTCGTCAGGAAATTTGAGATCCTGCTCTAAATTTTTATCCGTCAGAATTTCCGACTGAAAAAGTCCGATAGAGCCCACCCACGATCGGATTTTCCAACAATATAATCTGATCGGACCTTTTCCATCAGAGTTTCCGACCGTGTGTACAAGGCATTAGAGGTGTGTTTGGGGCCATTATCATGTTGGAATACTGCCCTGCAGCCCAGTCTCTGAAGTGAGGGGATCATGCTCTGCTTCAGTATGTCACAGTCAATGTTGACAGTCATGGTTCCCTCAATGAACTGTAGCTACCCAGTGCCAGCAGCACTCATGCAGCCCCAGACCATGACATTCCCACCACTATGCTTGGCTGTAGGCAAGACACACTTGTCTTTGTACTCCTCACCTGGTTTCCACCACACACACTTGACACCATCTGAACCAAATAAGTTTATCTCATTAGACCACCGGATATGGTTCCAGTAATCCATGTCCTTAGTCTGCTTGTCTTCAGCAAACTGTTTCTTGTGCAGCATATTTAGAAGAGGCTTTCTTCTGGGACGACAGCCATGCAGACCAATTTGATGCAGTGTGTGGTGTATTGGTCTGAGCAATGACAGGCTGACCCCCCACCCCTTCAACCTCTGCAGCAATGCTGGCAGCACTCATAAGTTTATTTCCCAATGACAACCTCTGGATATGACACACTCCACTTCTTTGGTCAACCATGGCAAAGCCTGTTCTGAGTGTAGCCTCTCCTTTTGAACCACTGTATGGTCTTGGAAACCATGCTGCAGCTCAGTTTCAGGGTCTTGGCAATCTATAGTCTAAGCCATCTTTATATAGAGCTACAATTCTTTTTTTTTGCACATCCTCAGAGAGTTCTTTGCCATGAGTTGCCATGTTGAACTTCCAGTTACCAGCATGAGAGAGTGAGAGCAATAGCACAACATTTAACACACCTGCTCCCCATTCACACCTAAGACCTTGTAACACTAGCGAAAATTGTTAATTTGGTCCAATTTGGACATTTTCACTTAGGGGTGTGTTCACTTTTGTTGCCAGCGGATTAGATATTAGTGGCTGTCTGTTGAGTTGTTTTGAGGGGACAGCAGATTTACACTGTTATACAAGCTGTACACTCACTACTTTACATTGTAGCAAAGTGTCATTTCTTCAGTGTTGTCACGTGAAAAGATATAATAAAATATTTACAAAAATGTGAGGGTGTACTCACTTTTGTGAGATATTGTATGTATACTTACCCATCTGCTACATTCTCAGTTTAAAGGGGAGCAGTTGGAGGGTAGTAAAAATGCAGCTCAACCCTGTGATTTTACCAGCCCGTCCACCCCCCAATAGTTTTTTTTTTGCTTGTTTGTTTGTTTGTTTGTTTCAAACATTCAAAGCAGAAAGGTTTTATATACTTTTTTATTTTAGGCATTACATGTGAACTAAACATTCTCACATTTACAATGCTCTAAAACTTTTTTTTTTTTTGTAATACTAGATTGTGGTACATAAGTGTTTAATTCCCAAAAGAATGGTATGAGCACACTGGTCCTATTTAATCTCACTGTATGTGTTAAAGCCTAGAGTAGAAAAATTATCAAGAATATATAGTTGTCCAAAGCAATAGACGGGAATAACTAAGTGTTAACAGCTTTGGGTCAATAATCTAATTCAGTAGGCTAACATCTCTCATCACTTTGTCAAGCATCATATTTTATGGACAGAACAACAAAAGGGTAAAAAAAGCTATACTCTTTTAAACTATTTATTTAAAATAAGTATTGTATCTGTTCAACATTAACAAAAAAAGTCATGTTATTATCATATACCGTATATACTCGAGTATAAGCCGAGATTTTCAGCCTCTTTTTTGAGGCTGAAAGTGCCCCCCTCGGCTTATACTCGAGTCATCGCCGTCTGACTGCTCGATCAGCGTATCGAGCAGACAGACGGCGGACATACTACAATTCGAAAGCCGCGCCTCCGCCTCCGCCTCCGCCTGTGATAGGCGGAACACTCAATTTCCCAGCAGTCAGTGTTCCGCCTATCACGGACATCCGCTCATCCTCGTACTACGGACGAGGATGAGACGATGTCCGTGATAGGCGGAACACAGGCTGCTGGGAAATTCAGTGTTCCGCCTATCACAGGCGAAGGCGGAGGCGCGGCTTTTGAATTTTAGAATGGCCGCCGAGGCGCCGACGAAGAGCGGCGATCCTGGCAAGGCACGGGACGGAGGCAAGGCAAGGCACGGCACGGCACGGGATGGGACGGAGGCAAGGCACGACACGGGACGGAGGCAAGGAGGCAAGGCACGGCACGGGACGGAGGCAAGGAGGCAAGGCACGGCACGGGACGGAGGCAAGGAGGCAAGGCACGGGACGGAGGCTCGGGACACAGGCTCGGGACACAGGTAGGCTGGACACACACACACACACACACACACACACACACACACACACATGGACACACACACACAGGGATGGATGGATGGAGACACACACACACAGGGATGGATGGATGGAGACACACACACACAGGGATGGATGGATGGAGACACACACACACAGGGATGGATGGATACACACACACACAGGGATGGATGGATGGATGGAGACACACACACACAGGGATGGATGGATGGATGGAGACACACACACACAGGGATGGATGGATGGATGGACACACACACACACAGGGATGGATGGATGGATGGACACACACACACACAGGGATGGATGGACGGACACACAGGGATGGACGGACACACAGGGATGGACGGACACACAGGGATGGACGGACACACAGGGATGGACGGACACACACACAGGGATGGACAGGCATGTCTCACCCTCGGCTTATACACGAGTCAATAAGTTTGCCAGTTTTTTTGGGGGTAAATTGGGGGCCTCGGCTTATATTCGGGTCGGCCTATACTCGAGTATATACGGTAATAATTCTAATTTTTAATTATTTTGTATAAAGCTACAATATATTGGAATTTGTGGGTTAGTAAACATGATTGAAAAAGAGCAGATCTCTTTTAGATAGAGGTGGTACCATTTTACCTCCTTTGAGGCTGGGTTCACACCCTTTCTTTTTTGGATGCCGGTTTACTGCATCCTTTTCTCAATAGCAGTGGATTTTGACCTGCTCTCTATGGAGCCAGTTCACATATCTCCCCAGCGGGTCTGGTGTGATTTGAACAAAAACACTGTGCCTCTTTTGGTCTGTTTCAGATCCAAATTCAGCCCAACATTCTGGCTGAAATCGGACCTGAAACGGTGAACCAGGACGCACCGGACCCCTGCTGTGAGCTGCTTGCGGCTCATATGTGAACCCAGCCTGATTCTTTTTTTGTTACAATAAAGTTTTTTTGAAGGAATAAGCCATACAAACATCATATACAACCAATGGAGAAGCTCTCTATAACATGTAGTGTAATAAGATACATGAATTCATGTATATAATGTAAATTCAGAGGTGAATGAAATCATCAAAAATAGTTGATGAAGAAATATTTATTCTTATTTAGTTATATAAAACAAAGTAAGTACATCAAGGGTAAAGTTCAGGAAAAGAATATATTGTTGGTCATTATTCACAGCAAAACAATTACCGAAAGTGCACATATCATTAGTAAATGAAGCACTGTATAGTACAGGCATGTCCAAAGTCTGGCCCGTGGGCCAATTGCGGCCCGCATTTTGGTTTCAAATGGCCCGCTTTGTAGTTTGACCATATATATCTTTTGTGGCCCCCAATGAATCTCCAAGGTCCTGGGCCACAAAAAATATATATGCTGGCTGCCTTGGAGAGGACAGGGATGGGGGAACAAGTGTCGTACATACAGGACAATTTCCTGTTTACATGGCGGCCTCTGTAATAGGAAGTCCAGTCTCCTGCACTGCCATTTCTCCTGTATGCAATCTGTTGGGGCTCATCTTGCTCCCCTCCCTGTCCCTACCAAGGCTGCAGATAAGCATCGATCAGGCTGCACTGATGGCAATGGTGAGTCTGCATTAATGGCAATGGGGGGGCTGCTGCATTCATGGCAATGGTGCGGCTGCTGCATTCATGGCAATGGTGGGGCTGCTACATTCATAGCAATGGTGGCGCTGCTGCATTCATGGCAATGGTGAGGCTGCTGCCTTCATGGCAATGGTGAGGCTACTGCCTTCATGGCGATGGTGGGGCTACTGCCTTCATGGCGATGGTGGGGCTGCTGCCTTATTGGCAATGGTAGGGCTGCTGCCTTCATGGCACTTGTGAGGCTGCAGATGGGCACTGACCTTTATTTAGCTTCACAGTTCTTTATTTAAAATGTAAGTTTTCTTCCTGAAACTTTCCTCTTAAAATGAAGGTGTGTGTTATACCCTGATAAATACAGTATATCCAAATAACATCCCCAAGCTCATCTCTTCACCACACACAGTCACAAAGGCAGGAAAATTCTTGTTGGGTAGTGTATTACTGCTCAGACGAACACAATGGTTCAAAGCAAATTTTTATGTTTCAAAGAATGTCAGGCAAAATGGTTGGCCCTCATGCATGTTCACTTCATCAAATCTGGCCCTCTTTGAAAAAAGTTTGGACACCCCTGGTATAGTATATAAGATACCAGAGCTAGGAAAGTCAAATTCTTGGGAAATAAGGCCTGACAGTGATAACTACGTACAGCAAAAAATAATTTAAATTAACTCAATACCACGCTGTCCAGATTTTGTGGAAGCGATCTGTGTTATCAGCAGAAATAGCATTGGATTCCTCCATATCATACAGAGCATTGACTTTGTAAAGTCTATCTCTAAGCCTACACTCAGGGGATAGCTCTATTGAAGATCTGTAATTTTATAAATAAGATTGTGAATATGAGACCAAAAGATAGCTATGAAAGGGCATTGTCACCAAATATGAAGCAGTGTGCCTAAAGATTGTCCACATCTCCAACACAGGCCAGATGAGTGGGGGAACCACTTCTTGACTTTAGCAGGAGTAGCATACCAATGCGTAAGAAGTTTATAAGCATTTTCTTGTTTTTTCGTGCTAAAAGAGCATGTATGCACCAAGATGTAGGCATATTGCCATTGTTTTTCAGAAATTTCATTTTTTTAAGGCAGATTCCCTCTTCTATTTAAACTTTTTCTGTATCAGAGAGTGTGATTGTGTAGGCCAGGAGTATGATATGGAGGTTGCCTTTTTGCAATCTCTGCCCATCAGACATATTTTTTCTAGTGTTGTGAGTGGTCTATGGCAAGCATTTTTCCATTTTACATCCATAAGGTAGCTATGGATTTGCAGATAGGTTTAAAAAGGGGGAGTTCAGAGAATAATTTAATTTTCCCAGCTAGGAAAAAATGTGTGTCCAACAAAGATTTGCCCCTTGGTGGGTTGGTAAGCCATGAATTATCCCTACCAGGTTGAAATTCGAGGTTCTCTGCTAAAAGAGTTTGTGGGCCTGGGACACTGAAGATACTATATGGCTCAGCAATTTTATGTAAAATCTTTAATGTAGTCCCTATAAGAGGGTGAGTCTTTATTGGCAGCAGGACCATGATAACAAGATCAGATTCCAGTTGGGCCCAGTCCTTGAAGGAACTATGGCAGTGCCAGTCAATAATTCTAGTTAGATGTGTGGCAAAATATTATTGTTGGGTATCAGGTAATCCCATCCCACCCTTTTCTTTGGGCCTGGTAATCAATTGGTGTCTGATTTGTGGCTCATGAGTGTTAGGATCGGTCAAGAGTAAAGCATTAATTCACCAGTTAAAGGATTTAAATTGTGGTAACGAAAGATTCAGTGGGATTGAAATAGGTGTCTGAAATAACTTGTAAGACTGTTGAGGTCTCTTGTACACCTTTTGGGTCTCTTTGTGATATAAATATGAAGTTGATATGGGAATATTGAAAGTAAAAAATAACCTTGCGCTATGGAATTATAATGTAAATTAAGTGAAAATTTTAATAGTGAATTAAAGCTGCTTCCCTTAAAAGTGTAAAGTGCTACCTTAAATTGATAAAAAATATATGGTAGTAGGGGGCGCTATAAATCTGATCACACCCTAAGTCCAACAATGCTAAAGTGCAAAGTACTAAACAATACATATAATATTCATGACATGAGTGCAAATAGAGAATATAGTGAGTATTTCATCAAAACAAACGTCCATATCTTGATAGTGATACGACTTCAATCTTTACACCGTCACCAATGGAAAAACTTCACATATCACCAGGTGGATGTGAGTGAAATGCCTACTCACCATACCACCGTGACCTCTTTAACTAAAAAGAAGGTCAGGGATCTTGCTGATGCACCAGCATGGATATACTGTAGCTTGGAAATCTTGTCTCCACCACAGTTGCCCATTACAATACAGATAAACATGAGACTAGTGTGTAAAACCATTTAATAAAAAGTAGATTAAAAAAGACAAAGCCAAATGCCCGCTTACATGAATTAGTACCTTAGCCTGGCACTGAGGATAATAGCGTATGTCACCAGGAAAAATGGGTACTGCAGTCGTTCAGCTTCCACTTGTGGGACTGGCGTGTATTCCACAGCCATAGTATTTGTAAACTGAAAGTGGCCGGAAATGACGTGACCGGGTTGCGCCTCGATGTACATCAGCTTCCTGATGATGCTGTAAAACTAAATGTACGTGCAGTCACATCCCGGTCACGTAATTTCCAGCCACTTCCAGTTTACGAACACTACAGCCATGGAATGCACACCGGCCCCACAAGCGGAAGGTGAATGGCTGCATTTACCCATTTTGCCTGGTGACATATGCTATTATCCTCAGTGCCAAGGCTAAAGTACCAATTCATGTAAGCGGGATTGTTCTATTTTTTTCACAATGATGGGGTGGGGTTTTATTTTTTAAATATATTTTGCTTTTGGGGTAGAGGATGGGGGTATGGGGCAGTGAACAGTGTCAGTAGGGCAGTGGAAGGTGTCAGTAAGGCAGTGGTTGGTGTCAGTAGGGCAGTGGATGGTGTCAGTGGGACAGTGGACGGTATCAGTAGAGCAATGTACAGTGTCAGTAGAAAAGTGGATTGTGTCAATAGGGAAGTGGACGGTGTCAGTGGGGCAGTGGACAGTGTCAGTAGGGCAGTGGATTGTGTCAGTAGGGCAGTGGACGGTGTCAGTGAGGCAGTGGTCATGTCAGTGGGGCAGTGGTCGGTATCAGCGGGGCAGTGGATGGGTCAGTAGGGCAGTGAACGGTGTCAGTATGGGAGTGGACAGTGTCAGTGGGGCAGGGGACGGTGTCAGTGGGGCCGTGGTCGGTGTCAGTGGGGCAGTGGTCAATGTCAGTAGTCAGTGTCAGTAGAGCAGTGAATGATGTCAGTAGGGCAGTGGTCGGTGTCAGTGGGGCAGTGGTCATTGTCAGTGGGGCTGTGGTCGGTGTCAGTAGGGCAGTGGATGGTGTCAATGGGGCAGTGGTTGGTGTCAATAGGGCAGTGGACACAGTCAGTAGGGAAGTGGACAGTGTCAGTAGGGCAGTGGGTGGTGTCATTGGTTTTATATATATATTTTTTTTACTATTTCATTTTTTTAATCATTTTTTTTTACAATTTTATTTTGTCATTTTTTTTAAATCAGCCCTGTTGGGGGGCTTTAGTGAGATGTCAGGGGTCTAAACAGACCTCTGACATCTCCCTATTGAGTCAGAGAAAGGACTGAGGACAGAGATTCCCCAGTCCTTTTCTCAGCACTGAAGATGAATGGAGAGGAGACAGAGGCTCCTCTCAATTCATGAACTGAAGCAGAGTAACACACAGGTTACTCTGCTCAGTTATTGCAGGACAAAGAGAGCAATCAGTAGCGAACTCTCTTTATGTCCCATTCAGAAAAGGAAGGGGCCAGTGAATTACATATATACCGGCCTCTTTCTCTGCTCTCCATCCTGACAGTTCCCCCCCCCCAGCCAGC
Organism: Lithobates pipiens; assembly: GCF_037356315.1. Lineage (NCBI taxonomy): Eukaryota > Metazoa > Chordata > Amphibia > Anura > Ranidae > Lithobates > Lithobates pipiens. Next base: position 183,023,016 of record NW_027507748.1, read on the forward strand.
GGGAAAGGAGAGGAGAGGAGAGGAGAGGAGGGAAGCCGGCTGTGGAGGGGGGGAAGACATAGAGACACAGCATACGGATAAGGAGGACACAGAGGTGTCGAGTCCAGGTGACAGATGCATTCCATTGGGGTCTGGAGTGCACCGCAAGGTAGTGGTCCCTACGGCTGACTGCTGTGGATGGAGCTCTATGTAATACAGGAGAGCAGGTACTCTGTAGTACCAACAAGGATGACACTGGTAACTAGAGCATGAGGGCATGGAATCTAAGAGCCAGCTAATGGTGGGGATGGCCTCTAATGGTGGGGATGGACATAGCTGCAGTCTGGCTCCAGGTCGTGACCCCTAGGGCCTCCCAGCTCACGCCCCCGGTAGACTACAGGGAGGTAGAGAGGATGTAGCAGACTGCAACAACAAAGGATAGTCAGGAGATAGCAAAGGTTGGGGCAACAAGCAGGTAAGGATAGTCAGGAGATAGCTAAAATCGGTAACTGGAATCAGACGAAGAACAAGTAAAGCAAGTAGCAAGTATCACACAGAAGCCAAACACACAATATTGATCAACATGGCTGACTTGTAGTGCACAGGTTATATAGAGTTCCCTGATAGGGGCTGGGGTGGAGCCATGCTTTCAGGAGAGATTACTTAAGCAGCCAGGTGAGATTGGCTGGCCTCTTAAGCTGAACACATGGAGAGGTAAGCTGACAGACAAACATTACTGCAGATCCATGTGACGGGGACAGCCTGGGATGATCTGTGAATCGAGGGGGACAGCTGTGAGCTGATCTCCCTGCATGGCTTTTCATCAGCTGCTTCTCCTTCTACCCCTCCTGCGGCTGTCAGCTGAAAAAACCATGCAGGGGAATCGGTGCTCACAGCTGTCCCTGCCGCACTGATCATCCCCGACTGTCACTGGACATTTGTGCAGGACTGACAGGGGGCCATGAGCGCGCTCTGCTTTTGCCCAGAACATCCTCTGCCTCTCCTGTGCGCACTCTGGCCAAGGGGAGTGTAGAGGTGGGCTGGGAGTCTGCTGATGTCACAACTCCACCCACCGAGCACCGCACAGCAGAATCCGGAGTTTTGGGGGGCTTCAAATAGAGAAAGGGAAGATATTTGAAAGGTAAGGATACACGCAGGAGGCATGTATATCCTTATAGTTCAGCACTACGGCAGTACTTTATAATTGATGAGAGTGGGTTTACATCCACTTTAAGGCAGAGTAAGGCCTCTTTCACACGGGGCGGATCAGTGCTAATGCGCCTTGTGGATATCCGCTTGCTCAGCGGGGATCGCTGGAGCGATCTCTGCTGAGCAGACAGAGGACAGGTCCATCTCTGCACACTGCGCAGGGATGAACCTGTCACAGCGCCGCTCTCCCCTATCGGAGATCTGGTGACGACGAACCGCAGTGTCCTTCATCACCCGATTCGATCCACAGACGGATGGAAAAATTGGTTTTTCCTCCGTCACACTTTTTTGGATCGGAGCGGGTCGGAGGTCAGCGGACATATCACTGCTCACATCCGACGCTCCATAGACCTCTATGGAGCATCCGTTCAGGTCCACCTGAAAAACTGACAGGCGGACCTGAACGGATCGTCCGTGTGAAAGGGGCCTAACGCAGTTAGAATTTTGTTTTTGTTTCAAGATGTCTTTATTAGTATAAGAAAAAAATGTAGTACAGAATTAATTGAAGGGTTTGTTGTGTTACAAACAGATCAAAGTGGCCAGAAATTGTCACTTACCAGGAATTGAAATGGCATTTTTTTTGTAAATGTCACTTTAGCAATAGTCCTCCAAGCACGTTATTTAACCACTTTGGTGACCAGGCCATTTTTTGTGATACAGCACTGCATCACTTTAACTGACAGTTGTGCAGTCATGCAAAGTTTTACACAAACAAAATTGATGTCCTTTTTTCCCCACAAATAGAGCTTTCTTTTGGTGGTATTTGATCACCTCTGTGCTTTTTATTTTTTTCTCTATAAACAAAAAAAGAGCAAAACTTAAAAAAAAAAAAAAAAACATTATTTAGTACTTTTTGCTATAATAAATATCCCCAAACTTAAAATAAAATAAAATGTCTTCATCAGTTCAGGCCCATATGTTTTCTTCTACATATTTTTGGTAAAAAAAACTCAATAACCATATATTGATTGGTTTGCACAAAAGTTATAGCGTCTACAAAATATGGGATAGATTTATGGCATTTTTATTTCTTTTTTTTACTAGTAATGGCAGTGATGAGCAATTTGTATCATGACTGTGACATTGCGGTGGACAGATCAGACATTTTTTACACTTTTTTGGGACCATTGATACAGTGATCAGAGCTAAAAATTGCCAAAAATAGACTGAATAAATGTCAATGGCAGGGAAGGGGTTAACACTAGGGGGCGATCAAGGGGTTAACTGTGTTCCCTAGGTGGGTTATAACTGAGGGGAAGGGTGAGACTGTCTAGGAGAGGAGACTAATCGGTGTTCCGGGCACACAATCTGTCTCCTCTCCCCTGTTTACACACACAGATCTCCAGTTCTTGCTCTGTCACGAGTGATCGCAGGTGCCAGGCAGAACATCGCGCCTGCCAGGCACGTACATCAGCTCTGAGGACACACTGTGGGCACGCGCCTGCAAAAGCAACTTAAAGAGCCAACGTACAGCTATAACAGTATAACTGCGGTGGCTGGTCAGGAACGGATTAAAGGAATTTTGCATTTTTAATATTTAGCAAATTGCTATGCCATACTGAATTTTTAAAAATGTTATTCTTTGCATTGGTACATATCCTCCATGGCACTGCCTTTTTTGACAACCCCTTACCTATTAGCCTAGAAATAGGTCATCACTATTTTCTGAGAATCGACTCCCACTATTTTCAATTTTCAGAACTTACACCAAACCAAACCCGGGTACATTCAGCTCACCATTAACCGCTTAAGCCCCGGACCAATTTGCAGCCAAAGGATCAAGCCCTTTTTGCGATTCGGCACTGCGTCGCTTTAACTGACAATTGCGCACACGTGCGACGTGGCTCTCAATCAAAATTGCTGTCCTTTTTTTCCCACAAATAGAGCTTTCTTTTGGTGGTATTTGATCACCTCTGTGGTTTTTATTTTTTGCGCTATAAACAAAAATAGAGCCACAATTTTGAAAACAAAAGCAATATTTCTTACTTTTTGCTATAATAAATATCCCCAAAAAATATATAAAAAATTTTTTTTCCTCAGTTTAGGCCAATATGTATTCTTCTACATATTTTTGGTAAAAAAAATTGCACTTAGCGATTATTATTTGGTTTGCGCAAAAGTTATAGCGTTTACAAAACGGGATCGTTTTATAGCATTTTTATTAATATATATATATTTTTTACTAGTAATGGAGGCGATCAGCAATTTTTATTGTGACTGCGACATTATGGTGGACACATCGGACATTTTTTACACATTTTTGGGACCATTGTCATTTATACAGCAATTAGAGCTATTTAAATGCACTGATTCCTGTGTAAATGACACTGGCAGTGAAGGAGTTAACCACTAGGGGGCAATGTAGGGGTTATGTATGACGTTACGTGGTTTTTTATTGTAGGGGGGGCGTGGCCTGGCATGTGACGTCACTGATCGTCTTGCCCTATATCAGGGAACAGACGATCGGTGACAGCCAGAGTAGGAAGCACGGGGAGAGGTTTGTTACACAGACCTCTCCTCGTTCTTCAGCTCTGTGACCCGATCACAGGACACCAGTGGCAATCGGGTCTGATGGTCCCGCGGCCATGGTCACGGCTGGGCACTTGTACAGGTATGTGCTTTTTCCCAGCCGTGCCATTCTGCCGACGTACATCGGCGTGAGGTGGTCCTTAAGTGGTTAATTGGCATAACTGACCTAATAAATTAATTAATGATTAGGTTTTATTGGAAAGTGAAAATGAAAATCACTGTAATGGCTAATGACTAGGGATGTGTTTTAGTTTAGGCTGACAGTAAATTTGTTTCTCACTACCGCCACACCATGCCTGTGTGTTAATTTACTCATTCATATTTTTGTGAATAAGTAACAAGGAGCATTATGTACCCTTTACTTATTCATGTGGGAGAAGCCAGATATCTGGGGGGGGGGGCCTTATTAGAGGATTTTGAAAATTTTGGTTAATTTTCTACCCTCTCAGACTTGCACATCCAATAGGCCAGTGATGTGGGGATGCTTTCCTTGCCCCATGAACATAGGGCCTTGCCACGTGCACCATGCAGTGCAGATGGTCTATTTTGCTTCAGGAGGATGTGTACAGACTCGCTGTCCTTTCCTGGCCTCTCAGGCTGCATGCCCAGATGAGGATCTGCGTAGGTTTTTAAGTGGGACCCCACTCAAAAACTGTTTTACACTCTGATCCTAGTACTTTTTTGTGAATGAATACAACGGGTACTGTATATCTCTAACTCATTCACAAGGGGAATACTGTATTTGCAGGGCATGTGTCCTGGAATGTTTTAGGAGGATAAGAGTCTCTTATAGTTTTTTGGGGGCATGTGTTTTTTTTCTATATTTGCATGGGGTCCCCCTTAAAAACCCATACCAGACTCCTATATGTGGAGACCACACATTTTTTTCTGCTGGGATACATGCATACTGCTTACCCCTTTTCTGACCCCCTAGGCTGCATGCCCAAATAAGGGTCTGATTTGGATTTTTAAGAGCAACCCTAAGCAAAAAAAAATAATAACCATGGGTGCCCACAAAACTCAAACCTGATTCTACTTCTTCACTACAGCCTGGCATGATAAAAAATGAGGATTGGATTTAGGGACTTTAAATGAACACATGGCCTGGTAAGGCCAATTGTTCCATCCCTTGGGACTTTAAGTGAAATTATGGCCTGGTAAGGTCATACATTTCCATCCCTGTCATGATCAAAAGGGGAGAGAGCAAAGGGTGGGACTTTAAATGAGGTACATGGTTTGCAAAATAGAAAAATGATGAACATTCTTGGATTTATTGTTGGTTGCCATATAGTACAGTCACATATAATAAGTAGACATATATGAACAATGAAATAATCATAGTACAATATATAAAATCATAAAAGCAATATAATAAGGTGTAGCAGACAATAACCTTCCAGAGTTCACCAACAACAACAATAGGATAAAATCGTAATACATAATGATGCCTGCAGAGCCCATGACTTCATTGATCCTGAAAGAGGGTATTAAAGATAAACTAAATGGTCCGGTAATATTGGGATTAGTATGATATGGCAACTCTACGCGTTTCGTGGCTAGCGGGCCACTCGTCAGGAGCTAGCACAAGATGTATCTATGGGCAAATATAATAGTTAAAAAAGTATGTATAAGTATAAACAGTGGTGGGTTTTGAGATTTTTTTTTTACCAAAACTTTTAAATTGGCCTTAAAAAAGACACTCTTATAGACTTCAATGGGGTTTTGGCACTATATTTTGGGATTGTGAATCTCAGTCTAGGTTTGTGGATTCTCCTCAGGTCAGTTTGATCAATACTGCTACTGATTATCTATGAAACTATTTTTACAGTCTTTATACCTAGCTTACAGCGGAAGAAAACCCATCTATTTAACAGTTTCAAAAAACAGTTACATTTCTAGCATGTGGCGGGAATGTAACTGTCCCAACTGTGAATGTAGCTGTCAACCAATTGTCAAACCATCCAATGGCTTGTGTCATAACTGATAACATGTGCACCATGATGGCAGTTGAAGATTAAATAGAGGCTCAGAATGTGTGTCAATCTATTCACATTGGCTGATGTCATGTATTGCAAGACAAATTACCACGTATTTGCAGATATCATGGGTTATATATGTGTGCATAAAGGTTAACTATGCAGTTAAACAAAATAAAGTTCTAAAGTATTATGTATTATGGAAATAAGTCAATGATTTATACAGCTGCATAAACAAAATTATATCAAATCAAGGTTGTCAGGAAAGATAAGTTTGAGCTGAGCTACATTGGTGGTCAAAGTAAAGATAATGCAGTCTGATGACACCAAACTGAGCAGAGAACAGGATATCCTACTAAAAATTCACAAGTCTATGCCATGAATTAGAGTTAAATCTCTTTGTCTGTGTGGTCAGAAAAGAACTAACACATTTCATAAACAATCAGGTGAGCGCACAGTTCAGCCAAAAGCGCCTCTAACACAAGCAGACAATCTGTAATTAGTAGAGATGGGCCGAATATCTACCTATTAGGTTTGCACCAGAACTCCTGAACAGAGAAAAAGTTCTTACCCAAAAGGCGAACCCTATTAATGTCTATAGGACCAGAACTTGAAAAATCAAACGTCCCCATTTTGAAGGCTTATATGCAAACTATTGGCCATAAAAAGGGTATGGGGGTCTGGGTACTGTCCTGGGGAACATGTATCAATGAAAAAATGTTTTTTTAAAAAGATAATTTTTACGGGAGCAGTGATTTTAATGTTCATAAAAGTGCAACAATAAAAATGAAAAAATCCTTTAAATATAGTGCATGTGGGGTCCCCTTAGTTGTCTGTAAAGTGGCACATATGTATCAAATCTAGAACCTACTGCAGAAAAGCTGACATTTCTAAAGAAAAAAAATGAATAAAATGACATTTAAATTGCTGGTAATAGAATACCATTGCCGGTGTTCTGACGAGAAAGGTCCCCCCATCGGATAGTGTCCGCCCTGTACTGTACAGGTGCAGCACTTGCACAGTACGGAGGACAAAGGAGACACCGAAAGTCTCTGAAGATGATCAGCTGTTCATGAGCTCTACACGGCTCCTTCACACTTAATAGTACATTCTGTCATATGCTCCTGATGCTTGCGGGGGTGGATTTCTCAAATGGGTGTATCTTTGCAGGAAAGGGTTAAGATGAAATACCGGCCCTTATCACCACCCCAGCTCTGTCCATTGTGTAGGCACACCGCCCTTTGCAGAGTTGTACGAGCATTGGGAGAGTGCGTGAGCGTGTGACAGAATGTAGTATTAAGTGTGCAGGCGCTGTGTAGAGCTCATTATCAGCTGTTGATGTTCGCAGTGTTTGGGCGTCTCCTTTGTCCTCCGTACTGCACAAGTGCTGCACCTGCACAGTGCAGGGCGAACGCTATCTGATGGGGGACATGTTGGCGCCGTGTAGAGCTCATGATCAGCTGTTGATGTTCGGAGACTTTCGACATCTCCTTTGTCCTCCGTACTGCACAAGAGCTACGCCTGGGCAGTACAGGGTGCACACTATCCGATGGGGGACGTTTCTCGACAGGACACCAGCAAAATATTTTTTTTATGTTTTTTTTTTAATGCCGTGGGCACCCCCGAGCATGCAGCTGGGCAGGTCAGGAAAGGTGGGGGACGAATGAGCATCCCCTTCTGAACCATACCAGGCCACATGTCCCCAACATGGGGGGGTGCTTTGGGGCAGGGGGCCTTTATGAAAAAAAAAACAATGTCTCCCAATGTAAATCCATTGTCAATAATTATGCTGATGTCACCGTAATCGTAATTCCTATAAGCCCCCGTGGCCTGGTATGGTTTAACCCCTCCCCCCTTTCCTGGCCTGCTAAGCTGCATGCTCGAATAAGGGCCTGGTGTGGATTTTGAGGGGGATCTCACAGAATTTTAAAATTTAGCGTGGGGTTCCCCTTAAATTCCATTAAATTCCAAGGATATGGCAGCTGGCTTCCTTGCCCCACTCCTTAACAACCAGCTATTCACTGTGTCCTAATTGACCAAAGCTTTGACCAATCAAGATTAGAATGCACTGTGCAAGGAGAAGTGCATTGCTGATCCATTTAAATTTGAAAGTCCGCCAAACGGGCAAACAGGCTGAACTTTTGCTCCGCCTGAACCATTTTCCAAACACTAGTAACTAGCCATGATAGCCTGGAAAACAAAGTAATTTTTAATAAACAGTACCCAATGCGAGTCATGATGACTACTAAACATTCTGAAGTCTGATATTTTTGTTAAATAGCTGTAATTGGCCATCATGAAGTTATTGGAACTACATTTAGGGTCTGGCACTATCTGACCTGAAAGTTCCCTTTTCAAACAATCTGGTACTCCAAACGCAATCATTTTTCATAAATCCCAGGAATGATAAAATTACAATAATACCAAGGGGTTGATTTACTAAAGGTAAATAGATTGTGTAGTTTGCAAGTGCAGTTGTTCCAGAGCATAGTAAATTAGGTAATCCTTCATTTTACAAGGATTACCCAATCACATGCAAGCAAAATAAAAAAAACATAATTTTTGCTTGCACATGATTGGATGATGGAAATCAGCAAAACATCTTCTCATTCACTAAACTCTGCAGCAACTGCAAAGTGTGCAATCTATTTTCCTATAGTAAATCAACCCACCAGTATCTACATACAGAAAAGAATAGGCATTACTTTGATAACACTAATGAATATGATTTCAGAAGATGAATTAATCCCATTAAATCTCACAAATGAAATTGGCCCTGTACCATGTGATTGATGTGTCCAATTACAGCAATCACAAATGTAAACAAGGTAAACAGAGCCATCTAACCAAAGGCATCTGTGAGTGGAGACAGAGTCATTTACAGTGATTTGTGAGTGTTACATCATTTATACATTGTTTTCACCAGTGTTCCCCACCAAAACATGGTGCTTAACAAAACACCTGATGCCTGGTATAGTGTCCATGTGTCCCTAATTGGTAGCCACACCTGTGTGAGTTGTCACTAAACTGCAGCCAGTCACAGGGTTCTTGGCCACTATATACACCAGTCCCAGTGCAGCCGGTAACATTGTACCTGATCGTTAGTGACACCAGTGTCACCAGACCAGTGTAAGCTAGCACCAGTATTCTGAATGCCAACCACTGTCAATCGTATTCAAATAAAGTTTCAAAAGTACAGAGATTTTTCATATTCTGAGCATAAAAGATGAGTGTAGCAAGGGGGAGCTCTCAAGGTCAGATCTGGATTCAGAATATGAACCCGTGGCAAGCAGCAGTTCAATAATTTTCTCTGATTTAGAGGATGAAAGGACCCCTACAAAAGGTAGGCATACTGAACATCCTATAGAACATCAGAAGGAAAGCCCCAGTAGTGCAATATATCCTGGTGAACTGGCCAGCACAAATAGTGGGCTGCTACATCAGCCGCAAAGGATTAGGCCCATAGTAGTACCTTCTACTTCAGCGGCACCTATCATGTTCCCATTTACAGTGCAACTAGGCATTCAGGTAGAAACAGCACATTTTACACCCCTTTCATTTTTTTATTTGTGTTTCACCGAAGACCTAGTTAACTCAATTGTGGACCAATATAATCTGTTTGGCCAGCAGTACATCATCAGTGATTCCAATTACATGTATGCCCATTCATTTGAGTGTAAGCCCATCACAGCTGCTGGATTTAAAAATGTTCTTGCCTCTACCCTGAAGAAGGGCTTGCAGTCCTATTGGACCCCACACCCCATTCACCATATGCCATTGTGTTCCTTCGTTATGACTAGGTCACGCCATAAAACTAATTATGAGATAGCTGTGTGCTATTAACCACTTCAGCCCCAGAAAAATTTCCTCCCTTCCTGACCAGAGCACTTTTGCAATTCGGCACTGCGAGGTCGTGCAACGTGGCTCCCAAACAAAATCAACGTCCTTTTTTTTCCACAAATAGAGCTTTCTTTCAGTGGTAATCACCCATGTGGTTTTTATTTTTTGCGCTATAAACAAAAAAAGAGCGCCAATTTTGAAAAAACACATTATTTTTTACATTTTGCTATAATAAACATCCCCCAAAAATATAAAAAAAATAATGTTTTCCTCAGTTTAGGCCGATAGATATTCTTCTACATATTTTTGGTAAAAAAAATCGAAATAAGTGTTTATTGATTGGTTTGCGCAAAAGTTATTGTGTTTACAAATTAGGAGATAGTTTTATGGCATTTTTATTAATATTTTTTTTTTACTAGTGATGGTGGCGATCAGCAATTTTTATTGTGACTGCGACATTATTTTGGACACATCAGACATTTTTTACACATTTTTGGGACCATAGTCATTTATACAGCAATCAGTGCTATACAAATGCAATGATTCCTGTGTAAATGACACTGACAGTGAAGGGGTTAATCACTAGGGGTCAATGTAGGGGTTACGTGTGTCCTGAGGAGTGTTTCTAACTATGGGGGGGTGGTTACGTGTGATATGTCACTGATCTCTGCTCCCGATCATAGGGAGCAGAGATCAGTGACACTGTCACTAGGCAGAGTGGGGAGATGCTTGTTTACATTATCATCTCCCCATTCTTCCTCTCCGTGAGATGATCATGGGTATCTGGCGGTGTGGGTGTGCCCGCAGGCTGCCTCTTAAAGGGTAACATACAGGTACGTCAGTTTGCCTGTATGAGCCTTTTACCGACGTATGTCGGCATGAGGCGGTCGGCAAGCAGTTAACAATTCCCTGTGCCCTCCCTGAAGACACCCCAAATACAACAGGCTTTACAAAATTAGACACTTATCAATTAATTTTCCCAAAAAATATCTGCGTTGATGAGTCCCTTATACATTTTTTTTTTTACTATTATTCCTTATTTAAAAGAAAAGGCAGAGTAATAACAGAGCATAGTATATCAGGTGTGCATAAATACACAGAGTACATTAGTATTTATCCAAGACAACAACAAAAATAAATCTTTGGGTGGTTACATCCAAAGCGAACATTGTACTTGGAGAAGAAAACTTGAGTGTGTCGTATAACAACATATTAATGATTTTGAGTCATCCCTCATACATTTTACAGGCAGACCGAGCATCAAACAATATCTCTCCAGTAAACATTCCAGATACATAATGAAGTTATACAAACTTTGTGAGAGGGCCACAGGGTACAAATATGATTTATCACCTGGAGCCCCCTGAATGCCCAACTTATATGAGTAGCAGTGGAAAATTAGTCTGGGATCAATGAGACTAAATCACAAGGACCTTCCACAAAGATTGACCTCCAGATCAGCAGATTTTCTCAATGAGGACATTTTGCCTCTTAAAGGAAAGGATAAGTGGGATGTCAAGATCCTGTCTTCCATCCACAAAGACACCTCAGGGAAAATCCAGGGAATGCACAGTTTGGTGCAACATGTGAATATGAATACAACTAGTTCATGGGAGATGTAAATTTAACCCCTTCCCGACCAGCTGCCACATCGGCTCTTTAAGACCCTATAGCAGGCGTGTGCCCGCAAAATGTCTCCGGAGCCGATGCGCGTGCCCGACATGACTGAGCTGGAACCAGAATCTGTCTGTGTAAACACACAAATTCCGGGTCTGTCAGGGGAGAGGAGACAGATCGTGTGTTCCTACTAAGTAGGAACAATGATCTCTCTCCTCCTGTAGTCAGCCACATTCCCCCCACAGTTAGAAAAACACATAGGGAACACAGTTAACCCCTTAAAGACTTTTTGCTCTGTTACCATATTTTAAACTCAGTTTTATCCCTGTCTGGAGTGGCAGTGAGTTTTGTAGACCTGTCTTACAGGTAAGAAGTGTTACAGTAGATATGGTGGTGTTCTCTTAAAACACAGTGAGACTGAGAGTGCCATTTTCATATTCATCACTTAAACTGGCAGGTCAGAGAGAAGTTAGTAAAAAAAACATTATATCTTATTATGTGTCATATGTATCACATAAGATAAACTGGTTCAACTGGACAATCCCCTACTTGAGTAGACTGTTCTAAAAATACCAAAGTCACAGATATCTTGGAAGTGCTGGGATAAAGAAATTAGAAAACAGTGAGACATAAAATCTAGTAACATACATAAAAACTGTAAATGTTTTCATAATATGTAAACAAATAACTATCAAGTTAATATTATGTATAAACTGTAAGGGAAAGTAATAGGAATAACTGATACAACTCTTACAATGATAAACACAGAAATCCCTGTGCTGTCAGGGAAGAGGAGCCATGTTGTTTATTCTTACTAAGTAAAACAATATGTCTCTTCTCCTAATCAATCCTATCCCTCCACAGTTAGAACACACTGAGGAAACACACAATTAACCCCTTGATCACCCCTAGTGTTAACCTCTTCCCTGCCAGTGACATTTACATAGTAATCAGTGAATTGTTATAGCACCGATCGCTGTATAATCGCCAATGGTCTCAAAAAAGTGTCAAAAGTCTCCAATATGCCCGTCGTAATGTCGCAGTACCACTAAAAATCGCAGATCACTGCCATTACTAGTAAAAAAAAAATAATAATAAAAATGCCATAAATCTTTCCCATAGTTTGTAGACACTATAACGTTTGTGCAAGCCAATCAATATATGCTTATTGAGATTTTTTTAACAAAAATATGTAGAAGAACATATATTGGCCTAAACTGATGAAAAAAAAATTGTTTTAAAAAAAAATTGAGGATATTTATTATAGCAAATAGTAAAACATTTTTTTTTTCAAAATTGTCGCTCTTTTTTTGTTTATAGCGCAAACAATAAAAACCGCAGAGGTGATCAAATACCACCAAAAGAAAGCTCTATTTGTGGAAAAAAAATTTGTTTGGGTACAGCTCAGCTGCCATCTAGTTGGCTAGAAGCACTGGCTTGAGTAAGCACTGGTTTTAGTGTGAAACGCGTCAACAATGTTGTTCTATTTTTTTCCCTTTGCTGTGGTGATTTGTGTGATGTGAGGTTTTTCATTTTGAAGAAATAAAGGCACGTTTTACTTTTCATTCGATTCGGAGTGCGGCTGTCCAGAATTTGTTCATTTTCCATTTGCCACAAATATATGCAAAAAATTAAGTGAGAATATGGTGATTAATATACCGTCGAGTGTATATCACAGTGATTAGCATACCATCAAATGTATATCACATTCAATTGAGAATGACATACCACTTCAATGTATACAATACACTTATATGTGCCCAAATGCATTAACATAATATATGTAAAAAAGAAAATGAGTGAAAAAATAAATATGAAACTTTGTAAAGTCCTTTCAAAAAAGGAAGAAGAACGGAAGTCCCATGTGTAAAGTTGAGTATTGAATATCAAGTGGACCACCAAATCTTTGGGATGCAACATACAGCCACCCCTGTGACGATACCACCACCTCTATAAATGTGGGCTTACCAGATGGTTCTGACCCAAAAGAACATATATTCCAAGGGTCACACACGCTTTTATGATGACAACAGATGAATGGAACTCCCAGATATTGGATTCACAAGCTTTAATAAAAAGTTTCTCTCCAAATGCAAATAGATATTACCAGGCTCTCTCCAAACATATGAAAAGCCAAACTCCAACTGATGGATATATGGAATAGAAGAATAAGGCCATATAGCGTAATTCCGTATATAAAATAAAATTTATTAAAATGGTATCAAACTTACATTTAAAAGTAGTTTTGAAGCGCTTTGTATATAAAAATGGCAGGCAGTGGAGTCCTACCGATGCATTTCATCCTCATAGACTTCGTCTGAGGTTTTTTTTATTAGATTTTTGGTCATTTTGCTAAGATAGTGTTATTCTCTGTCGTGCCTTTTTCTTGTCTCTGACGCTTTCCATTGTACAGTACCTGGGTTTAGCTCTGTCCTTTATTTATGACCATTTTTTTTCTGTGCATTCAGTTTGGTCATTTACCTGGCATTTTTTTTAAAGCCGGAACTTTGACCTTTGCACTTGCTTAAGGTAATGATGGGATTTTTTTTAAGGTATATATATATATATATATATATATGTATGTTGTTTTGTACCTTGTGCCTCACCTAAACATTGAAATCGCCACATGTTCACCTTTCAAGCCCTGTGAGTGTCACCTTTTGGAATATACTGTGTATTTTATATATATTTATATATATATATATATATATATATATATATATATATATATATATATATATATATATATATATATATATATATTTCTTTCCTCTATAGTATGCATCTATTGCTAATATGTAATAGTTTTGTGAACAAAATAATACAGTCAATTACAGATCACTTCAAAAAGATAGTTCACTAAAACAATAAATCAACCAGTGGATGGTTGCTTGTGGTTATTGTGATACATTCTGGAATGAGAAATGCAATTGGGTCTTGCATTCAAACTGAATATACTGAGTTCCCAGACATATTGAATTAACTGCTACTTTTGAGCTTCTAAATAGTTGCCAAACAACCTAAGAAGCAATTACCCTGTGTATTGTTACTAATTTTTTCATTGGGATGTTAGGTTTCAATCCCTCTATTTGTCAGTCTATTTATGGTAATAAACTTTAAAACAGAAAGCTCATGTTGTATGCCTGTCCCAATACATTCCTTTTAATCTTCATTGCTGTCACTAAGTAATCCAACCAATTTACTCTCTGGATACCACTAGCTTTCGTAAGATGGGTGATTGAATTGAATAGAAAAGTGACATATTTAGTGAAATTCCTCTGTGATAAACTACATGGCTTTTTGTTCTTTAAGCTAATATTTCCCGTTGATTTTCTAAGCTATTTGTATAAGATTAAATTAGTATACATTTAATGCCGAATTTATCAAAATGGGTTTGTTCTGCTGAATAAAACTTCACAGCTGAAAATAAAAGGTGTCCTAATATAACTAAAATGTATACATTATGTTAATTATAGGGAAACTAAATGACAAGCCAATTTACCATTTTTAAATTCTGTTTTCCAAAATCACGCATTAATATTTTATTATCCTTTACTTACAGAATTAAAAACAAATTGAATACTTAAAACTTGAAGTGTAAAAAAATAACAATCATTATTGAGATGAGAAGAGATTGTTATGTTGAAATGATACGCACATTTATTTTTAAAATACAGGTGAATCTAATAAGTTGGCAAATAAAAAAATCTGTTAACAAAATTGTCAAACACATATAAATGTAATTTAATGCATGCATTCCTGTGCAAAAACACGACATGTATTGATTTTCATTTTTACAGTATGTGATGTACAACACTCTTACATTAACTGTTCCAAATACTACTAGGGTACTTGTTTAATACCAATTTATTGATTTTTCCAAACTAAAATGGTTCTACAGCAAAAAATATGAGAATTTGAGATAAATAATGGCAACTCTTATAGATAATGTATTCATAGTCACTCATACTTTCTGCTATTTGATATGCAGTCTTCAGTACAAACATACTCTAGTTCTCCCATGACATAACCATGCAGGAAGTTTTGTAGTGGCTTATTCCACAAAGACAGTACTTTAGCAAATGGTTCTCTTTTGTTCTTGAAAGTGCTTGTATATCTTGTATCTGTTAATTGGCTCCTGTTGATTGCCTGTCTCCTGCTTTTTTCTTATACTTGTGTTATTAGTAGAAGTGAACACCATATGCCCTGACTTTTTTTTTACAATAAAAAAAAAAATCCACTTGATTATTGGGTAATTAGTTCTAGTTCTATGTCAACTCATCAGCTGTTACCATTGTAGCAAATCTAAAGTCCTTGACCTAAGATGTCATGCCATGTAATTAAATTTGTACCTCCTTGCTGCAGCCTGTTAAAGCTATACAGCAGGCAAAGAAAAAATACTCCCTTGCAGTGCGGCTGCCCCCACACCACAAATGATAAATTCTCAATTAAGTCTAAGGGGCTGCAAAAAGCACCTATATTTACTGATCCCCATTCTACAAGATTAACAACTGGTCCCTGCAACTTCTTCTCCTCTATGCTCTGGTGGTCACAGGCTCTCCAATATCATCAACTCCAATGCAGAAACTGTGGCTATAGTTTGAAACTAAGGATGGCATAGCTTAGGGGAGTAGAGAAGGATGCTGCTGGAGAAGCAGGTAATTAAAGTCTTTAGGACTGGACAGTGATTAGATTGTACATTGTAGGGAAGCACAAGCCTATCACTAATATGCCTCTATCCAAAAACAAAAAACTGTTCAAATCAAAAATAAATAAATAAAGCTTAGCTCCAGACAGATACACACAAGTTAGCACAGCTTTGTATATGATATTCCTTAATGCATTTGTTTTAATATGCAGTGTAAGTACCTCAATTTGGCTTTGTATCTGTTTCTTGCAGTCCTTGCACAGTAGAACTCAGATTAAGAAGGGGTCAAGCAGCACAAGGAGCCAGTTGGTTGTGTTGCAGTACATGGATAATGCTGATAGAGGAGAGAGCAATGTGACAGAGGCATAAGCTCACTAGTCCACGGCTTCTTCTTTCATTGTCCAGTCAAAGGCTGAGGGTAGAGAGAAAATCTGTAAGCCCCTGTACACACGGTCGGAGATTTCCACAACCAAAACCGTTGGATTTTTCCCATCGGATTTTGTCCATCGGATCTTGTCCGGAACTGTTGCATACACACGGTCGGACATAGTTGGCGAAAAATCCGATCTTTCAGAACGTGATGACGTAATTTCGTTACGATGGGACTACATTCAGGCTAGTAGCCAATAGCTTTGATGTAGAAATTTGATCTGAGCATGCGTGGCACTTGGTCCGATCAAAATTCTCTACACATGATCGGAGTATGTCCGATCGGCCCAGTTGGTCTGGAAATATTTCCAACATGTTGGAAAATTGGGTCCGACGGATATTCCGACGGAATCAGTCAGTGCATACCACACACAGTCGGATTATCCGACCACGCGGTCCGATAGGACACATTCCGACGGATTCTCCGACCGTGTGTACAAGGGCTTAGTGTTATTGAACTATTTTCATGCAAGAACAGGCTCTCCTGTATAACAGGGTTATGAAACTTTCAGAACTTAATAGACATAAATAAAATTCCTTTGGCAGACAATACAGCTCCCATATACTGTATGTATTTGATCTATGTATCTAACTGTTTCCCTGGAGTTCAACTTCAATTGTTATTTCAAGGGCCTTGCTATCAGAACAAGAAAAGACCTATCCCAATTTTGGCAAGCATCTATCCAAATATGATTCAATAAAGCTTTCAAAATCTTGAAGGAACAAAGCCACTGGGTGACATAGCCGGGTGGCCCTGCCTCTTGCATATATAAGAACTGTCAAAGTGCAGAGCGGGCAGACGATCCACTATCCACAATTGTAATAACACTGGGATTGAATAATTTGACTTTTTTCACTATTCATTTGGACTTTTCATATATTTTTCATATATTTTTATATGCATGTGGCACTTTCTATATTAATGTACAAAAATGTATCAGTGTTTTGTACTTTGATTTTGATATATATTATTTACATAACTGAATCACTTTTAATTAGTGCAATACTTGTTCTGTAATTTTTCTTTTACACAATAGTTTGTCAGCTGTGGTGTTAGCAGCTTCAACTCCTGAGACTATTAATGTGGTATTCTTTGTTTTTTTTTTTGTTTTTTTCAAAATATTTTTATTTTAATAAACAGGGTAGTATACATACAAGAACAAGTATAATTGCCAACATTGCGGAAAGACCAACGGTACAATTACTAGTATACAATCTGACAACAGTGACCGCAAGGGGAACAATACCTATATGAAAAGAGATGTAGACTCAAACAGTTACAGATACAGTAATTATCATTATATAGGAGAAAAGGAAGGAAATTGAGTGACCCTTGTGGGGGAGACAAATTCCTAATAGGTTCGTACGGGGCACCGAGAAGAAGGGTGTAGGGTCGAAGGCCAAGCCATGTTAAACCTGAGGACCTAAGCACTAAAGTAAGTACAACTGGCCTGAAGTAATGAAGAACTGGACGTGCTTATGCACCAACCTTGTATGGTCTGCTTTCACTGTGCAAATATAGCCCATTGGTCATAGGTACGCACCGTTGAGGTGACACAGTTATGTTAAAAAATACCCTAATGTCGAGAACGGGTAAGGGGGAGAGGGAGGAGAGGGAGTTGAAGCAGGTAATACACAGGGGGAAATGAGAGTGGTGAATAAGGGGGAGGGGAGGGGGGGGAGTAAGGGGTCTGAGGAAGGCTGGGGAGGAACATGGAGGGGGGGGGATCCAATTATGCACCATTAAATAATATTTGATTACTAAATCAGAGCTCTCCTAGAACAATAATAACACAAATAGTCAGTATAAGTAAAAGAGGCAATAGATTAAGATAACTTCAGAAGCAGACTATGGTAGCGCAAACGTTAAACAAGTGTGACACCTGTGGAAACAGTAATCATTTTACCAATTGCAAAAATATGTCAGTAAATGTCAAAGAGTTACAATCAATTAACAGTTAGCAATAAATAAATAATTAAAGAAAGAAAGAAAGAAAGAGGGGGTATCGACAAGGATCAATCAGGGTTTGAGAGGATGACTTTGAAGGTCTGTGTGGTCTCAAATTCTTTCCAACAGGCCCATTTCTGAGTATATTTGTGTGGGGTATCCTTGGCAATATTAATTAATTCCTCCATCTCTGCTATCCCCTGAACTCGCCGCATCCATTCTTTTATGGATGGGCAATCTTGAGATTTCCAGTGTCTAGGAATACAGTGCTTCGCTGCATTAATTAAGTGAATAAGGAGGGACTTTCGGTAAGAGGTATTATCTATATTAGTGTGGTGCAGCAAAAATTGTGCAGGGGTGAAAGGCAAGTCATACGATGAAATGTCGAGTATTAACTTGTGAACCTGCTTCCAGAAGGGCTGAATGCGGGGGCAATCCCACCATATATGAAGCAATGTACCCCGGGACAATTGACATCGCCAACATGTATCAAGGGAACTGGGATTCCATTTATGCAAAAGGACTGGTGTTCTATACCATCGCGTAAAAAGTTTATAACCATTTTCCTGGGTAAAGACATTAAGAGAACCCTTATGAATGTGGAGAAATATATTTTCCCAATCTTCCTGCGTCAAGGTAACCCCCAACTCCCCTTCCCAAGAGACACAAGCTTTAAGAGATTTTGGATTATGGTCATGGAAGAGAAGAGAGTGGGTTTGGGATATTAAATGGGATTGAGGATTTGAGGAAGTACATAGAGATTCGAAAGGCGTCAATTGTCTGGAGCAATTTTTGATTTTAGCAGTAGATTTTAAAAAATTGGTAATTTGTTGGAAAGTCCAGTTAGAAATGGGAGGTTTACCCTGTATTGTTGCTATTTGAGCAGCTGTCAATGCCCTTTGATTAGAGTAAAAGTGGTGCAACAAGACTCGATCATCTGTCCAATAGTCTTGGAGGAAGTTTACATACATTCCCGGGGGGAAATCTGGGTTTAGTTTCAGAGACGTGAGTGGTCCAGGTACAGAAGAGATTGAATATCTCGAGCATGCAGTGCGGAAACAATGTAGCGTCAGTTCAATAAGTGGGTGCGAATCAACGTCAGATTTGTAATGGATATGCTGCAACCATGGGAGGGAGCCTATAGGGGACTTGGTGAAGGAGGCCTCTAAGGAAACCCAATCTTTACAGCTCCCATGTATGTTCCAATCCACAATTCTAGTCAGGTGTGTAGCTAGGTAATAGTTAAAGAGATCAGGCAAACCAATCCCTCCTGAGTGTTTAGGAAGGATGAGTTGAGTATACTTAACCCTGGGTCTGTGCGATTCCCACAAGAACTTAACACATATGGACTTATATTCCTTAAAGAAGGCTGAGGGAAGGCGGATCGGGATGGCTTGAAGTACATACAGAATGCGAGGTAGGACATTCATTTTTATAATGGCAGCTCTGCCGAACCAGGAAACGGGGAGGTTATGCCAATGTTTGAGATCCTCCTTGAGTTTTTTAAGTATAGGCGGGTAATTGCTTTGATATAGTTTTGATAAGTCACTAGGGATTTTGATTCCTAAATATGTAATTTCCTTTTCATTCCAATGGAAAGGAAAATTCGCTTTGCAACGGGCAACCGAATCTGAGTCAAGGGAGATGTTAAGTGCATACGATTTGTCAAAGTTAATTTTGAAGTTAGAGAGTAATGCAAAGTGGCGAAAAGTTTTTAAGAGGACAGGGAGCGAGGTGTGCGGGTCAGAGAGGAATAATAAAATATCATCTGCGTACGCGGCTAGTTTGCTAGTTTTAGTTTCTGTGCGTATCCCTGTGATGTCAGGGTTTTGTTTAATGCTGTTCAGCAGGGGTTCAAGGGTCAGTATAAATAAAATAGGGGATAGAGGGCAGCCTTGTCTGGTTCCGTTTCGGATGGAGAAGGCGCCCGACAGGGTACGATTAACTCTAATCTTGGCTGTTGGATTGTGGTATAAGGATTGAATGAAGTTGAGCAGCTGAGGTTGTGGATGAGGATAGAAGGGGAAGGTCAGTCTGAGACAGAAAGATATAGTCTAGCCTGGAATAACGGTTGTGAGGGGACGAGAAAAAGGTAAAGTCTTTCCCAGTGGGGTTCAGGGTGCGCCAAGTATCGTGCAGCATGAGGGATTGCAGAGACAATCGGATCTGTCTAAGGGCTTTGTATGGCAAGTGGGAAGATCCCGTCGAAGTATCAAGGAGAGGTTCCAATGGGACATTAAAATCTCCGCCCATTAAAACCATTCCAGATTGAAAAGTGGTGAGTAGGGCAGTAATTTCTCTGAAAAAGGTGACTTGACCTGAATTAGGACTGTATATATTGGCAAAAGTAATAGGTTTATTCTGCCATGTGCCCTTCAGAAAAAGGAATCTCCCTTGGGGGTCGATCAGAGAGTCCGTAATTTGTATAGGGACATGTTTAGAGAATAATATAGATACCCCTTTGGTCTTAGAGTCTGGCGAGGTCGAATGATAACAGGTCGGGTAGTAATAAGTTGTGAGTTTTGGAACGGCCTGGGATTTAAAGTGAGTCTCCTGTAGGAAAATCACATCTGCACGAGACCCTCTCAAGCCGCTCAAAATCTGAGATCTTTTTTCTGGGATATTCAATCCCTTTGCGTTCAAAGAGATGAGTTTCAAAGTGGTAGGCACAGGAACAGTCTTGGAGGAAGTCATCTTAATTAATTAGCTATAGTCCTGGGAGAGATAGGCAATTAGACGTGGCTGACACTTATCAGTCGTAGATTAAGTCAGGTAAACGGTGCAATTCTGTATGTGGAGCTAAATGGGACAGGGGGGGAAGAAACGGGGGGGAGTAGAGTGGCGTGGAAAGAAGTCTGGTGGGGAAGGGAGACACGAACGGGAAGGGAGGGGTAGGAGATAGCGTGTTTATAACCCTCAAGTATCCGTCAGATATGTAGAGAGTATTCCCTGAAGGGAAAGGGGGGGTTAGACACTGGAGTCGGTAACTACTATTAGGTAGGACCGAATGTGTAATCCAGTAAAGTTTCAAGAGAATCTCCAACGAGATCTCTGAGTGTGGGCGTGATTGGCAGTCAGAGAAGAGAGAGTTATTTATAAGTGACGAGTCTGAGGTCCGGTGAGGTCAAAAGAGCGGATGGACGTGGTAGGTAATATTATAACATAAGTGATTAATGGGAAGCGGGGGGGGGGCAAGATGTTAATCGGAAAGGCAATCTCGTCCGAGGTGGGGATATGTAAACGAATAGGAGGGGTAGAAAAGGGGAGGGCATACTAAAAATCAAACTCAGAAAATATAATTCAAAATTTAGGGCTCTGCCCGAAAAACTCTAAAAGAGCACAGCAGAGAGGGGTAACAAAACTGTATTGTTAACATAGTGAGAAAGTGAGTCTGCAATAGGACAAAGAAAACATACAGAACAGAAAAAACTGTTACAAACATAGGGAACGCAGTATTGGTGTGAGTAGAACCTTGGAATAAAGCACACGTAGCATTCTATATAAAACAGTGAACCAATCTCTGCGTATCAGAGTACTATCCCAAATATCAATAAGAGACATGGTCGGTTGTGTTCTCCTGAAATCAATACCGGTGGTCAGATGGAGAAGGAGAGCGGACATTACCACTGTATTACCGAAGGAGAATATCACCTTATAGGAAAGATTGGAGAAAACCACATATAGAACCAGTATATTAACAGTGAACCAGACTGGGATATGTACGAATCAGTAATATGACGAACACCAGGGTAAAAGAGGCAGGCGGAACACAAGCGACCATTATAAAAGAACCAAAAACAGTCTAGATACTAAAGATTTACACATAATAAAGACAGATAGCGTTCACCTCACTGGTAAGGAGGCGAATAAGAGTGCCACCATACACAATGAGGTCGACAACGGATCATATCAGGATCTACCCGCAGCGGAAGTCACAGCAACCAATGAGAGAATGAACCTTGACTTCTCCCAAGAGCCATATATAGTACTGCATAGCATAAAAACAACTAAACGTGTACTGAAGTTCATATAAGGCTTGTTTTGCATTTAGTTCAGAAAATAATGGAACTAGATAAATCCAACGTTTAGCATGAAAGGGGAAACCAAACTACAGAGTGGTCAGGGAGGTCAAAGCGTGAAAAGTTGATCAGGAATCACACAGTCTGGTGTAGGTTGACAGTGAAAATCACTCAGGGAACAGTTATGTAGAAAAACTGACACGGTTCAAAACAGCTTAAGAGCCCGTTGGAGATCCGGTATTATAAACCGGGAAAAGTTAGTGAGGCTGGCCCCAACTTCCAACGGGATTGCTCCAATAAGTGTGAGTGAAGAGTAAAATCTCCGTTCAGGGTACTGTCAAAAAGAAGGTAGAGAAATGCAAAGGAAGCAACAAAACATGCGACAATGGTATAGGGACAGTACTTATCCGGAACTTAACTAGAAATGGATTGGAAATGTAGGTTGTTTCATTTTCAGGCTCTCCTTTGCCGTCTGTGGACTGGCGATGCGGTAGGGCTCGAATTCCTCGGCATACTGGCTGGTCTCGTCGGAGAGGCAGGGTGATGCAGTCTCCTGCGCCGACTCATACTGAAGTTCCCTGCTTCAGCGACTCCATCCATGGAATCTTCTCTGTGCAGCGGGGAGATGCGAAAATCGCTGTACCAATCTGGCACCTCTACCAGAGGGATGTGAAGAGAGTCACAGAAATGTTCCATGTCTTCAGGGACTTTGAGGTGGAATATGTGACCATTGACAGTAGCCGACAGGCAGAAGGGGAACTTCCATCTGTAAGGGATCCCTCTGGCTCTCAAGACCTCTAGCAAGGGATTTAGCTCCCTCCGTCTTTGTAACGTGATGGCAGATAAATCCTGGAAGATCCTGATTTCTGATCCTAGGTGCATAAGTCTGTCAGTAGATCTGGCCTTACGCATAATTTCTTCCTTGATAATAAAGTCAGAGAGACAGCAGATGACATCTCTAGGAGGATCAGTTTCTCTGCCCCTGGGGCGTAAAGCTCTGTGGATCCTTTCCATCTGTATGATTGTATCAGGGGGACGGTCCAGTAGGCCGTTAAAAATGGCGGTAACTTCTCGCATTAATTGTGAGGAATCTATAGCTTCCGAGAGACCTCTCACTCTCAGGTTCCGTCTGCGCCCTCGATTGTCGAGGTCCTCTAAGTGACGGTTCATGTCTCGCAGGTGAACGGCATGAGATTCCGTAAGTTGTTGCACATGACACAGGGCCGCGTCCTGGCGGGCCTGTGTCTCTTCCCCCTCTTCCATTCTGAGGGCCATGCTATGAAAGTCCTCTCTTAGTTCCGATATGGCTGCTGACATAGCTGATTTTATGTCAGCAGCAACCGCTCTGAGATCAGCAAGGCAGAGAGTCTGTTGCGTCTCAGAGGCAGAGGGGGGATGTTGTGGGCTGCGGCTCCTAGAGCGAGGCATCGCTCTGCTTTGTGAGGAGGCCTCGAGCGCTGCGGCCTGCACTTCCTGGGACGCACCTCGAGATCTGGAGCGAAAAATGTCCGGAATGTGCTGGGAAGGAGGGTGTTCAACAGCCCGCGGGGAACCGGAACGGAGCGGCGGTGCCTTCGGCTTTGTGCTTCCCATGTTGCGGCGAAAGAAACCTGCCTGGCTGAAGGATGTTTTTAGAGCTACAGGTGCTGACACTGAGGTGGGCGGGCTGTTCCTTAAATTAAAAAATCTAATGGTATCCAAACTTAATTTAGACTGGGATGTAGCTTTTTTAGATCAATATATATCCAAATAAATGGTCTTGAGAAGCTTGCGATGGGATTTACACCCTCAACAGGGTGGTGTAAATCTAGAGCTTGACTCTTGGATTAAATATTTTAATGAGGCAGGTATCAAGTTTCTCAACTATTTTGTTGTAAAGAAACATAGTAGATTATCAGTTATTGATAGGAGATCAAGGAACTTAAAGATAAACTCCTGCCCTATAAAAGTTTGGCAGAATGCAATTCCCTGTCTCCTAATTAAAAAAAAAAACACTTGGAGAAGAAAGACCGCAAGCACAAAACACAGAAACAAAAGAAATATTCAAGGGATGTAGGTGACTACAAAAGTAGAGGAGTTGGCAAAAGAGAACATTGAACCCATTTCAGGGGGAGTGGTAGGCAATATGGAAGCCCAGAACAGTCAGAGGGGAAGACACCCAAGTTTCAAGTCTCCGAATAAAATTAGAATAGGGGCCCTAACCCCAAGAATGGTAGACAAGGTGGTCAATATAAACATGTGGAAATAGAGCAATGTAACCCTTCCCCTAAGATTGTTTATTATAACTTGGGAGGCAATCATAGGAGACCCTCTCCCTGCCCTACATTTTAAATGACCAGGGTACATACACCATGACACCTATCATTCAGAAAAGTTTGCTATTAATATACACAATAGAAATTTGAGTACTGTCCGTGATACTTTTTTTTATTTGCACTAACATACAATTTTTCAGGACAAGATTTCGGGGTATTCAAGGTCCAAGCAGTACTGATTTACATTTTTTTAAGCAGAATGTAAAAACAACAGAAAAAATTAATAAAAAAAAACACATCTCTAAAGGGAAAGGAGAGAAAAAAAAACACATACAAATTAATGGCAATAAAGATAACAACAGAGTTAGTGAGATAAGACAGAGAGAGAGCTATGGAATGGGGGGGGGGGGGTTGCTAGTCACAGAGGGGGTTGGAACACTTTAGTATAATGGGTAAGGAAACCTATATCTAAATTCAGGTCATTATTTTTTGTGTCAAAAAGAATTATCATTCTTAGTTCAAAGGTTTTTCTTTCCTGGAGAGTTCTGACATTCCCTTTAAGAACTAAAACATTGGGGTCTTCGATAGTGTGGTCCGGTTGTGAGAAGTGATGTCCCACAGGTGTGCATAAACTGTCTTCTTTATGTTCCTTGATGGTATGTCTGTGTAAAAACATCCTCGCTTGCAACTTTTGTCCTGTTTCACCAACATAAGATCCTTTGCTGCACCTTTTGCATTGGATGAGGTACACAACATTACTGGAGGTATAGTTGTAAGATCCCATGATATTGAAGGTCCCATTTGTGTGTGTGACACTTTTGGATAGATTGATCTGGTTGCATAGTTTGTAGCGTTTTTTATTGCAGGGTTTGCTTCCTTTATTCGTGACTTCATAATCAGAGTCAAGTTTCCTGCTGATTATTTTGTGTCTGAGGTTGGGTAGTTGTCTGAAAGCCAATAATGGGGGTTGTTGGAATATTACTTTCAGAGTTTCATCCTCTGTTATAATGGGTTGTAAATCTTTGATTATCTTTTTGATCCCTTCTAGTCCTGGGTTGTATGTGGTGACTAGAGGTACTCGGTTGTTTGTCTTTTTCTCTGTATATTGGAGAAGATTTTCTCTATGGGTTTTCAAGGCTGTGTTTATGCTGTTGTTGATGGTTTTGTCATTGTAACCTTTCTTATGGAAGGAGTCTGCCAGTGTTCTGAGATGTTTATCTCTGTCTTTTGGGTCTGAATAGATTTGGTGGTATCTGATGGCCTGGCTGTGTATGATGGTCCGTTCAGTGTGTTGGGTGTGAAAACTGGAACTGTGAAGATAGCTGCACCGGTCAGTCGGTTTTCTGTATATCGACGTGTGAAGCTTGTGATCCCTGATGTATACTGTAGTGTCTAGGAAGTTGACATGTGTGTTTGAATAATCCATTTTTAGTTTGATAGATAGGTGAAAAGTGTTGATCAATGAGAAGAATTGGTTCATTTAAATATTTACTTTTTTCACTATTTATTTGGACTATTACTGTTTCATAGATTTTTAAATACTCGTGGCAATTTCTATATTAGTGTACTATTATTATGATTATTATTATTATTATACAGTTTTTATATAACGCCGATAATTTGCGCAGTGCTAGTAACACTTTTACAACATTATAACACTAAAATGCATCAATGTTTTGTATTTTGATTATGCAAATTTTGATATATATGGTTTACATAACTGAATCACTTTTAACCACGTTCCGCTGTCCACCGTCAAATGATGTGGATGTCATATGATGGCGCCTAGAACAACCACTCTTGCACAACCCTGTTGGCCGCAGTGCAACGATTGCTGCCGTGCCATGTTGCTAGGACACGGAGCAACTCCAATCTCTGTAAAGAGGCAGGCCCCAGGCTGTGTCCAATCACAACTGGTCACATGTAAACACGGAGATGCCGGTAATCTGCTATCCTCGCCTCACACTAATAGAGTGTGAGGAGAGAAGAGCGAATCAGTGGCATCTCCCCACAGAGGACATCTAGGCATGTAATCAGGGAATGGATAATCAGTGTCCTGATTACAATAAAGTGTCCACAGTGCCAGAAGTGAGTGCCCACCAGTGTCAGCAGTGTGCCCACCAGTGCCTGCAGAGAGTGCTCACCAGTGCCAGCAGTGAATGCCCACCAGTGCCAGCAAACAATGCCCACAAGTGCCAGCAATCAGTACCCATTAGTGATTCCTGTCAGTGCTGGCTATCACTGCTGCCCACCACTGCTGCCCATCAATACCTACCACTGCTGCCCATCAATGCCAATCAGTGCCCCCTATCCATGTCACCTATCTGTTCCCACCAGTGCCACCTATATGTGCCCATCAGTTCCACCCACCAGTGCCCACCAGTGCCACCTATCAGTGCCCACCAGTGCCACCTTTCAGTGCTCACCGGTGCCACATATCAGTGCCACCTATCAGTGCCCATAAGTGCAGCATATTTGTGCCTCTTCATCAGTGCCCATAAGTGCCGCCTCATCAGTGCCCATAAGTGCTACCTCATCAGTGCCCATCAGTGCCACCTCATCAGCACCCATCAGTGAAGGAGAAAATTACTTATTTACAAAATGTACTGACAGAAACTAATAAAACACCTGTTAGGGGCTTCGCAGAGTGCAAATGGTATTTTGAAATAGTCCTTCATGACCAAAAGAAAGTAAATAGCTGGATTACTTCTATGTGGCTATTGCACAGTACCTGGTTAATGTGCATGATGGTGGCATACTGGTGGTTGGAAGTCGCTTCAGACCAGTAGTGCAGACTTCCAGATGATGCACAGTAAGCAGTGAACACATTTTGGGGGCATATCCCCTTTCTGCAGACACTCTATTATACTATGATAGTCACAGTCTTATGATCTCTTTGATCTCAAAGCACAACCACTGAGTTTGGTTGAGGAGTTCATAAGTTTAGAATATCATCACACTCCTTTAGCTCTATAGGAGAGTCAGCCAGCAGTGGTAGTAGCAGAAGTGAGCATAGAAGTGGGTGGAACTCCAGACAGTAGGGTACACTTTACTTTTAAAGGAAACTTTACAGAGAGGCCTCCTTCAGAAAATGCTTGTTGTTTGGTTGTTAGAACTCAGAACAAGTTTGCAGATCCAGGAAGTAGCAGTGGAAATTATTTCTTTGCATACTTGTTCTGTATTTAACACTTGAAACACTTGAAACATTGACACCAAAGGCAACTAACATTTCCATAATATTTCAGGAAGGGCAGCATTCAGGTCCCTCTCAGGAAGGGTTCCCTTTTTAAAAGCTCTGAAGAACATAACACAACATCTGTATTTACAAGAACACAAACTGGACAGTTGTTATGTTGTTAAGTGGATCATACATTCCAGATATGTACCATCAAGAATACACATTTTATAAAAAAATAAATGTATTCTATTTATCTTTTACAATTACCACCACTCACTGAGAAATAAAATATAGCATTTCCAGTAGAAGTGCAGAACATAAACGTTTATTTATGGTTGGTGGTACATTTTAGAACAGGCTGTGCTAGATTTTCATCTACATCTGACATGAATAAATCAGAGCTGTCAGAACAATGTGTCTTAAAATGAGTTGAACCATTGAATTAACATTGTGTTGCCTTTTTCTTACTAATTTTGCAGTTTTCAATAATAGATATGCAGGTCTTGGACTTTTTTAATGACTTAGGGTGA
Organism: Lithobates pipiens; assembly: GCF_037356315.1. Lineage (NCBI taxonomy): Eukaryota > Metazoa > Chordata > Amphibia > Anura > Ranidae > Lithobates > Lithobates pipiens. The sequence goes on from NW_027507748.1 coordinate 183,051,173, forward strand.
TATGTATAACTGCAATCAGATCAACGTAATTAGCTACTGTATATTTTTATACTACAATTCTGTACAGCAGTTTTATACAGCTATATTTTAGAGATATGTTATTAAAATCCTGATGCCAGTACTGAAAATTAAATTCCAATTTCAGGCTTTTCGCTTCTCCTGGATGCCCCTCCTTTTCCACTGTATTTTATGATTTTTATTGTATACTTGTCCTTTTCTGATGCTGGGTCAAATGATGTCCAGGGTTCTCTTCCTCTTCATCTCTTCTCCAGTGCTGGGTAGTTCCAAGCAGTGCTGACATGGGGTTAGCATTTTTCTCTGCATCATTATGCAGTGAGTTCATGGCGCCATGTGGACATCCTATGAGGGGAAAAACAGGGGTACAGAAAGGCATAGCTGTGCAAATTGGTTGTGCCACATCCTATAACGATTGCAGAAAAAAATAATTCCCTATGGGTGGACTTTAAAGGCACGTACCACTTATACTATGAAGTATAAAACTATATTTTTATTAAAACAAAATCTAAGTATACAAAATTCCAAAAGAAGAAACACAATGTAATACAAAATGATTAAAAATAAGATAACAATATTAATATTGCAGAGTTGGGCACCTGCACACAACAAGGTGCACCCCGATATTTATTACCCTACGCGTTTTGGAGGAAAAATACGCTCCTTCATCAGGGGTAAGTAAAGGTTTTGTAGAACGGGATTATAGCAAAATCAGTATAACCAAGTCTGCAGATATAGGCAAATGGTATCTTATGGATTTAAAAGCAATTAGCTCAAACAGTCAGAGGGTGTGACTCTCCAGTGTATTGGATCTCACGGATATGACTCAGTGGCTGAATACCATGAGTAAGAAGATATCCACGTAATAGGAAGGCCCTGTGAGGTATACCCTACTTCTCCTCCAAGGATGGAAAAATGGCACTAGGAGGGGGGTGGGAGAAACACTGAGGTGAGAAAGAGGCAGGAAACCCTCGAGATTAAGGCAGAGCAGAGCACCTCGCACGTCCGTTCAGCATCCCACAGCTGACAGCTGCATAATAAAAAATCCTGATGCCAGTACGGAAAATTGAATTACAATTTCAGGCTTTTCACTCCTCCTGGGTGCTCCTCCTTTCCCACTGTATTTTATGATTTTCATTGTATACTTATCCTTTTCTGATGCTGGGTGAAATGATGTCCAGGGTTCTCTTCCTCTTCACCTCTTCTCCAGTGCTAGGTAGTTCCAAGCAGTGCTGACATGAGGTCAGCATTTCTCTCTGCATCATTATGCAGTGAGTTCATGGCACCATGGTGACATCCTATGAGGGGAAGGATCCATGACTCCCATCACTCAATCTCCTGAGCTGAAGGTAATAGGAGAATTATATTTTATTCGTAATCATTGATGGACAAATTTAAAAAGCCCAAGTGGGGCTTTAAGCAGTTTGTTTAGAACATAAAAAGTATGAAAATGTGATAAAAAAAATGTGTAATCATTTTTTATTTTGAATCAGATTTGCAAGTCATTCAGCTGGTTTGCCTCATTCTGAGGAAGCAGGAGTAACCTGGGAAACAAGTTGACTCGTGTCACTTATTGTCATATATGTATACATGACAATAGGAATGTGATTCTAATATGCTTGGGTTTTTTTCTCCTATTTTAAATATATTTTTGAAATAATGAGTCTATATACTGTATATTTTTCTATATAATTTTTGGTGTATTCATTCATTATTGTGGGATGTTGACAAGCTAGAAAAGCTCATGAAATTTGGAAGCTAATGTTATTTTTCTTCAGCCTGTGTCCCATCATATGCATTTTCAGCCGAACTTGATATGTGATTGCTTTATTTTTCCATTGTTGTCTCCTTGTCTCTGAGTGGATGCATGCTTGGTGGGGCAGGCAGTGTCTGTCTGTGTCCTTCCTCTGGGTTTTGGCTTTTTTCCAGATAATTATTTTGGTCAGGCAGCTTTTTGCTTGTGTTTGCATCTCCGATACAGAGGCTGGGTATTGCCCCAGTTCGATTGCATCACTTCCCCACCGTTCGTCTGGTGATGTAATTTTGGGCTGGATGCTTGTGACTTCTGTGGCTGATGATCCTGTGCTCAGTGGCAATGCTGTGTGTGGGGGGACCTCCTCTTTCCTTGCTCACTGCTGAGGGAGTAGGTGCACTTTTTTTCTCTCTCCTTCTCAATGGATTGATTGTTTTGGGTTGGGGGAGGGTCCCTGTGAGGACACATGGGATATATATATATATATAGGGGAGGTGATTTGGCCTATTGCTTTGACCAGCACTGAGCACATAACATGCTACAGATGCCATTTTCCCACAGGAACATGTGAGTTTAGCTTCATTACCCTCAGTACCCAGCTCTAGGCTCTTATGTAGAAATTTTCTTCCCCTCCTTAGGTAGGGGGATCACATATCTGAGGTTGTATCATTTATGAATTGTTTCGACATTTCTGTTTTACTATATTGTAGAAACCCTTCACCATGGCTGGAAGGATGTCGTTCAATCTTGGGGTTGCCAGTACATGATATCTACATGTTGTTTTTTTGGATGTAATTTTGAAGGTGTTACCCCCTTTTATTGACAACATTCCTTGGATGCACTGTGTTAGTTTTTTGTTTTTTTTCCATTAGAGTTTTTATTGAAGATAAATGAAGACAGTTTTATAGATTATCCATATACAACAGTGTATGCATGATGTCAATGTATTGAAAATGCATACAAGTTTTACAATTTCCAGAAGGAAAATAACATCTGTGGAGACATTATATCATGTGTTAGCGTTTACATGAGAGGGTTGCCTTATAAGACCAATTGTGATCCAGGATGAAGGTTGATTTATCCATGTGATGAATTAGTTGCCATTCTGTGAGTATGAGTGTTTGCCTGTTGGATGTCAAAATCTTGGTTCTGGTTCTGGTTTAGTGGGATGTGTTGTATAGGTCTTTAGAGTGTTTGTGTTAAAGAAGGGTAGATATACATCCGTCTTCGGTTAAGCACAGTGTCTTGTGTGTCTCGTGTTTTGTATAAGAATCTAGGTAACCAGTCCAGCTGGTTGTCTTGGTTAAATCCGTTGGTTGAGTCGGGGAGGTTGGGGGAGGGGGGGGGGGGCAGCTCATAAGCACTTAAGAATTCGTTTTGTAGATGGGGCGTTAGGATAAGTAAAAAGTGGGTACAGGTGGGGGGGAGAGAGGGTGGAACCGGATGGGATCAGGGGGGGGGGGGGGGCGGTAGCCTCCAATCTAGTCCCGGACTTTGACCTGTTTCCCCCATGCCCCCTGTGTGTTTAGCATGCAAAAGCGCTTTATGGAGATGTTCAGGGGGTGAGGTACAGCGTCTTCTTAGCTAGTGTGTAGTTGCATGATGTGTGCGTATTCTGGGGTGGTTTTGAAGTGGGACCAGCAGGCCCAACGTGTGTTGTGTTTGGTACACTGTGTTAGTTTTACCCCTATATCACACGTGTTTGCTTATTTTCCTCTTTTTATTTTATTCTATATAGTTAAAGAGAACCCTATTTTTGAACCCCATTTTTGAAAGACATTTGCAAAATGCATAGACAAAAGCTGACATGTCTAGTTTACATTTATTATCTTTATTATTAGTCTTTCTGATGATGATAATTTTAATGCTGGATTTTATACTGTCTATGAATAAAATTATATATTTTATATACTTGGGTGTTACTATGCTGTCAATAGGACACTGGCAAGGTATATTTAACCACTTCAATACAGGGCACTTAAACACCTTCCTGCCCAGACCAATTTTGAGCTTTCAGCACTGTCGCACTTTGAATGACAATTGCACGGTCATGCTACACTGTACCCAAATGAAATTTTTATAATTTTTTTCCCACAAATAGAGCTTTCTTTTGGTGGTATTTGATCACCTCTACGGTTTTTATTTTTTGCGCTACAAATAAAAAAATACCGAAAATTTTGAAAAAAAAATTTTTTTCTTTGTTTCAGTTTCAAAACTTTGTAAATAAGTACGTTTTCTCCTTCACTGATGGGCACTGATGGGGCTACACTGATGGGCACTGATAAGGCGGCACTGATGGGCACCAATGATGTGGCACCAATGAAGTGGCACTGATGAGGTGGCATTGATGGACACTGATATGTGGCACTGATAGGTGGCACGGATGGGCGACACGGATGGACACTGATAGGTGGCACAAATTGGCACTGATAGCTGGCAGATATCTGACAGATGCGAGTGAGGAAAAGCCGATCACCGGCTCTTCCTATTTACACTGTGATCAGCCGTGATTGGACACGGCTGATCACGTGGTAAAGAGTCTCCGTCGGAGACTCTTTACCGAGATCGTAGTTGCCGGGTGTCAGACTGACACCCCGCAACAACGATCGCCGCGATGCGCGCCCCCGGGGGCGCGCAGCGGCTCATAATCCTGATCACATCATATGATGTCCGATCAGGATTATGAAACCACTTTGCCACCGTCAATTGTCTATAGGGCGGGCGGCAAGTGATTAAAGTGCCATATTTTTCCTTTGGATTTTGGCTCACTAATAATTGAGGGGTTGTTGCAACCTCGCTTGAAAATGGCCACATATCTAGGGTTCTGCAGACATCGGGCTCCTCCACCTGCACAGGCGCCATCCACCCTCACCCAGATCACCTGATAACCCTCCAGCATGACACTCCACAAGAAAGACCCGCCACAGCCTAACAAAATAGCTGGCTTCTTCAGTTCACACAGCCACAAAATAGCGGTAGTGCCAGTCCGCGATCCCAGTAGGGAGGCCAGCATCTAGGCCACAATGCAGGCCCCAATGGGATCTTTACCTTCTGACCTATCAGTGAAAGATAATCTGGGGCCTCTAGTCTATCTACACGCAGCCCAGCAAAGTCCAAGGCACACAAGGACTCTCCCAACAGGAGCAACATGGTCTACACTATGGAGGTAAGTGTGGCCCAGGCCTCAGGCTGTGCATTCCACCCTGATGTCATAGCTGCCTTTCCTACCCCGGGGCCAGGCAGTCTCAAATATTGTCCTGAAGGACATGTTGCTATCTCTACACTCATCCCTTCACTCTGATATGCTTTCTTGTGTACATACATTTAAAGCCGAAATACAAGATTTGGGAGAGGGGGTGTACAGGGTTGAAACAACCATGAGTGATGTGACATTTAATACCATGGTAGATGCTCAAATGGTCCAATATGAGGAAATCCCGTGGCCTAAAAATAAAGTGGCCGACCTGAAAGACAGGTCCAGGAGGAACAACCTCAAACTCAGGGGGTTCCCGGGGTAAGTGTTGCCAGACCAGCTGCTACAAGCTCTCTTCTCCTCTCTAGTGCCTTCCCTGAACCCCATAGATCTCCATATTGATAAAATCAACAAGTTGCCTAAGCCTTCCTTTCTCACACCGGAGGTACCAAAGGATGTCTTATAATATTCTTCTTACATGTGAAATAGAAGATTCTATTTGCTTCCCGACAGATGGAAAACCTTTCTACACCCTACTCATCAGTGCAGTTGCTCCCCTGTTGCAACACACCATCCAATACTACGAAAACTTAGCAATGGTGACCAAAGCCCTGCACAATCACAATCCAGCAACCCTGTCGTCACCCACAATGGAGTGAATGTTCGCCTTACTACCTTAGAGGAGGATATGCAAGTCCTGAGGCAATGAGGCATCCTTCCAGACCTGCTGCATACTGAGCTCCATCGTGACTGTCCTGACACCCTGCAACCAGTTTGGCAAGTAGTCTCCCAAAAGAGATCCTCAAAAAAAAAATACTTCTGGAGGTTCTTGCTTCCTTCTCATCTACTCCACAACACAATTTCCTGGCCATGAGTAGGCCTGTTTCTCTTCCTTTCAGTTTTTCCCCCACTAATGCTAACACAATGTCCTATGTTCCTGCACATGGTTCCTATAGTGGATCCTATTTTTAGACTGTTTTGGTTGTTTTTTTGGTTTCCATGGTCTCTGGACCATGTTCGTTTCTTGGCTATCCAGTTCAAGCAAAGCTCCTCCACGTCTCAGGTTTGAATCTACACCATCCCCCATTTGCGTCCCTTTCACTCCAGCAAATTCCTCCTTGAGTCAAAACTGGTTCATCATCAAACACATTTGAAATGCCACTGAATTGTCTCTCTCTCTCAATGCCAATGACCTCAACCACCATGCTAAAAGGTTCTCTCTCTGGAAAGAAGCATCAAAAGCCAAGGCAGATATTCTCTGTGTCCAAGAAATGCACTTTCAGAAAGATGCAACCCCTAAGTGCACACACAGGAATTATCCGCACATCTTCCTGACCTGCGCTCCAGAGAAAAAGAAGGGAGTTCTTCTGGCTATTGGAAAATCTGTGGCTTTCCATCTCAAGAGCTCACTCCTGGACGCTGATAGAAGATATATTATCCTTACCGGGGACCTTAATTCCAAACCATACACCATTGCCTCCATTTACGCCCCCAATTCGCATCAGCTGAGGTTCTTACAAAAGATCTTCAAACTCAGATCCTCTGTCATATATGGCCAGCTGTTGATATGTGGGGACTTGAACATGACTGAAGATCCACACTTGGACTCCAACTCTATCAGAAAAGGGAGACACTTGTCCCCATGGGACCTTTTCCACAGAGAGGGGGGTATGCTGTCTGGCGGTGTCAACATGCCTGTGAACGAGACTACACATTTTTTTCCACCAGACATCAATCATGCTCTAGCATAGATCTATTCACGACAGAAATTGGCTTCTTCAGAGGGTTTGCTCCTCTTCTATTCATGATATTACATGGTCAGACCATGTGGCAATTTTTATAGTAATTGAGGAGCAGGAAGCACTCCCTAGAGCGCCATTATGGCAATGCAATGTTAAGCTGTTGCAGGACAATGATGTGTCTCAAATTGTGTCTCAGCATCTCCAGGATTTTTCACTAACAATGTAAACTCTGTATAAGATCCATAATTTCTGTGGAATGCCCATAGGGCCTTTATTTGGGGTATCTTTATACAACAAGGGGGCAGAGTTAAAAAACAATTCAGTTCAAAACTTTCCAATATGCTCTCAGAAATCCACTCCCTCAAATCTAGAAACAACACCTCCCCTACTCCCTCTGTCTCCACCTCCCTTGCTATCCTTAGGGGAAACTGAGGGACTTCCTAGCGGATAATTGTGACTGGCACCTAAGGTCTCTCAAACTTACCCACTATGGCAATGATAACAAAGCAGGCAAGCACCTAGCTAATAGCCTAAAAGCCTTCTGGGCTAAAGGTAGAATTTACCACTTATCACATCCCACTCTCAACTGCAATATAACTAATCCACAAGCCATAGCAGAAGAACTTGCCAACTACTATAGTGCATTATATAACCTGTGACAGACCTAGGTGAGACGGAGGCTCTTGGAGGGGACTGAATGCGAGCCTCTTGCCACCTGTCTGTGTCTTGTGTAATGTAAATGAAGAGCTCGATAATGATTGTCCAGCTCTATCTACTGCTGGACCAGCCTGTCCAAATCAGTCACCCATTGCTCCTGGGGTCGCTCTCCCAGGATTGCCATCCGCAATGCCCATTAGTCACTGGCCCGCTGCTCTTGGGTTGGAAAGCACTTGCCCTGTTTTATACCAGCGAGCTGGAGGGCTCCAATCCAGAGCTCCATCCAAATCCGCTGCCTGAGCTCCAGGTATTCATCCTCAGACACAGTTCTAGTGTATGATGAAAGGACGATCCGCAGCAGCCCTGGGAACTCTGATGCCAGGTCCAAATCTCCGCTGGGGTGACCTAAGTCTGCTATCCTGATATTGGATCCCAGTGGAGGTTTGGATGTCCCAGACTGCAGGAAGCAACCCACTGCTTGCCACTAATCTGACGGAACGTCCCCCACACTCCGATTGAGTGTTTCTGTCTATATACCGCTTCCTAAGTCCTAGAACACAAGTCCAATGGATCTGGCTATAGGAACCCCCAAGAACTAGACGACACCAGTCTTGGAGGACATCAGGAATTACCTTTATTTGAGATCTCACACAAAATATATACAATGGGGTGACTAAAACCTAACCTAATTAGCATGAGCTAATTATCTAAATCAACACTCAGACTGGTTGACTTTTCGGCTCCTAGCGCAATTCAATTGCAGGTTAATTAGCACAAACAACAAAACAACAATAGGTGAAATACTCTTTAGAATCTGTGTCAAGCCAGACTAGACCCCTTTACATTATACACAACACAGACAGGTGGCTGGAGGTGATGATATTAGCATCTAAGTGTTTGTGTCCCAACAGTGTGATTCAGTCTATTGCTAACATGGCATTTACATATCCAGAGTCTCTGTGTCTTCGGGGGGGGGGGGGGGGGCATGGACTTGAATCCAAGTAACACCACATCAGGGGTCCCCAGGCATACAGCTCACAAAGAGCACCCTTCCCCCAAATGTGAGGGCCCATAATCACAAGGCAAGAGGCTCACATTCAGTCCCCTCCAAGAGCCTCAGTCCCAGCTAGGTCTGTCACATAACCTTTGGGAGGACTCTAATACCCCTCAACTCTCCTTGTCTGACACACAGAATTTTTTGGCTAAACTTCACCTCCCTGCCCTCACTGACAAGCAGCTCCAGATGCTCAATGCACCCTTCACTGATCTGGAGATATCTAAATCCATCCAATCTCTACCAACCAGTAAAGCCCCTAGATCCGATAGTCTACCAAATGAATACTACAAATTGTTTGCTAATTCTTTGACCCTACACTAAAATCCAGTGTTCACCAAAGTCATGTATACCCCACACTTTCCCCCGGAGATGCTAAAAGCACAAGTGGTTGCACTGCCCAAAACAGGTAAGGACCCCACCACACCTGCTAACTTTCATCCGATTTCATTGCTGAACATGGACATAAAAATTTAAGCTAAGCTACTAGCGAAACATTTGATGAGTACTTTAATCAAGAAAGACCAAATGGGTTTTGTCAGTGAGAAGCAAACCTCAGATGCAACAAGACGAATTATAGATATCATACATTTTGCAGAAAAAAACTTGAACACCTTCTCTGAAGAGTAAGGCAGTTGATAGAGTGCTCTACATGTCTAAGGTCTTGGAGACATTTGGGTTCCAAAATCACATCTTATTTGCCATTATGGCCTTATACCCTACGCCATCTGCACAAGTGAACACATCTGGTGTGCTATCGAAATCCTTAACCATTTCCAATTGGACTAGACAGGGGTGTCCTCTGTCCCCATCAATTTTCAATCTAATGATCGAACTCCTGTCGGAGGCGATCCACTCTCACCCAGGTAACACTGGTTTTAAGGCTCCACCCATAATATAAATCTTTTTGCGGATTATATTATTTTACTCTTAAACAATCCTGAAACCTCGCTACCACTGGTGTTCCAAACTCTTTCCCAATTTAGTCAAATATCCTATTATAATGTGAGCACCACAAAATCTGTGCAGATCTCCACCAAACATAAACTTCAGAGTCAATTCCAATTAACATGGAACTCAGAAGGAATTGGCAGCTGCCCTGATCTCCAGAATTGAAAAGGAAATTAAACGCATAGCCAAATTTGAACAATCTTGGTGTGGCAGACTGGCGGCAGTTAAGATGAGCATTCTCCCTCCAAGTATTTACTGTATGTCTTTAGATCCCTGCCGATTTTCATCCCCAATTATTATATAACATCCCTGTCTAGATCCCTTAAGTCCTTTGTATGGCAGGGGTGAAAGGCTAGATGTTCCCATTTGTACTTAACCAAACATAGATCACTCAGAATAGCAGGTTTCCCTTATATTAAAGACCATTATTGGGCAGTACATCTGGATCAGCTCAAGCATTGGTTTACCTCAGCTGAAGCCCCCTATGGGTAAACATCAAGCTGGAAATAGCCCCTATCTGAGATCTTTACTTACTTCTCCAAAGTGACACTTGGAAACCATGTGATTCCAAGGCCCTGCATGCCAATGCAAGCATCATTATTAGCCCGCAGATACCTCACAACTACCATGATGCCATGATCCCTTCATTATCGGTTAAACCCCTGCATAATTACGTTTTTTAAAAATGCCAATGCCCTCTACATAGGGGATACTCCTTAGACGGTTTAGTCAAGAAATATTACATTCCCACACAGCATAGATTCACCTGTATAAGACTTTTGCCCTTCATTGCCAAATATCCCAAACTCGCACTCTCTATGCTCCCCTCCCACATCTGGGACTTCTATACCCATCCTATCCTAGAACACAAGGGATTTCCCTCCTTTATAACACTGCAGGGGAAACGTACCTTCAGTAAAATCAATCCCATGTTAGAATGGGAAATAGACCTTGGCATATCATTTTCACCAGCATAGAGGCTAAAGCAGCGACGGTCAAAATTACCAATAGATAGTACACGTCATTTAGGCTAGCTAAATTCTGTTCCTCCTTTTCCACCCTGTGCAGGCGATAATGTGGGCAAGTGGAAAATCTCATGCATGTTTTATTAAGATGTTCTAGTCTTATTATACAAGAATTAAAAGTACATTCATTACATACACTCAAATATTCACAAAAAAAGTGAAAGGCCCATCAAGCTTTAGTACATGTTTAATTAGATAAATTAACAATTTGTAAGTGGTTCATAAACATACCCATGCTGCGTCTTCCCTCTGGGAATTAACGGAGGCCGGATGTCAACTTCAGGAGGAACTCAATAAGAGGTCTAAGCAACAATATGTTTTAAAAACAACAAGGGAATTAATCTGTGCTAGAGCTGTTCAAGCCAAGAAAGGAAACTCCTCAGTTCACTGTATTAGAGATGCCCGGGGGAGCAAACCTTGTTAGAATTTCTACCAATTTTTTATATATTTTTCCGGATGTCCCACCGACATCCCTTGACTTCTTCTTCAAGGAAGCAACGCATAGCAGACATCTTATGAAAGTATTGCCTTGCATCTATTCCCCACTTTGAAGGGTTGAAGCTTGAAGCTGCTATTGTGGGGAAAGACCTGGATAGAGCCCTAAAAAATTAAACCAGGCAAAAGCCCAGGTCCTGTATATTCTGAAGCCTTGATTTTTAACTGTTTTTCATCCCTAACTTTCTTCCTTCCCTGGAACTCTTCATATTTTGGAGGCACATATCATAGTATTACCTATGGGATGGGAAGGATGACACACAAGTCACCAACTACCATGCCATTTCCTTACTTAACATGGATGTGATGCACTATGCAAAAATTCAGACCAATTGCTTGCAATCCTTCTTGCCCTCCTAATTTCCTTGGACCAGGTGGGCTTCATATCAGGTCATAAGACCTGCAACATTACCATAAATCCCTGGCTAACTTTGCAGAACAGGAGTACTTTTTTTTCTTCCTCAATGATGAGAAGGCCTTTGATAGGGTTGCCTGGGATTATCTGGCAGCAACCCTAAGCGCAATCGGCCTACTGATGTGTGGCCGCATTGAGGCACTTTATTCTAATCTAATTTTAGTGAGCGTATGGGTAAATGGGCACTTAGCAGATACCTTTAATGGTACAAGGCAGGGCTGCACTTTATACCCTTTCCATCTTGTCCTCACTCTCCAGCCGTTCCTAAATAGATTGAGGTCCAACCCAGACATTTATTGGATAGCAGTTTGTGGTACCATGTACAAATAGCTGCATTTGCAGATGACATGTTGTTGTTTTTGACAGAATCCAACATGTCATTACCATACCTACTTCAGGATCTGGAGCAATTATACTAAGTCTCAAGCCCTAAATGTTACCCTTCTGGATGAGGAGGTTATGGGTTATGCACTGCCAATCCAATTTTTTATTTTCTTGGTGTCCTAAGACTTTGACTTATCTGGGCATTCAAATACCTCGTCGTCTCTCATAGTAGACATATGCAGGATGAAAAAATGTGTTTTGTTTCGATTCGTTATTTAAATAATTTAGTTTAGTTAAATTTGTTAACTCCTGAAGACGGATGTAGGCTGATGAAATAGTATTGGGTTATGTTTGAGAATATGTTATTTCCGGTCAGCTGGAACACAGGTGGAGCACTAACTGGCGATCCCTATACAATATATGCTGATCCTTTTCTTCTTTGATGTAGGTGCAAAGTAACCTTATTTTTAAATAAATGATTTGAATTACTGCACCATGGGAGTGTTCTTTTCTCTCCCTCTCTATATATGGCAAAACTGGAGCTTTGAATAGGCAATCTATATAAATATCGAAATGGATGACAGCAGTGGTTTGGATTCATTCCTGTGACCTCATGTACAACATTTTAGATTTTCCTATATGCCTAATTTCAATTAAGTCTGGTGAGTGTATTGTTTTGCATGCGGGTGGGGAGGAACCTTTCATATACTCACTGAGGACATTATTCATGTGTGGGATTTATACATGGACTTCACAATTTGTATGTATTTTTTATAATTCAAATGGAGATTTATTTGTTTATTCACTATGGTTCTTTATGATATGTAATTTATGATATAAGAGCACAGTTTCTTTGTTTATTTTCATATTGATACTGACTGACAATTCAAAAATTAGAACAGAATAAAATAGAATATATATATATATATATTCATCTTCCAAAATTCAAATTTTCGAACAGAAGGAATTTGAAGTTGAATTGAAAAGAATAGAATAGAAAATAAGAGAATACATTAGAATAGAAAAACAATATAATAGAATAAAATAGAAAGAATATAACATCTTATAAAATTCTAATTTCAAATGGAATGAATTAGAATTTAAATTTAAAAAAAAATTAGAATAGAATAGAAAATAAAATAATACAAATAAATACAAAAGGATAGAACAGAAGATAAGAATAAAATAGGATAGAAAATAATTGAATATAAAAACAATAAAATAGAATAGAATGAAATAAAATAGAATAGAAAAAATATAATATGTAACCATCTTCCAAAATTTAAATTTCTAATAGAATGCATTTAAATTTATTTTCTATTCTTTTATTTTATATTTTATTATGCTCTAGTATTTTATTTTATATTCCATTCTAATCTTTTCTATTTCAATTCAAATTCATTCTATTTGAAATTAGAATTTCGGAAGATGGTTATATATTCTTTCTATTTTATTCTTTTCTTCTCTATTGTTTTTCTATTCTATTTTTTTATATATTCTATTGTATTATCTTATGTTCTATTCTATTCTTTTTTTGTAATAATTTATATTCTATTCTTGTCATTTCTATTCAATTTCAAATTCATTCTATTCTAGATTTGTTTATATTTTATTTTAATCTTTTCTACTCAAATTCATTCTATTCAAAATTAGAATTTTGTAAAATGATTATAATATAACCATCTTAAGAAATTTGCATTTCAAATAGAATGGATTTGAATTTGAATAGAAAATAATAGAATAAAAAATAAGAGAATAGAAAGGAATAGAATAGAAAAACAATAGAATAGAAAATAATTTAATAAAATAGAAAAAATATAATGGTAAAATTCTATTTTATTCCCTACTTTATTAATTATTTTTCTATTTTTATTCTATTTTCTTATTTTCTATTCTATTCTTTTCTATTATTTTTTAGTCTAATCTTTTCTATTCATATTCATTCTATTCCAAATTCGAATTTCTGAAGATTATTATATTCTTTATATTTTATTCTATTCCATTCTATTCTATTGTTTTTCTATTCTTTTCAATTATATTCTCTTATTTTCTATTATTTTGGAATCCATTGCTTTGGATGCTTTTCTAGTCTATTGTATTCTAATAAAAATGTATTCTATTTCAAATTCGAATTTTGAAAGACTGTCATATTTTATTTTATTTTATTCGATTAAATATATTATATTCTTTACTATTATTTTATTTTTATTCAATTACTTATATATTTTATATTCTATTTTATTGTATTTTTTTTTTTTAAAATCGATTTATACTTTTTTCAAATTTGATTTTGATTCAAATTTGTTTTCAAATTTGAATTGAATGTCATCCGAATTTCTGTTCAATATTTTGGAATTGTTGAATCTCGTTACTATGTAATTCAGTAATTTGGATACATCCAAATTTCCAAATAATGAAAAATTCATCCAAATTTCGCACTGGATTTTTCACCAGCGTGATACACTACACTTTCAAGGAGAAATAATAATAAATCTTTGGCAATGTACATGGTTAATGCAGCTAAACAATGTATAACTTGTCAATGGCGACCTACTGACAACTCCATGGAATGGAAGTGATTTCACAAGATTAACAGTATGGAGGAGGTGGAGGAACTGATACATATTACACAGCAAAGCATGTTTGGGGTCACTGCCATGTGTCTTGTTGGCTGAACTTTAAAATGACTGCTGAATATAGGGTCTATCTGTAATTCTGATGGTGCTATTGGTGCAAACAAGTAAGACCCTTTTCACACTGGGGTGCTTTTCAGGTGATATAGCGCTAAAAATAGTGCCTGCAAAGCACTCTGAAAGAGCTACTCCATTCACTCCAGTGTGAAAACTCGAGGGCTTTGTGACACCCAGGTATTTTTAACATAGTAATTCACAGTAATGAACATATAAAACAAAAATTTATTGAAAAAGCTAAAATGTTACCTTTATCAGAGTAGAAGGCATCACTGAACATTAAAAATACAAGTAACAATAAACATGTATAAGGTAATACAATACAGTGAATCCAAATAGATACTCTATTATGCATTTTGCCAAGCAGCTAAGTGCGTTTCGACCAGTGTGGTCTTCTTCAGGGATTGCCCTTAGATGGCACAATGGAGGATTCTCTAAATTAAAATAGTTTTTGTTCTATGAATTGCTATTTTATGGCAAGAATTTTTCCAACCCTATTACATATGCATAGTGTTTACGTTTTAAGACCTGAGCATGTCTGTCATGAAGTTCACACAACAGTTTGTGCAATTCATGGCAGGGTCGCTGTCAACTGACGCGGAGAAGGCCTTTGACCGCGTGGACTGGTCGTTTATCCGAGCTACTCTGGAGCATATAGGACTACGTCACTCCATGCTCCATTGGGTTTTGTCCCTTTATTCGAGCCCTACTGCGGCGGTTAAGGTAAACGAAACAAGGTCTCCATACTTCTCTATCAAGAACGGCACCCGGCAGGGTTGTCCCCTGTCCCCATTGATTTTTATTTTGTCTCTTGAGCCCCTTCTGTGCCATATTCGGTCAAATACAGACATTGTTGGCTATGCGAAGGTGTCGGGTATCCATAAAGTGGCCGCATTTGCAGATTACCTAATTTTCTTTTTAACGGATCCCCTTAAGTCACTGCCTACTCTGCTGTCCTCCTTGGCGGAGTATGGCTCTCTCTCCCTTTTCCAAATTAATTTAGCTAAATCCTCCATCCTTAACATCACTGTGGGGGGAGATGTGGTTCGACGTTTACGGGGGGCATACCCGCTGAGGTGGGCTACGAGTCATATTCGCTACCTCGTGTTGATGTTACCCCTGACCCGGCGTCCCTATATACAGCTAATTTTGTGCCATTGGTGGACCGCTTAAGGGCAGATCTCCTGCACTGGCATTCACTAACGCTGACGTGGTTTGGCCGGTGCAGTGCACTTAAGATGACTCTGTTGCCAAAAATTTTGTACCTGTTGCAGGCATTGCCCATTTACCTCCCTCCCACCTTTTTCAAGCGGATAGATTCCCTGTTCCGTGCTTTTATCTGGTCGCACCGGAGACCACGTCTTAGATTACAGCTTCTGCACCTGCCTAAGCACAGGGGTGGAGTTGGTCTTCCAGACGTGAGGGCATATTATAGGGCGGTTCATCTGACCAGGTTGGTGGACTGGCATTGTCATGAGGGGGTGAAGCATTGGGTGGCCATGGAGGGGGAGGACTCTGGGGGCCCGATTGGAAGCAGGCCCTGGCGATCAGCGCCCCTGCCAAGGGCTATTTTGGATCACCCCACATTGGGGGGTACCCTGCGGGTGATAAGGGAGGCCTTTCGGAACTCGTCGGTGTCCCCGGTGCCCTCCCCTATGGTGCCAGTTCTGGGTAACCCGGACTTTGTACCGGGCCTCCTGAATCCCTGCTTTCGTCGTCTGCAGATGGGCGACAGCCGGCGGTTGTGTGACTTTATAGCCCCGGATGGTCGACTCGCCTCAGAGGCGGGGCCACGAGCGGTGGACCCTCCACTGGACTTTTGGAGCGGCCTGCAATTGCGGAATTTCTTACGTAACTGTTTGCGGACGCCGGGTATCTCTCGCCCCCTCACGGAATTAGAGCGGATTTGTCATCGGGGGGAACCGGTGCGGCACTGCCTCTCGCTCCTCTACTCTGCCCTGATTCATCCGGCTGATGCTCCCCCATTCGTGGCCAAGTGGGAGGCGGAGCTCTGCACCCACTTTGCTCCAGATCAACGGCAGAAGATCCTTCATTTTGCGCAGAAATCCTCTATGGCTACACGGGTTCAGGAGACGTGCTACAAAATCACCTCTAGATGGTATAGGGTCCCATCCGTTCTCCACCGCATCTTCCCACATGTGCCTGCCTGTTGCTGGCGCTGTGGGGAGGCAGAGGGAACCATGTTGCATGTCTTTTGGGCCTGTCCCAAGCTGGTCCCCTTCTGGCGCGGGGTGATCGACACAATTGGTCATCTGACGGGTGTCTCCCTGGAGGGGAACCCTGCGGCCTTCTTGTTGCACCTGTCGGAGCGATCCATTAAAAAGTATAGGAACTCTTTGACTATTCAACTGCTGAATGCAGCAAAAGCCTGTATTCCTTTGTTCTGGAGATCTGAGAACCCGCCGGCCTTGGCTTTATGGTTCTCTAAAGTGAATGAATTAAGAGATATGGCAGACCTCACAGCGACGCTTCACAATAAGGAGGAGGCCTTTCGTGAGACTTGGAGACCTTGGCAACATTTCATCTACACTGAGGCCTACCTCCGGGTGGCCGCGTTAGCTGCCCGTTGACAGAGGATCGCTGTTTGCTGGCTTCTGGCGCCCCCCCCCCCCCCGCGGCTTGGTGTCGCCCACGGTCATTGTTCTGCTCTTCCGTGTTTGGCTCTTTTGCTTCAGCCTGCCTGGAGTCTCTTCCTTGCCTCTTCTATTTGGTCTGTCTCTCTGTCTTGCTCTCTTTTCCCTTCTCTCGGGCCCCCCCCCCCCGTCTCCCTCCCTGTAGTCCCTTTCTTCTGTATCCCCTTTCCCTTTATCCTTTCACCTCCTCAGTCCTCTTTCTTTCATGGTTGGATTTTGCCGGTTAGCCCATGCAGGCTGTGGTGGGTTGCGGGCTCCCCCGGGAATGGCCAGTCTTTAACAATGTATGCGCTGCCCGCTAGGGGCCCGGCCCATCACCCATCTCCCTCCGTTTCCCTTTCTTTATAAAATAATAAAATCCGTGCTTCTCACTGTAATGTGATGATTACCGCCCACCTGGGTGGGGTCAGATTGCTCATTTGATCTCAGGTTTTAGAGGGGAATTATAGCCCCCTGTCCGGGTATGCTTCTATGTTTAGTTTCAGCTTAATGTTGGGGGTGGTCTCTATATCTCCCACCCGGGTGCTACCGAAAGGTTTATGTTTTGGAATTCTGTATGTTTTACTGAAGTTGTCCATGCGCCTGCTATTTTTTTTTCTGGCATTAAATAAAGGAATTACAAAAAAAAATTCATGGCAGGGTCAAGGTGAAAGAAGTTTTTTGATCCGGGGAGAGTTTGTTTTGATTCTCTAGTAGGTGAATATCACAAAAGAGATCATTACGTTTTTCATTACAAAGCCATTTGGCCCTAGCACTAAGTTTGAGTAGTATGCCTCTTATATATGCCTTAGGAGTTTTTGTTGGATCCAAAGTAGTCATTCAGATGCCTCAAGAGAATGGGCTTGCATTGTGGAGAAGTGACAATTTGAGGGTTACAGCTTAAAAAAGGAGTAGAAGAGAGAGCCCCATTCTTCACTATCAATATAGTAACTGGGGCATGGTCAGACCATGTTATATCATGAATTGTGGAGACTCCTCCATTAATCAACAATCATATGTCCTCTAGATCCACTATTTTTGCCTTCAGCTAGGTGATATTCTCTCCCCCCTGTCATTGTGGGAGTCCAGTAATGCATTAAATGACAAAGCAAATTCCTTAATTTTGGATTACATGTGATCTACTTTGTCTCCTACATCACTGATATCATCACAACATTGGTGCATGGAATGCGTGATGGCTGTGTGTAGTGAATCTCTAAACGGATACTAACATTTCTTTCATGCTGGTGTCCATAATAGGAGTATTTCTGGTAGGAAAATTGGAGATAGGGTAAGCATGGTTTCCTGAGTCAGAAATAGAGCCAGTGGTGGCAAAGTGATGGATCGGGGAAAACAGTCTAAGGTCTAGGGGCAGGGAGGAAAATGTGGCCCTCCAGGGCCTCTGGGGGACTTGTACCACCATGGTCTCCAAGAACTAAAGTGCAAACAAGTTTCTGTATGAATCCCTCAGAGCTGAGGACCTGACCCCCCCTGCAAATAATGAAGAACTACAAGTCCTAGCATGAACCCCTGAGATCTAAGGATGTGGCCCCCTTAGATCTCACAGATTCATTCTGTGACCTGTAGTTCTTCAATAGTGGGGGGGGGGGGACACATCCTGAGTGCTGAGGGGTTCATGCTGGGACCTGCAGTCCTTCACTTTGGGGGTCACATCCTCAAAAGTGAAGGACTACAACGAGTCCCAGCATGAACCCCTGAGATCTAAGGATGTGGCCCCTTATAACCCAAAGGTTCATGCTGTAACCTGTAGTCCTTCACTAGTTGGAGGGTATGACACATCCTCAGCTGAGGGGTTCATGCTATGACCTGTAGTCCTTCACTAGTTGAAGGGCCGGGGAGACACATCCTCAGCTCTGAGGGGTTTAAGCTGGGACTGTGGGACCTGTAGTCCTTCACGAGTTGGGGAGGGGGGGCAGGGGTGTGTGACACATTCTGAGCTCTGAGGGGTTCATGCTGGGACATGTAGTCCTTCACTGTTGGGGTGTCGCATCCCCAAAAGTAAGGACTGCAAGTCCCAGCATGACCCCTGGCTGAGATCTAAGGATGTGACCACCTCCTCTGCTGCCAGTTCATGCTCCCATGACACACATGCTCCACATTACACATATGTTCTAATTCATTCACTGCTCCTGACCTCACCCCAGGCATCTTTACCTTGACAATCCTTTGGTAAATTCCCTGTCAAGCCCCCATGCTCAGATTCACAGCCCAGGTAACCTTTTACCTAGTTACCGTGGGCTGTGTGTATTTTCAAGGGTGAGCATAAATCTTTTCACTATAGACTCCAATAAAGGTAATCCATTACAAACCTGTCCTGTTAAACTGTTGTATGGTCTTGGCCACCATGCTGCAGCTCAATTTCAGGGTCTTGGCAATCATCTTATAGCCTAGGCCATCTTTACGTAGAGCAACAATTATTTTTTTCAGATCATGAGAAAGTTTTTTGCCATGAGGTGTCATGTTGATAACACCAAATTTAACACACCCGCTCCCCATTCATATCTGAGACCTTGTAACACTAACGAGTCACATGACACCAGGGAGGAAAAATTACTAATTGGGCCCAATTTGGACATTTTCACTTAGGAGTGTACTCACTTTCATTGCCAGTGGTTTAAACATGAATTGGTATGTGTTGAGTTATTTTGAGGGGACAGCAAATTTATACTGTTATACAATCTGTACACTCACCACTTTACATTGTAGAAAAGTGTCATTTCTTCAGTGTTGTCACATAAAAAGATATATTAAAATATTTACAAAAATGTGAGAGGTGTACTCACTTTTGTGGGATACTGTATTTGATGTTTGTGGCATGTACAGAAACAGTACCATTAGTTGTGGTACACTACAGCAAGCTGAAGAGTTTAAAATTGGTGAACAAATATTGGGCCAATAATGGCAAAAAAAGAATGTCTCTGTATCGGTGGTGTCACTGAAAGTAAAAAAAAAATGTCTGTGTCATTGGTGTTACTAAGAAGAAAAATGTTGCTTAATAGTATTATTCACTGTGGAATAAATACTGCTGTATTGCTGATATCAGTCTGAGGAGGACTGTCAGTGGGATAAAGGATGGAGGGGGTGGGATCTGAGGGGTGCATAGGACTAAAAGATGGTATTGTAAGTGAGTATGGGGGCTAAAAGTGCACATTCAGACATGCAGCTATAATGGCTGCTCCTATGATAAAAGATCCATGGGAGATTACTTTTCAGAGGACATTTGTAGGGCAACATGTTACCTCCTTGCTGCTTGTTTTAATCCACTGACTCACTGAGTTGCAGCACTGTGCAGTGCATGCAGTTGCAGTAAAATCCAGGGGTGTTTCATGAAAGCAATGGGCCTTTGTGCAAGAACATAACTTGGGTCTTCCCACAGCACAACTTGGGTGTGGTTTTCACTAGCTTTAAAGTAGTTGTAAACTCTTACAAACCACTTTGACCTACAGGTAAGCCTAGATTAAGGCTTACCTGTAGGTCCAAGAAATATCTCCCAAACCTATATGGTTTAGGAGATATTTGCCCAAAGACGGGCACGGCTGTCTACGGCGCATGCGCCGTAGACAGCGGCACGCAGGCACACTGAGCGTGGCATCGTCGATGACGAAGATGCCGTGCAATGCCGCGCGTCTCGGCTCCCGTGCGCATGAGCAGGAGTGACGTCATCGCGGCTTCGCTGAATGATAGATGTGGAGCTGCGAGACCCCACTGAGAAGATGGATGCGCCGGACTACAGGGGACAGCGGTGACTTTGCCGGCTCCTGTGTCAGGTAAGTGACACATAATGGGCTACTATGCGATGCATAGTAGTCCATTATGCTTTGCCTTTGCAGGGAATGAAAGAGGAAATAAACTTATCAGGGTTTACTTCCTCTTTAAGCTGTTCATACATAGTCAGCAGGAGCAGACCAAATTTCTATTTCTGTATGAGCTAGATCATTGTATGAAAGTTGATCTATCAATTGTATAACCAGCTTATTGGGTTTTCCAGAATGATCTGTGCCATCAGCCATTCTCCCATTTACCTCTTTTCATTTTATTCAACCTGCAGAAAGGCCATGATGTTGAGGGGGACACACTGAAGATTTGTCTGAATCCTCAATGATATAAGTGCTTTCAGCTTCACTCCTGTCAGAAGGGAAGACTCAGCATTCTTCTCCCCCAAGTCTGCAGGGGGCATAATATAGCCGGTGTGCAGAAGCTGAGACTGAGAACTCCTCTCAGTCTCAGTGTGGTGCCACTTAGGAGTAAGGCAGACTGCCATTCTTCATCTCTGCCTTGTCATGTGACATCTTACATGACGGGAGGAGAAGGAGGAGTGCAACTCATATAAACAAAAGCAATCCTAGTTTGCAACAGGTCCTGTAACCTAAGCCGGTCCAATTTTTAGTTCAACTGTTGCAAAGTTGGTAAGATTGAATAAATACACCAGTCTACCCAGGTCAAAATTGTATGTGTGTTTTTTTCACTGCCATTTTCCATATCCCTTTACATTGCATTTGCTAAGAAACACATCTGAAAGTTTGATATCACCCACTGTGGAAGGGAGTTCCGCATCCTTACAAGTCCAACAGTATTGAACTCTTTACGCAGTTTACAAATGAGCCACCTCTCGTCCAACATCATTGTGTGGGTATATGTCTTCTTTAGCGACCTTAGGGTAAATAATTTCCTCCCAATGCTCACCATTTCATATTTATATATTGCAATCAAATCGTCTTTAAAGTGTCCCTTCTCAAGGAAGAATACGTTTAATTTTTGTAGTCATTCCTCATAACTAAGGACCTGCAGCTTTATATATAGCTTAATAAGAGATTGTTGGCCTCTCTCTAGTACCCAGTCTGTCACTGGTGGTACGCATATGCCACTTCCAGTTGCTGTTCAGCCAAGCCTCGACATATTTAGTCTATACAACCTTGTCCAGTGGATGAAGCACGTTGTAGCATGGCTGAACGCCCGCTGCAATTCAACATGTGCACATTCACGGGAAGTGACGTACTGGAAGTGACAAACCAGGTACTGGAGAGAGACTGATATGGGTGGATGTCCGCTGGTGGTAATATACAGCTGCAGGGCACTGGCCATCCATTGGATGAAGAATTGCATTATTTTGCAGTATTTTCTTATATATATATATATATATATATATATATATATATTGCAGAATTTTAATTTTAAAACAAAGGGGGTTTGTTAGCTGTTTTATGCTATTGAAGCTTGAAGCCCTTTTCTTTGCCTTTTTGTTTTGGGAAGCCACACCAAGGGATTGTACCCGGAGTCAATGAATTGGGTTATACATATATATAATATAACCTAAAAATCCAGGGGTTTCCACTGCGCACATATAACAGCAAAGCCTGCAGTACATATAGTTCAAAAGAGAGAGTGACACTTATGGGTATTGAGAGGTGAAGGCACACTGAAGATTTTATTTAGACATTTTCAATGTTTTTAGAAGGCGTAAGCTTGTCGAACTTGTGCCATATTGAAATGTCAAAATAAAATATTCACTATGTGTTCACCTCTTGAAGGATAAGTTCACCTTATAACAAAAAACAATAATAAATGCACATTTTTTTTGCATGTAAGAAAATGTGCATTAACTATTTTTTGTTTTAGAAGATCCCCTGCTCGCTGCCAAAATGGTGGAGGGGGGGGGGGGGGTTGCTGCTGGGACTGGTACATTTGCAATGTGTTACATTTTACACCTGAATATGGATGTAACATTGGGTTGCCACCTGTCCAGGATTCACCCGGACAGTTCGGGTTTTTTAATCATGCGTCCGGGTTTCAGACTAGCTTAAACCTGGACACATTTTTCAGACCAGACTATGGCTTCCCAGCAGGGTTGCTGGCTGCAGTTGTGCAAGCTGAGTGTGTGTATTACACTCTTTCTCACCCTACCCCTCTATGTCTGCCCACACTCCAATCCCTGGCGCTGTGGCTCAGAAAAGTTAAGTGGGGATGGGAAATTTGAAGTCCAGTAGCTTCAGATACATCTGGATGAGAGGTGGTGACTACCAAGGGGTGAATGAGCTCACCATCCATCCATGTCTGTGACTGAAGTCTCCCCTTCCACCCCTCTCTCTTCTGTCTCTGAGTACACAAAGGTAAATCAGTGTTCTCAGAGCACTCATTACATCAGAGTTCCCCGTAACACCAGAGACCACAGTGTTCCTCCTTACATCAGAGTCCTCTCTGTACATCAGTGTTCTCAGTGCTCCCCCCTTAAATCAGAGTTCCCAGAGCATCCCTTTCTGTTAGAGTCCCCAGAGTTCACCCTTACTTCAGAGTCTGTAGAGTCCCCCCTTACAATGTAAGGAAACTCTGTGAGTTCAGATGTAAAAGGGGAACTCTGATGTAAAGGAGGACTGTAATTAATTTCATATGATTAGAAATGTTATTTAATTGCAATATGTAACATGCTACAGAAGGTAAAGTTATAATTTAAGACCTGTGAGTGCCTCTATGTCTTTTCATATACAGTATATATATATATATATATATATATATATATATATTGTACAGGACGCTGTGGCTGGGTCCTGGAAGGACTCTATATTTCCCCTCTGTTTGGGTTGTGGTCTTTTTAAATGAATAAAATTGATTAACCCACCTGTTAAGGGAGTACCTTTAAAAAACAAGACAGGAAGTGGTAGGTGTGTGTGGAGGAGTGGAAAACACACGGTGGATGGTGTTTGGTGTTTGTTTTGGGTTGCAGCAACTGAAGTGGACAGCAGTGTCCTGTTTGGAAGGCTCCTGGCAGGGGAAGCTACCTGCCATCAAGATCAAGCTCTGTTTCTGATAAAGACAGCTATTCTGGACTTTGCAAGTCGGTGAGACTACAAACCTTTTTCCTTTTGTTTTTGGCTGCTGTAAGCTATTTAAGTTAATAAACCCTTTGTTGTATGAAAAGCCTGTGTCCTGCGATCTACCTGGTCCCCCGAACATTACAATACATTACATTACATTACAATATATATATACACACACACACACACACACACACACACACACACACACACACATATTTATATATATATATATATATATATATATATATATTCTTCAAAATATACATGCTACAGAAATGTGATGCTTCTAATAATATCCAGCCGCTACAACAGTGCTGTCTTGCTGTCAGGACAGGTTGAGACACATCAATCTGAAAATTGCATCACAAAATAGATATAAAGCTTGGCCAGTGCTTGAAATCTCGGTACATTTTGAAGTCATCTCTTTAGACTTTATTTCCATTTTCTGAATGTGGAAATGAAAGAGATCAAACCAGAAAATTGTAATTCACTCAGAGCATGTATTAAATTGAAGGAACTCTTACAATCCTATTTTATAATATCTAATTGTTTTCATTATTCTCCTTTTGACATATGGCGAAACAACTTTTTTAATGACTTGACTATTGGGAAGGCATGCACAGGATACAGAAGTACAAAGCCATTAAAAATAAAACTTTTTTCCTTTCTTTCTTCCATAAAACAAAAAGAAAACAGAGAATGCCAGGATGTGATCATTCTACTTTTTTGTCACTCGTGTGATCAGGAACACAGCCTTAACCTTTCCATGGCACTGGGAATTTTGTGCTTTTCTGGTCAGGGTCTCCAGCAGGGGCGGGCTAGACCAGGGGGCAGGGATGCAATTGCCCCCCGGACTGCTCTGATTCCCCGGAAAAAGGCCAATGTGCTGCCAGCGGTCAACATTACATGTGCAGTTCCGCAGTTGGCCGAGTGTTACTGCTTAGGTGCAGGGCCGTTGATAGGGCAGTACAACCCAAATCAGGTGGCAGCTTTATAGTCCATGACTGCACTCCTCCGCAGACATACCACCAGCCGCTGCTAGATCCACAAGGCAGCACCAGCGGCGCTGAAACTGACAGGATAGGTGAAGGGATAGCCTTCAGCTGCAGGGGATTTCCTCCTCCTCCCTCTCCTCTTCACACAGACACTGTCGTCCACTCTCTTCATTTGCTCATTGGCCATGGCCAGAGCCAATGAGAGGGAGGAATCAGAGCAGGAGAGGATCATGGGACATGTAGTCCCGAGTACCAGTGGCCAAATAGTGATTGCCTGGGAGTTGAATGTAGCCAACAGCATGCACAGGGGGAGGGGAGAGAACACCAGGAGGCTGCAAAGAAGATTGAGGGAGATAAGAGGGGATCATGAAGCGGTGAGTACGCGTTGGAGAGAACCTGAGAGGGAAGACTTATTTCCCTTTTTCCTGCCGACAAGACACTGCAGCAGAGCAAGGTGGTGACCCTTTCCTGGAAGCAGCAACTTGGTCGGCCACAGGTTAATTGTCACAGACCCCCCGATCTGCTGTGTGGGGCAATGATACTAATGTGGCAGCCTGTGCATTGTGGGCACAGCCCCCTTTCAGAATGCTGGATGCATGAATTCCAATGGGGGGGTTGTTTTTTTTTTTTTTTAAGCACCTAATTAGAGCCAGATGCTCCATTAGGTTTCGAAATAGGGTGGACTATTTTCACACTAATGTTCCTCCTTGCCAATCAGGAGGCAGGCAGGTGTAGAAAACAGTTTCCCGATTGGCCAAAGCATCAGGCAATCCTATTGGATGCCTAGCGCTCTGGAGCAACAGAGATGATGCGGACACCGGAGCCTCTGCCTGCACAAATGAAGGAGAGGACATCACAGCCCCAGGCCTGGATCGGGTAGGTTCGGACATGCTGGCAGCATGAGGGGGTGGGAGTTGTTAGTCCTGCACCGCTGCCCGGGGGGTTGGTGTTTGGGTGGTGTGAGCTATATACCCTGAGGCTGAGCTATATACCCTGAGGCTGAGCTATGTACCCTGAGGCTATGGAAATAAGGTGGAGTTCAAAGTGAATTTCTACACCCAAGCGGAGCACTTTACAGATGATTTAAGGATTTTGTTAAACACAGAAACATACGGATGTAAGCTACTATAACAGCTCACCATTTCTAATAAACCAACTGAATTTCAATCCAGGCAAGCTGGCTGTACTGAAGTTGATCTATTGATTGACTTCAATACATCCAGCCTGTCGTTTTTTTTTTTTCCAATCACTGCTGGCTGCAAGCACTGACCGGTGTGAACTGCAGTCCCCCAGTCATAACACAAAAGAACAGCAGGGGGGGTTGCTGTACTAACATCAGATCCTTAGTACAGCGGCTCCAACCGGAGCTGTCTTTTTTTTTTTTTTTTTTTTTTTTTTTTTCATCCAACTCACTGAGTTGAGCAGAAAAAAAAAATTGTGGTGTGTACAAGGCTTTACTATGTTACAGGAATCAAGCGATTTTTCTCTCTGTGTGCACAATTTGGAGCAGTCTCTCTCTCTATGTAGGGAAATGTGGAGCGGGGTCTCTCTCTGTGTAGGGAAATGTGGAGCGGGGTCTCTCTCTCTGTGGCATAGCTTTACTTACAGATTGACCTGGCCGGCTGAGACCCATTTATTCCACTGCTGACCTCTATCGTCTTCACTGGTTGCTAAGATCGCCTGGCGTCTAGCAACCAGCGATGTCATGATCCAGAGGAGGAAAGGGAGGCTGAGGCCTCAGCATTCAGAGCAGAGGAGGATCTTCTGCCTCCTCCATGCCTATTACTGTTTGGCTCCACACAGCTCCTCCCTCCATCTTCTCCTGTGCATCGGCATGCACCTCTGAGCCTGCCTGATGGAAGGTAACTGTCACTGACTGTGCCAGGAGCACCTCTCCAGAGTCAACCTGTAGTCAGGGATTCCAGAAGTCAGAGTTAATGATGAACAGAGCCAGTGTCAGAAGCCGAGGTCAGTCTTGGAACACTGAAACTTTAAAATAAGAACACAGGAAACCAGGAACCTTTGGCAATACAAGAGACAATTAACTGATAACGCCCTCAGAGTGAGGCTGTGTTTTATACCCAGCTGATTTGATGAACTGCCTCAGCTGAACCAGGAGTGACAGGTGCTAATTGCAAAGCAAAATCCAGAGTATAGCCCTCAGTGCTGCGTGCAGAACTACACGTAGCTGGAAACCAGGCTGAATAATTAACTGAGGTGTGGCTCAGAGGCAATACAGCAGGAGCAGTACACAGAAAGTCATGGGTTCGATACCTCCTTTAGCCACTTGGGGTGTGACCACGCCTGACCGTTTGCATGGCACGGTAGGAACCGTGACAAGGTTCCACTCATAGCAGGCCTCATCATGGTTGACCAAAGAAGTTGAGTGCACGTGCTCAGCAACATATTTAGAGGTTGTCTTTGGGAAATAGTATGAGTGCTGCCAGCTTTGCTGCAGAGGTTGAAGGGGTTGGGGGTCAGTCTGTCAGAGGGGGTTCAGGGGTCAGCCTGAACATAGGCTGCAAACTACATCAAATTGGCCTGCATGGCTGTTGTCCCAGAAATAACCTTCTTCTAAAGATGATGCACAAGAAAGCCCACAAACAGTTTGCTGAAGACAAGCAGACTAATGACATGGATTACTGGAACCATGTCCTGTTGTCTGATGAGACCAAGATAAACGTATTTGCTTCAGATAGTGTCAAGCGTGTGTGGCGGCAACCAGGTGAGTCAAACATGGGGTTGGGAGTGTTATTGGGGCTGCATGAGTGCTGCCGACATTGGGGAGCTACAGTTCATTGAGGGAACCATGAATGCCAACAGGTACTGTGACATAGTGAAACAGAGCATGATCCCTTCCCTTCAAGGCCTGTGCCACAGGGCAGTATTCCAGCATAACAACCCCAAACACACCTCCAAGATGACCACTGCCTTGCTAAAGAATCTGAGGGTAAAGGTGATGGACTGGCCAAGCATGTCTCCAGACCTAAACCCTATTGAGCATCTGTGGGGCATCCTCAAATGGAAGGTCTGTAACATCCACCAGCTCCATGATGTCATCATGGAGGAGTATAAGAAGACTTCAAGCACGCCAGACTTGTGCTGAGTCTGGGGATTGCGGCGCTGTCTCCCGGAGGCCATCGGAGGAGATATCCACCATTAACGGCGCACACATACCCGGCCACATTGCGGACCGTCCGGCGCCATCTTGCGGCCTACAAAATAAACGGCCCACGCAAGCCTCCACCGCAGCGCCGCCGGAGTAAGGCTGAATTCCGGGAGGACACACGCCACCGCTCACGGCCGGAACAGCAGGGCGCAGCATCAAGCAGATCCCCGGATACGGTCGGCGCAATCATCCAGGCCTAGGAATCGGCCTATTCTCAACAACAGGCCGCAGTGAGTACACCCACGGCGCCCCCCCCCCCCCACAGCGGACTCTTTTACACCATATTTACTATATTTAGTGGGAACCTGCAGATCCTGGGGGCAGAATCTGGGGGCACAGGAGGCAAACAGGGCGGAATGCAGCTATAAGGCCACCAGAGTTAGGAAAGCCTGAGGCTCCGGCCTATCTACTGGAGGCAGCGGCCATCTTGCTACTCCAACTACACCCTGCACCTCTCTAACTAGCCCAGCTCGAACTGTAATCACCCAACCTTACCCCAGCAAAACTCCAATACAGGTGCGCACCCCACTAACAGTACAGTTCTACTCCCCAAGAACTGGCAAACATTATTACAGGGGAAGTGGCCTGGTGATCGGCGCACATGACTGTAATGTAGAGAAACCTTGGTGACCAGAGGGGCCTGTGCACTGAAAACAGACCTGACAGACGAATATGTCATCACAATCAAGGAAAAGCACGCACAGCCACATCCTCCGCTCTTTGGGGACACCCCAGAGGAAAAAAAAGAACTCGCCAGCAAACCTTAGCAAGTTTAAATACTGTGAAGGGAGCAAACATTCCAAAATGGCTCTGTCACAAAGAAACGATACTGTTGAGGATATGGACGACGACGAAGTCTCCCTACCAGCATCTGAAGATTCAGCCGCAGGCAACGGTAAAACAGACCAACTTCTTACCTACGCAGCTATGACAGACATTGCTGCTGATATTAAAAGTTCCTTTGCGGCAGCAATAACAGATATTAAAACAGAGCTAATGAGGCTAACAGAACAAATGGCAATCTCAGACAGAGCTGGGAAAAGGAGGGACAGAGCACTGGTCAGACTGGATGATATTACGAACTCGCACTCCCAACATTTGATCGATATGAACAGACAAATTGAAGACCTGGACAACCGTGGTAGACGAAATAATATCAGAATCAGAGGAGTACCCGAAACGGTGCCCCCGGACCAAATTAGACCAGCTCTAACAACCATCTTTAATACTCTCATTGAACGGCCGGAACAATCTCCCATTGACTTTGACAGGGCTCATAGAGCTCTTAGACCCAGGGCACAAGACGGAATCCCCCCCAGAGACATCATATGTTGTCTATCCAACTTCAGCTTGAAAGAAGATATCCTTCAAAAAGCACGGATGAAAGAAAGGATAGTGCACGAGGAAGCCACGATTCAACTTTTTCAGGACCTTTCACCCATCACACTTAAAAATAGAAGAGCACTACGTCCTCTATTAGAAGTGCTGAAACAAAAAGGTATCAACTACAGATGTAAATTTCCATTTGCACTGCAAGCAAACTTCCTGGGAAAACAACATGTGCTAAAAGTCCCCGATGACCTAAAAAAATTCTGTGAGGACCTACAGATTACACAGATGGACCTCCCGGACTGGTATGCTGAATTCCTCACGCCACCTGCAATTAACAACCCACAATTCTCAGCGGAACCCCGCCACACACGATCGCCTTACCAACTTGGCAAGCATCGCAGAAGTACTGACAGAAGCAACTTTGAGTCCCCGGCATCCTCTAAGAGTGCTGGGGGCCCGAGAGGAAGGGAGCCAAGAGACTACTGAAATGGAAAGTCCCTCTGCAATATACATCTTGGCCTGTTGCGAGTTGCTGTTACCCAGTTCCCCTAATACAGCTCTTTGCTAAGATGATACCCACTTTTTTTTTTTTGTTTTGTTTTTTGTTTTTTGTATAAATCGCCCATTATCTCATCCAGACGGCTGTCACAATTTTATGGTAACGAGGGAGCACACCACCTTAAAGGTTAAAAGATAAACTCCGGAGACTACTCCTTGAGACCTTTATCTGCACCTATGTCAACCTACCTACAAGAGGGGCTTTTTCTTTTTCCTTTTTGTTTTTGTTTACCTGTTTCTTCCCCAACCAAGGTTTGAGAGATGTACCCTGCAGAAAGACTACAATGACCTGCGGCAACACCATATGCTTCTATCCTGTTATGCTCTAATTCTTGTCTTTTATTTAGGTTCTGAGAATGGCAACTTTGTTAAGTGGCTTGAATACTGCCGTTTGCACGTATCACATTCCTCTACCTCCCTCAAGTTGATGTTTCTCTTTTGACTGCGGAACTGTGAGTAACATTACCCGGGACACTGCTTTACATTCCTCTCCCTCTCAAAAATTAAAAAGGGGAAAGGCATATCCTAGAGGATCACGGCAGGACGTAGCAACAGTCCTATCCTAATGTCACCATTTAATGCACCTTGTCTCTACCTTTTTACGTACAGCCCCGGCAACTGCTAACGTAGATAACACTCACTGCCTCGCTATGATATGCTCCGCTCTAAGACTGTAGGAGTGGATAGGGACTGTACAGGACGGAAACCAAACTGCGCCTTACTGCAGAAATTCCCCTGCCACTGCTCCTGTGACGCCCCTGCATGATGTGGTACACTCACCGTTTGCTTGGGGTCTAGACTACCCCTCAATTATACAGGGGTGTATACTCCTCACTATATGCTGAGGAGTGTTGAAGTTAAATGCTCAGGATATGGGTTGAAAGTTTACAGCTATTTAAGCTAATATCTGTTATACAGCTTGGCGCCTAAGCCACAGTTTCTTAAGAACGGTTTTACAAAGTGTTTATAATGTTATTTTACTCTGCAAACTGGTTAACGGTGACTCGCACAATCCCTTCTCCTCCCTCCAGCCCTTTACCCAAGTCCTCTATAGTCTATAATAAATGCCAATGGATGGTCTCAGACACCTTGCTTACAGTTAACCTCTTGATGGGGTCTAGAACCGTGAGATGTGCCGGGCTCCTCTATTGGTCACCTCCATTACTGCTACAGAGCGGTTAAAGGAAATAGACGCTTTTAGACTGCTCATTGATCACCTCCCACTCTCCTCCAAAGGGAAAATACCAACTCTTACGCGCATTACTTAAATCCCAAATTGACCCACCACCAACTGGTGACTAGTGGGTACTTTCCTTCTTATCCCTTATCTAATTAACCCCCCCCCCCTCCCCCATATTTTGCCCACCCCCCCTCCCCTTTTCCCTTTTTTTTTTTTTTTTTCTTCTCCTTTCTCTCCCCTCCTCCACGCACGTACGCACTCTTTTTCAGTCCCAAAACACTCCTCCCTAGCACTTTCTAAGTCACCAATATCTCTCGTGAAAACCATCCACAGACACAGCTCCTCCAGAAACCACCCATCCTAACCCAACGGCAAAAATGGCATATGCTTTTTTAGGGAAAACACCAACTATTATCTCACATAATGTGAATGGTCTGAATATACCTGAAAAAAGGTCTAAACTATTGAGAGAACTTAAAAAAGTGCGCCCTCTAGTCGTATTTCTACAGGAAACCCATTTTAAAGACAAGAGTATTGATAAACTCACTGACAATGTATTCACAAAAGTTTTCCATTCTACCAACCCTCTGGCCAAAACGAAAGGAGTGTCCATCCTCCTGAACAAAGATGCACCCTTTGAACTGAAGCACCAACTTACTGACCCCGAGGGAAGGTATTTGTTTCTGAAGGGCACCTGGGAGGGATCCCCTGTAACACTTGCCAATGTGTACTTCCCGAATACCTCCCACGTGCCATTTTGTAACAAAATAATTAAAGAACTTAAATGGTTTGCGGAGGGATGTGTCCTTTTGGGTGGAGACTTTAACATCCCTCTCTCCCCCCTCAGGGATACTTCTTCTGGACACACCCATGTTAGTTATAGGCTTCTTAAACGAATAAAATCGCTGCTACAGTCTCTGGCACTGGTTGATGCATGGAGATCCGTGCATCCGTCAGAGAGGGACTTCACCTTTTTCTCCGCACCTCACAAACGATACTCAAGAATTGACATGATATTTGTCTCGCAAAGGGACCTAAGCAACTTACTTGCAGCTGAGATAGGAATTATTGCCCTCTCTGACCACGCACCCACAGCTATCTCAATAGAACTGGGTGCACACCGCAAATCTGCATTTAATTGGAGACTCAACCCTGCACTCCTTACTGATCAAATTGTGAAGGATGACATCCACAACACGATTACTACATACTTTCACAACAACAATGACACTGACACGAACCCGCTGACTAACTGGGAAGCTCACAAGTCAGTGGTGAGAGGTGAATTTATAAAATGGGGCGCCAGGAAGAAAAGGGAAAGAGAAGGAGAAATTACAAAACTAGCCCAAAAAATCGCTAACTTGGAATTGCAACACAAACATTCCCAATCTCTCAGGGTAGAAGAGCAACTGACTGATTGCAGAACGGCATTACGCCTTCTACTAGATCTCAAAATCAAAAGATCCCTTTTTTAAAAAAAAAACATTTTTTACGAACACGGGGATAAGAGTGGGAAACAACTAGCTAGGGCCCTAAAGGAAGCAACACTATCAAGCCATATCCATGCCATAAAGGATAAGGAGGGGACTTTGAAGTACAAATCTAAAGAAATGGCAGACCTGTTTCACAATTATTATGCCAAATTATACGATCTGCCGGCTCAACACAAACCACCCCATATAACACAGACAAAACAAGAAGCAATTACAGACTTCTTGGAAAATAGTAAATTGCCCTCCCTGTCAAGCGACGACACACGCAAACTAGATGACCCTATAGCTATATCAGAAATCTCAGACGCAATATCTGACTTACAAACGGGAAAGAGCCCTGGCCCTGATGGTTTTACATCACAATACTATAAGACGTACACAACATCTCTCTTGAAACCCCTTCAATCTGCTTTTAACTTCCTAGCAAAAAATAGAATCAACTCCAACTCATTCCTAATGGCACACATAGCTGTGATCCCCAAACCTAACAAAGACCACTCTGAATGCGCAAACTTCAGACCCATCTCCCTTCTAAATGTTGATCTCAAGATACTGGCCAAAATACTTGCCAACAGATTAAAACCCCTCCTAACACAGATTATAGGCCCTGAACAAGTAGGATTCATGCCCGGTAGAGAAGCTCGTGACAATACTACTAAGGCTCTGAATCTAATCCATTTTGCCCACAACTCTAAAACAGCCGGAATATTGCTTTCTACCGATGCAGAGAAGGCTTTCGATAGAGTCTCCTGGGACTACATGATGGACACCTGTGCCCATATCGGACTACGGGAAAACATGCTGTCATGGATCTCAGCACTCTACCAGAAACCCCAAGCCCAAATTAAAGTAAATAACACACTATCTGACCCCATCTCGATTCACAATGGAACACGCCAAGGATGCCCTCTATCTCCACTTCTCTTTATTCTCACCCTAGAACCCCTGATAAGAACAATCAACTTACATAGAGATATTCAGGGCTTCACAGTAAACAATAGACAATACAAAATAGCCGCTTATGCGGATGACCTCTTATTCTTCATCACCAATCCACATATATCCCTACCAAATCTTCAGAAAGTGTTTCAAACCTTTGGGTTCATCTCCAATTTTAAAGTGAATCAATCAAAATCTGAAGCACTCAACCTCACCCTCCCACCTGACCAACTCCAGAGACTGAAAGACAACTTCCCTTATAAATGGGAACAAACCGCACTCAAATATCTAGGTATAAACTTAACTAGCAACCTCGACGCCTTATATAACGCCAACTATAAACCACTATTATCCGCTATAACAAAAGACCTACTTAGGTGGCACCCGAAAAAATTCTCATGGTTTGGCAGAGCGTCCATTCTGAAGATGACGATACTACCCAGACTTTTATACCTATTTAATGCTCTACCCATAAGAATCCCGGAAACATTTTTTAGCACTCTCCTTAAAGCACAGAGAAACTTCCTCTGGGCAGATAGAAAACCCTGAATCAATTTTGCCCTTCTAACACTTCCCAAAAGTAAAGGGGGTATAGGCTTCCCGGATTTTAAGAAATACTTCCAGGCTGCGCACATCACCAGACTCATAGACTGGCACTGCCATGGCCCTAACAAAGACTGGGTCCAGTTGGAAAGCAATTTAACATTACATAAAACGCTTTACTATCCATGGTCCAAACACTCCAAAAAAGACAAACAGATAGGCCACCCACTGGTTGCAAACACAATCACTATTTGGCACAAAATAGCGAGTCTACACAACATTGCATCCATCCCAGGTCCATTGACACCACTTGCTAATAACCCTGATTTCCCACCGGGCATGCACCATAAACTACCACATGATCTCCTTATTCACCACTGCATGACAAACTCGAAAATCAAAACATTTGATGCGCTTAGCTCTGAGGTGGGCGAGACATTTCCTGGTCTGTGGTTTTACATGCAATTAAAGGACTTTGTGGTAAATGGTAAACACAAATCCAAACTCTGCCTCCCGTTGACACAGTTGGAGTCCATATGCTTAAACAGATCACCGGTAACCCACACCACATCTCTTGCGTACTCATGGCTAACTTGTATGCCACACGCCGATAACAATAAACACAAAAGAAAGTGGGAACATGATCTTAAAATGAACATTTCTATAAAGTAATGGGAAAAGGCGTGTATTTTGACACACAAATGCTCATTAAGCTCCAAATACCAAGAGATTTCCTATAAGGTCCTCACTCGATGGTATCTGACACCACAAAAGGCCGGGAGATGGTCTCTCTCCACCTCAGATAAATGCTGGAGATGTAAAACTCACACAGGCTCACTTCTACATATTTGGTGGGAATGTCCTCTCATTAGCGCCTACTGGGATGAAATTAAGATCTGGATAAAACATATAACGGAAACCAATTTAGAACTAAACGCAGCCGCCTGCCTGATTAATTTAGTCCCAACTACCTTAAGTCGCTACAAAAAATCACTCTCTCGACACCTACTAGTGGCAGCTAAAACGCTCATACCCATCCACTGGAAAACCTCCACAGTCCCAGGAGTTAAGGACTGGTTAAATAGGGTACAGTACATTTTTAAAATGGAGGAAATAGCGGCAATGAAAAAAGAGAACAGCTTATCCTTCAATAGAACTTGGCAACCTTGGCTGGCTTTTACACTCTCGCCAGAATATCAATTACTCATGAGTTAAACTTCCCTTATCCGTTACTCTACAGAAAAGAAGGTACTAGTAAGGAGGAAATAGAAGGGCTGTGTTATACATGTCTCTATTGGACACACACTGAACCTAAGAAAATGAACCCTAGTGCGATGGTACCCCCCCCATGACTACCAACCCCCTTTATCCTGTACCCCCCTTTCACCCTTCCCCCAATACATAACCTACCTTGTGTTATCACTAGTTTATGCGCTTCTCTATTTATCTCTGCTTTCCTTTTTTTTTTTTTTTTTTTTCTTCTTTCTTTTCGTTCTAATTGAAATACTAAGTTACAACACTACTGCTAACTAATTGTATCAATGTTTGTATACATACCATTGTTGATAACATGTATAATTCTATGCTAATTGTAAACCTGAATATACGCTCAATAAAACCTTTTTTGATTGTGAAAAAAAAAAAAAAGAAGACTTCAGTAGCAAACTGTGAAACTCTGGTGAACTCCATGCCCAAGATTGTTAAGGCAGTGCTTGAAAATAATTGTGATCACACAAAATATTGGGCCTAATTTGGACATTTTCACTTAGGGGCGATTTAGGCATTAATGGCTGTGTGTTGAGTTGTTTTGAGGGGACAGCAAATTTACACTGTTATAAAAGCTGTACACTCACTACTTTACATTTTAGCAAAGTGTCATTTCTTCAGGTTGTCACATGAAAAGATATAATAAAATATTTACAAAAATGTGAGGGGTGTACTCACTTTTGTGAGATACTGTACATTTCACTCCACGCTCCCCTATTAGTCACTTCCCCTCTTCCAAATGGTGGGGGGGGGGGGCACATTTTGCCATCTTCGCCACTGGGCACTGGGTGACCTTGTCCAGGCATTGGTTATGAGAGTAGCAAGACTGAGCACAACACTGTTTGTATTCCTTTTGATTTGTTATTTCTCTCTTTGTTCAAAACAACAAGCTTAAATGGTTTAAAGCAGCAAGAAAAAAAAGTTTGCCTCAATATTTTATCAAAGTCCACATTCTTCTCCTTTATTGACAATGTTTGGGTGTAAGTCTGAACTGAGCTTAACCTACTGTATGACCACGATTAATTATTCCTGTTATGTACAGTCAATATTTTTATAAGATAATATGCCATGCTTTGCATAGCCTATATTAAAGCGGTTCTTCACCCTAAAGGGGAAGTTCCGCTAATCTTATCCCTCCCCCCCTCCGGTGCCACAATCGGCACCTTTCAGGGGGGAGGGGGGTGCAGTTACCTGGATAATCCAGGTAACTGCACCCACTTCCGGCCAGACTGCCGCAGACCCCCGCAGACGCTCCGCCCCCCCCCCCGTTGTGTTCTGGGAAACACACAGTTCCCAGAGACACAGCGGGGGACCATAAGAGACGCGCAGCGCGACTCGCGCATGCGCAGTAGGGAACCGGGCAGTGAAGCCGTCATGATTCACTTCCCGATTCCCTGACAGAGGATGGCGGCGGTGGCAGCAGCGAGACGAGCGATCGCTCGTCATCTGCCGCCGACATCGCTGGAACCTGGGACAGGTAAGTGTGATTTTATTAAAAGTCAGCAGCTGCAATATTAGTAGCTGCTGGCTTTTAATATTTTTTTTTTAGGTGCAGCTCCTCTTTAATTGCATTCGAGAAAGCTTATTTTTTATATAATAGCAAACCAGAAAAGACAGTAGCGGCAGCAACTGTGGAGAAGTTGACAGCCTTGAGGGGACCAGTTCTGCCCTGATCCCCATGTTTCCCCCCCACCCTCATAGTTTAATTGAGACATTATCATATTTAATTAGTTAGCTAAAAAGAAAGAGTTGTGCTTGCATCTTTGTTATTGTGTACTGTTTCTGTCTATGTATAAGATAGCTATTGCTAAAGCTGTCTTCTTGACAGATAAAAACACCATTTAATTAAATTAGATATTCATTAAAACAATCACTAACTGTATTTTTACATACAATAAACATTTTTAACCAGCCTCCTCTGATCCCCTGCAAAGCACTCTGCTTGGCAAAAGTATAGTCTCAATTTTGTCTAATGTCAGTCTTGCACTAAATATGTTTATAGGGAGGATTAGAACAGGAAGGCCTCATCAGCGAGCTGCTGCTCTTTTTCAGTCCATTCACAGGCAAGAGTCATTTCTAAATCTTGGTGTATTCTCGATCAGGCACATTTTAAATACAGGTTTCTAAACTATGTACTTAGCTGTTCATCTAAAATGGGCCTTCAATTATTTTACTCCCTTCTATGCCTTTGTTATAATGATAAGTCACTTTTTAAGAAAAAAATATACAGTATTTATTGGCATATAACACTCACTTTTTCACCATGAAAATCGGGTGCAAATAGCGTGTGTGTGTGTTATACGCCAATACAAAAATGTAAGTTTTTTGCCTGAAACTTCCCTCTTACAATGAATGTGCGTGTTATACACCTGTGCGTGTTATACGCCGATAAATACGGTAAATGCACAGATTTTTGCAGAAAAAATGTTCCCTGCAGTAGCCTAGAAAGCATTGCACCCATGATCAGTTGATCAAGGGAGCAATGTCAGACTTCTGCAGACACGCCCTGCAGCTTTCAGCTTATACCCACATACAGGCTGTCAGTTACGAAGCTGCAGGGCTTGTGAATGAGATATAAGGGTGCTCATCACTACCCTTGCAGTTCATTCAGAACTACAAGCCATCGGTCATGGTGGCTGACGGTAGGGATGAGCCCCATGTTCGAGTCGAACGTAAGTTGAACTCGAACATTGGGTGTTTGCCTGCTCGCCAAATAGTGAACAATTTGGGGTATTCACGGCAAATTTGAAAGCCACAGAACACCCTTTAAAAGTCTATGGGAGAAATCAAAAGTGCTAATTTTAAGGCTTATATGCTTGGTATTGTCATAAAAAGTGTTTGGGGACCTGGGTCCTGCTCCAGGGGACATGTATCAATGCAAAAACAAGTTTTAAAAATTGCAGTTTTTTCGGGAACAGTGATTTTCATAATGCTTAAAGTGAAGCAATAAAAGTGAAATATTCCTTTAAATTTTGTACCGGGGGGTGTCTATAGTATGCCTGTAAAGTGGCGCATGTTTCCTGTGTTTACAACAGTCCCTGCACAAAATTACATTTCTAAAGGAAAAAGGTCATTTAAAAGTACTTGCGGTTATAATGAATTGTCGGTCTCGGCAATACACATTAAAATCATTGAAAAAAAGGCATGGGATTTCCCCACAGTCCATTACCAGGCCCTTTGGGTCTGGTATGAATATTAAGGGGAACCCCATGCCAAAATCATAAAAAATATGCGTGGGGGTCCCCCAAAAACCCATACCAGACCTTTATCTAAGCGCGCAACCTGGCCGGCCGCAGGAAAAGGGGGGGCAAGAGAGCATCCTCCCTCCTGAACTGTACCAGGCCACATACCCTCAACATGGGGAGGGTGCTTTGGGGTAGCCCCCCAAAGCACCATGTCCCCATGTTGATGGGGACAAGGGCCTCAACCACGCAACCCTTGCCCGGTGGTTGTGGGGGTCTGTGGGCAAGGGGCTTATCGGAATCTGGAAGCCCCTTTTAACAAGGGGACCTCCAGATCCCAGCCCCCCATGTGAAATGGTAACGGGGTACAAATGTACCTCTACCATTTCACAAAAAAAGTGTGAAAATGGTAAAAATGACATGACGTGGCTTGGGACAAGCTCCCACTGTATGACGTGTCTTCGCTTTGACAGTTCTTTTATAATTGAGGGCAGGGTCACTCAGGAATGTCACGGTGTGGCCCCTCCCTCTGATGCATGGGGGCATTCCCTATGGCTTTCCTGGGGCATCAGAGAGGGACGGGCCACCTGTTTACATAACCGGGTGGCCCCGCCCCCTCTACCACTACGGGGAAGCCAAAGGGAAGTCCCCATGCATCAGAGGGGGTGGGGTCCCCCCGGGAATATCATGGTGTGGGCCTGCCCTCAGTTATAAAAGTATTGTCAAAGCAAAGACGCGTCATACAGCGGGAGCCTCCCATGGAGGAGGGTTGGTCCCATTTTTTTCCCTTTTTCAGTCCATCGACAGAGCAAGAGAAGAAGAAGAAGACTTCATAGGATATTTTTATTTTTTCACTTTTTAAATAAAAGACTTGTCCCAAGCCGTGTCATGTAATTTTTACCATTTTCACACATACATTTGTACCCCATTACCATTTCACACAGGGGATCTGGGGGTCCCCTTGTTAAAGGGGGCTTCCAGATTCTGATAGGCCCCAGCCCACAGACCCCCACAACCACCAAGCAATGGTTGTGGGGATGATGCCCTTGTCCCCATCAACCTTTGAGGGCTACCCCAATGAGGGCTACCCCAATGCACCCTCCCCATGTTGAGGGCATGTAATCTGGTATGGTTCAGGTTTATTTTGGCACAGGGTTTCCCTTGAAATCCATACCAGACCTGAAGGGCCTGGTATGGAATTTGGGGGGACCCCAAGCTATTTTTTTTACATTTTGGTTTGGGGTTCCCCTTAATATTTATACCAGACCCAAAGGGCCTGGCAATGGACTGTGGGGGAATCCCATGCCATTTATTTCTATGTCAATCGTGTCCCATAGACTTTATTGGTGTTCGCATGTTCAAACAAATTTTTTGCCTGTTCGCATATTCTGCAAACCAAACCGGGGGTTGTTCAGCTCTTCCCTAGCTGACGGTAGTTGTAGTCTATTAATTTACAGGAAACTGAATGATGCAGCCATATGGTCAGAGCCCCATGTGTCCGTACTGTTTTTGAATTGTAACAGTGGGTAAGGGGAGAAGATGTCCCCATCCGCTGTCTCACGGAGGAGAGTATTGGGGGCAGGAGAGACTGCAGGAGCAGTGACATGTTACATGTTCCACTCTAAATACATAGTTCCCAACATTTCAAAAAACTTTTAGGGACACTTTTTTTTCTGTATGTCTAGAAAGTCAGTGTAGGTGGAGCAGTAGGGTAATTAGGGGTGAGACATTCACTTGTGGGCATGGTCCAAGTGAAAGGGAAATAGAAGAGGAGTGTGCAGAGGGCCACGGTGAAAAGTGCATGTGGTTTAAATTGCATTACATGTTGGGCGTAGCTAAAAGGGGTGTGGTTAAATAGCATCTGAGATGACTTACATCAATGGTTACACAACAAGAAACAACAAAATATTGGGACTTTATAGGTGCTGAAATCTCTTCCTAGAATGATGAATCGTACAACATGATATTTAAAATATCCTTTTATTATAACTTATTAAAATTGTGTCTATACCAAATAATAGACATATTGAAAAAACAAGAGTTATACAGCGTAACTCTAATAGATTAGAAAAAATGATCCCTCTCCAAGGTGTAGTATTTCTTCTAAAGATAATTGTGTTATGCAGTCATGGATAACCATGGGAAACAATATTTCACATATATGAGGAGATGAACAACCAACACGATTCGCCTTGTTGGTTTCTTCAGGGATTTCTCTGGAGGGCAAGGAAAGTAGTAGAGTTGCTGTAAAAAAAAAAAAAAAGTGATACAAATAATATACATTCACAAGTGTTCCTAAATTTATAATCAATTGATATCATGATGGTTGTTTATACAATAGTTTAAAAACGTACATCTGGTATGTATTGACTTTGGGAAGCCCCCAGGGACATTACACATTCCTGCCAGAGCACTATAGTGTGGACCGGGTGTCTGTCTATGTCAGGCGGACCTGGGGTCGAATGGAATGGCTTGTCCCAAGAGCCAAGAAAGGGTTCAAAACACAGGGATTGGCAATTCAGGCTTTTCAATCTTATGTGTAACCAAAAGGTACTGAAAAAAGGGTGGAAGATAGATGACACACAGCTACAACATACCCTCCACTCAAAGCATAGCTTAGCCATTTATATTCCATCATACTTAGAGAAGAAACCTTCTGTTCAAATCCATGAACAAAAAAGTCAGGAGTTTGCAATGGCCAGCATATAGTGCACAGTGTCAAATTTGGAATAGCATAGGAGAAACAATACTCATTTACATTCTCAGGGAGACTGTACATCCCATATCATAGTGAAACTCAAACACAATTCATATACCTTATCTCCCACAGAGAGGATGTCACAGCTAACCCGTGCACACTCTTCACCTAATCCAAGCTGAATACAACTGCCACCACTGAAAGAACCTCCAAATAATGACCCACAAAACATGCACGCATGCACCATCACTTTGCACTTGCACGTTAATGGCGGGACATGCGGCCGCGGCCTAACAGCAGTCCCATGTCAATCCTTCACTCATTATAATAAAAACACAATTTAAATATCATGTTGTAAGATTCATCTTTCTAGGAGGAGGTTTCAGGTTTAAGTCTTACTCCAGGATGTGGGGCTGATTTTCAACTGAGTACATTATTATTACGTAGAAAATGACATCAATGGTTCTCAACTGGGGTTCCATACTGGCCCCCCTTTACTGTTCTCTCCTGGCCCTCCCATGCTATACTGTTCTCTCCTGGTCCACCTGTGCTATACTATTTTCTCCTGGCCCTCCTATACTGTTCTCTCCTGTCCCCCTGTACTATACTGTTCTCTCCTGCCCCCCTCCTTTACTGTTCTCTCCTGGCCCCCTTGCTATAATTCTCTCTCCTGGCCCCCATATACTGTTCCCTCCTGGCCCTCCTATACTGTTCTTTCCTGCCCCCCCCCCCCATTGTGCTATACTTTTCCCTCCTTGCCCCTACACTGTTCTCTCCTGGTCCACCTGTGCTATACAGTACTATTTCCTCCTGGCCCTCCTATACTGTTCTCTCCTGGCCCCCTGTGCTATACTTCTCCCTCCTGGCCCCCATATACTCTTCTCTCCTGGCCCTCCTATACTATTCTTTCCTGCCCCCCCCCCCCACCCTGTGCTATATTGTTCCCTCCTGGCCCTCTATACTGTTCTCTCCATGTCCACCTGTGCTATACCATTCTCTCCTGGGCCCCTTTACTGTACTGTTCTCCCCTGTCCCCCTTTACTGTTCTCTCCTGGCCCCTGTGCTATACTGTTCCCCCCTGGCCCCATATAGTGTTCTCCCCTGGCACTCCTATACTGTTCTTTCCTGGCCCCCATGTGGTATACTGTTTTCTCCTGGCCCCCTGTACTATACTGCTCTCTTCTGGCCCCTCTATACTGTTCTCTCCTGCCCCCTTGTACTGTTTCCTCATGGATTCCCTATACTGTTCACTCCTGCCCCCTATACTATACTGTTCTCTCCTGGCCCCTGATTGGTATCATTATTTGGACCACTCAAAAAAACTTTGATCCCTGTTGTTCTCTCTGTGATAAGCAATGGGGCCTCTGAATCTTCCTCTCTCCTGCTGCCCCCCTCCCCCCTTCATCCACTGACCTACACTAGGCAGAGCTAATTTGCACAGCATCCTGCTACAACCATTAGGGAGAAATTTACAAAAAAGGATCATAGAAGACAGGGATAACATCACTCACCAGCTCATTGCACTCAGTCACCTGACCCCCTATCTGCATCCATTTAACAGCTTGACAGTCTATACAGGAAGTTCAGGGTGACATGGCAACAATACACTTCTCAGGGAACCTAACTCCACCCATCTTTTCTTCTCTGTACCAATCAGCTGCCAGGGTTGAAAACAACTAATATGAGAGCGCTACCCTTTGCTGAAGTCTGACAGCATTTAACATGAAAGCAGAGCGATGATTGATTAGAATGGCAATGGAGGAGGAGGGAGGTATTTGAAATGTTCCCATCCCCTGGTTTCCCACTCTTTACTCAACCCAGATTCCCCTCACCCTCCCACCAGGCCCCGCTCCCAGCCACAGTTGAAGTTAGCACTACTGTATTTTACCTCTGGTCAGGTCCACTCTCTCTGTGTTGCCCCAGCCTGCTTCTTCCTCACAGGCATGATCTCCCCTTTGAGGCTGGCCATGCCCCCTCTTGGGTCCCAATCAATCACAATGCAAGTCAGGCTCCATCTGACTTCCCTGTATCAGAGTCCCAATACTGAGCCGCTGAACAGCTTTGCTGCTGAGGAAGCCGCAGGAGGTAGGAGGAGGGATCTGGGTATGCCGCATGAGATGGCTGTTCTTAGTACAACCTGCCCCGCCAAGTAGCAACTCTTTTTTTTTGCCCCTATGTTTTGAAAGAGTGCACTAAGTACACAGCTGCCTATGAAGACCTTGATTTATAGGACTCAGCCTGGGACAAGGTCATATCGGAACAGCTGTTAAAAAATGTGATCGATAGATAGATAGACAGATAGATAGATAGATAGTTTATATGAAGCAAATTCACACTATAAGATTGCTCTTGGAGTTCATGGGTTTTGATATTTATTCGGTTTAATAACCATGATCTTTTATATTGTTTTGTTTCCAGGAAATATGTTGTTGCTTATGGCCAGTCATGATCACATATGGAAATATATAACCCAATTATTTTACATACAAGGCATTCAGTGTGCTGTTCGGAGCATAATTAAAGTTCTCTCCTTGCATCATCATCCAGTCATCTTGAATGCAGAGCTGCAAGATGCAAAGGCATTTTAAATATTTTTTCTAGGAACTATTTATTATTTTCTTATTTCAGGTTCTATTATAAAAGTGCACTGTTCCACTTGATTTTACAGAATTTCATATATAATATAAAAATATCAGTAGAAATTCAGAGAATTTGATGTGTTAACAGATATATTGCAAAAACATACACCAAATACTATAATCTGTAGATCTGTAGCTAGTCAAGATGCTCACTAATTGTCAGGTGAGTAAGGTCAAAGTTCTTTATGTAGAAGGCACATTATATTTAGGGTGTTTAACATTAGGACATTCTAGGTCTAGTATATACTGAAAAAGTCTTAACCCCTTCCCGCTACCTGCACACATATATGTGGCCTCACTGAAGTGCGTCTTGTTCTGTGAGGTCACATAGATGTGCACCCCAGCACAGGGATCAGGCTCTCACCAAGAGATGTCCTACTAACATTCAGAACCGGTTCCTGATCAGGTCTCAGCTCCTGATCACAGTGATCAGCCTGTTCTCATACCAACGATGGAGAACTGGGATTCCAAGTTTCTGATCAGCTTATCACTGTTATAGCCTCTGATTGGCAATCACAGTACTTAGTCACTATGCAGACTGCCTATATGTTTTTTTTTCTCCTCTCTAGGGTTGAAAATGCAAACAAACACAAGTGTGTAAAAAAATAAATTAAAAAAGTAAATAAAAAAAGTAAGAAAGTAAAAAAATAGCTAGATGAAGTTTCGATCTAGGTCAGTTCAGGGCTAGTGTTAGGGTAAAGGTAAAGGATATTTTTTTAAATTAGTATTAGTGCCAGTTAGTGTCAGTGTATTTTAGATAGCATTAAAAAAAAAAAAAGCAAAAGCAAAATGTGTACTATTGTTTCTGGGCCCTGGTAAAGGTACAAACAATAAATAACATACACATATGTGGTATCACTGCAATCATCAGGAGCAGGATAATTTATTTTGGGTTGTTCTTTGATGGTAAGTTGTGATGTCAGGAAAGGCTTTCCAGAAGCTGAGCTGTTTCCTGCAGGCTAACTTCTGTTCCCCAAACTTGTCTTAGAAAAGGTGCAAATAAATATGCGCATGCACACATTAATGTGCGCAGCACATCCCGTGAGAGATGAGGGTGCCAAATGGGCTATTTAAACCGGGTCAGTAGCCAGGATCAGTGCTGTCTTGTCTACAGCATTCCCACAATTGACCTGTTCCCTGTTTATCTTATTCCAGGACCTACACAGATTGCTCTGACTACTCCTACTCTCCCTATGCACCGACCACAGCTTGTACCT
The DNA here is from genome assembly GCF_037356315.1 of Lithobates pipiens. Taxonomy (NCBI): domain Eukaryota; kingdom Metazoa; phylum Chordata; class Amphibia; order Anura; family Ranidae; genus Lithobates; species Lithobates pipiens. Next base: position 183,096,164 of record NW_027507748.1, read on the forward strand.
TGACACTCCTCCACTCTCAGCATCTGTACCTGATCTGATCGCACTGTGTTTGCCCGGCTTGTCTGACTCTGTTTATGTTCCAGTCCATATGGAGTTATCTAGCTGCAAGTATCTGTCCATTCGGACCTGCTCTTCCGCTGACTATGTCAAAGTACCAGTTTGTTCCAGTCCTCAGAACAACCACTGTAATCTGGCATACTACTCAACTGGAAGCCCAGCAGCTAGCATGATTTTCTTTTTCTGATTTGGGCTAGTTTTCCTTTGATAATAATAATTAAAAAAATTCAGGAGATATTTAATACCATTACCACCAAAAGAAAGCCCAATATGTTCTAAAAAAAAGTTATAATTAAACTGGATACACAAAGTAGTTTTGATGATATGTACAGTTTTACTAATAAATGTCAAAGTTGCAAATTTGTGTTCAGGCATTAAGATTTGTTTTACCCTCATCACAAAGGGGTTAAAGCAGTATTAAACCATAAAGAAAACATTATATTGATGCTTACTAATTTGTAGATGTGATGGCTGCATTAGTTGTTTCCTTTTTTAGGCTTCCTTTTTTCGATTTTCATATGATGATCCAGCCAGCAATTATGTTGTTTTTCAAAAGCTCGAGCTCTCCAGAAGAATGCATCAGTTTACACAGATAAGACAAACCACTTAACACTTTGTAGGGATGATTAAAAGGATCAAATTTTATGCATTAATGCAAAACGTTTATCCGAAAAAGGAAAAAATACTGTTTGAGCTGGAGGTTGGCTTCAATTTGTTAGTGCATCTAAATATGCTTATACATTTAACACCACCCTTCCCCCCTAGACTGACAATACTGCTGTCTGCAATATAATACATTTTTTATTTTGGGTTTAATACTGCCTTAACAATAAGGCTTATGCTAAAAAGCTTTCTATCATTGTGTTTGGTGGTCACCTAAGTGCTATAGTATTTGGATGATCTCTTATAAAGAACAGGGAAGAGCAGGAGAAAGTTTTTTTGTCACTGAAAGAGCTCTAAGGTTGCCATCTGAACCTCAAGCAGCAAGATAAGTTTCCTCTAATAAATACAGTATTTTTTTATTCCTCAACTAAATCAAAAGTAAACTTTGATTGAAAAATATAAAATGCTTCATGCAAAAATAATCGTTCAGCCCCATAGACTGTGTTCTTACTACTCCCACCACACTGTAGAAACTCAACTTTGACAGATCTTCACTAAAACGAAGCAACCTCTTCTGTCCCCATATCATTGTTAAATAGCCTTTTAATCATTTTTTTCCTGGGAATTTCGTTGCTTCATTGATGTTACACTTAACTACCCTTGAAAATGCAAACACATCTATTATTCTAAAACATGATATTGTGTATGTCAAGTACAACATGATTTGATTTTCTTTTTTTTCTTTTCTGTTTTATTATTTTTCTTCTCTCTACAACTTTATGTTTTCACTTTTACTGCTAATAGTATTCTTGAATATTGTTACTTGAAAATTTTTCAATAAATATTAATGAAACAAAAAAAAATGCAGACACATCATGAGAAAAATTTCAAGTAGTTCTAAAGGCTAGACATGTTTTACCCTAATGCATTTCCTGCATTAAGGTAATAAAATGTTCCACTAGCTGTAATAAGTATAGGGTAAAAGAGGCAGTAAAAGCATCGACAGGATATAAAGCCATAATAACTAGGCAGCGGAAAGGCCTCATTCATGAAATGGAAAAATTGCTGGCAGTATGGATTGACGACCAAATAGAAAAAAGAATGCCAATGAGTCTTTTATTAATCCAAAAGCGCGCAGTATTTTTGAGAATTTGAAAATGCACAAAAGAGAAGAATCAACTGAGACATTTACAGCAAGACATTATTGGTTTTTAAAGGTTTCGGGGGAGATTTAACCTCCACAATCAGAGTATCAGTCGGGAGGCTGCAAGTGCAGATGTGAAAGCAGCAGAAAAATTTGTGGTTGAATTTGATAAAATCATCGAAAAATGTGGCTACTGTCCTGAGCAGATGTTTAACGTGGATGAAACTGGACTTTTTTGGAAAAAAATGCCCGAAAAGTCCTACATACACAAAGAAGATAAAACAATGTCCACTTTTAAGGCTTTTTCAAGACAGGGCCACGTTGTTGTTGGGAGGAAATGTTGCTGAGTTCAAGATAAAGCCTCTCTATAGTTCACAGAATCCACATGCATCGAAACAGGTTAGTGAGCACACACTGCCTGTTTATTATCAAATATTAACCCATGGATAACATAAGCTTTATTTGATAACTGGTTCTTCAACTGTTTCATACCCTCAGTCAAGCGTTACTGTCAGCAGGGTGTTCCCTTTAAAATGGTCCTCCTGCTTGATAATGCCCCAGACCACCCCCTATCTGCCTAAAAACACAACTGTTATCCTACAACCCATGGATCCGGGTGCAATAGCAACATTCAAGGCCTATTATTTGCACACCACCTTTTCCAAAGCTGTAGCAGCAACTGAAAATTATGAAGTTACACTTCATGATTTTTGGAAAGCTTACAACATTTTACACTGCATCAAAAAACATTACATCAGCTTCGGAGGGAGTAACAGAAAAGTATATGCAGGGTATATATAGGGTATATGGAAAAAAATATTTAAAGTGTTTTGTGAACAATAGTGAAGGGTTTGATGAAACAGATGTTCATGTTATAAATCAAAAAAGTGTGCAACATGCTTGACTTAGATGTTGAAGTGACAGATATTAAAGAATTAGTGGAATTTGTTGAGGGAGAGCAAAGTGATAAAGATTTAATAGAGTTGAAAGCATAGCAGCACTTAGAACAGGAAGAGGAATACAAGAGGAAAGAATGGAAGAAATACAAAAGAAGTTCACAGTCAGAAGGTTAGCTGGCATGTTCTCAAAAGTGAATTCAGCTTTATTACAATTATAGAGTATGTGCCCAAATGTTGAAAGGTTCTCTAAAGTGAAATTTATGACAAAAAAAATTAAAAATTACAAAGCAGAGCACCTTAACAGCATTCTTCTTGCAAGCAACCCCCTACCAGTTCTATAATTTTCTTGTGATCTTCTCCCTCATCTACAACTCCTGATGACCCTTCTAGTAACTCCAATGATGACACTGATGACCCTTCTGGTAACTCCAGTGATGTCACTGCTGATGACCCTGCTGGTTATTTCAAAAGATGTGTTAAACCCTGAAGCACTATGAAGACTAAAATATCACTCTAAAATGTCTACTGCATACGTTTACTTTGTGGGCACTGTACATCATTGTATTCTGTACAGTATAGTATTTCTGTTGCTTATATGTTTGCGTTCTGTACTTATGCAAATTAAAACAATGTTATTGAGTTGGAGTTTTGTATTTATACCTTTTTTTCAGAATACAGCATGGTACAGTAGTTAAGAATGCTTAAAATAATGATTTCCGTGTGGCTCCTGGTGCAGATTGCCTGGTTTATATTCAGGGCCTTCCCCTCTGTCCCCCCCCCCCCCTTTTGGCCATCGTTGGGTTGGCAGTGCCCATCTCCATCCTCCCTGGGTGCTATAAGGCTAGCACAGCCATATTTTCTCTTTCTTCCTGCTTTATCCATACAAAAATTCTTGATGTGACATACCAAGACATCTGCTTCTATGTGGTCAGTAGACAATGTACTTAAAGAGGGAGTCCACCCGAAAATTTTTTTTTTAAAGTTAGCAGCTACAAATACTACAGCTGCTGACCTTTAATAAATGGACACTTACCTTTCCTGGAGTCCAGCGATGTCGGCAGCCGAGCCCGAGCAAACGCTCGGCTCTCGGCTGCTGCCGCCGCCATTCTCGGTGAGGGAATCAGGAAGTGAAGCATTGCGGCTTCACTTCCCAGTTCCCTACTGTGCATGCACAAGATGCGCAGCACAATGAGAATGCTCCGTGCTGTCTCTGGGACCCGTGTGTCTCAGCAGACAGCGCGACGGGACAGGAAGAGGCATAGACTCCCCGTGGACAGGAAGAGGCATAGACTCCCGGAAGTGGGTGCAAATACCTGTCTTAGACAGGTATCTGCATCCCCCTCCCCCCTGAAAGGTGCCAACTGTAGCACCGGAGGGGGGGGCTCCGATGAGCGGAAGTTCCACTTTAGAGTGGAACGCCGCTTTAATATATATATTGCTTGACTGAAGACAAAACCTTTGACTAATTATATGTATTTATATATTCTTTATTTATTGTTTTTATTTATGAAATCTAGAGGGTTTTCAGTTTTTTTCTGTGTTTTATATTAGGGATGTGGGCAATCCCTCTTAAACCCCACTAGAATTGAACTAACTTATCTATTGAGCTAGGTGTTAGGGCAGGTAAAGGTGGGAGATGACACAGTGGAGTACATAAGAAGGAAAGAGGAAGTGAGGTTGGTTGGGCATTGCAGCACTAGTGTGCATAGTTGATGCTTTAGATGAGGGCAGACAATGTTCATATAAGATTTAAACACCATTTCTAAACATTAGTGGTTTTGTATTCAATCTAAAAGAACCGTGTGGAGTGGAATTTTGCGTCAGTACCATTTGGAGAGCTGGTAGGATCTTCTACTAGTCTTTCATACCAATGTTTTATGGTGGGAGGGGAGGTTTGTTTCCCCAGTGCAGAGATATAGGTGTGTGCTGTGTTCCCCAAATGAATTAAAACAGAACTTTTATAATTTTTTACGGGAAGGGTTTTATGAAGTAGTAGGAAGAAAGCTGGGTCTTTGGGCACTGGGTTGCCTGTTAACATTTGAGTGTTCGAGTCTACCTGATCTAAAAAGTATCCTGTCAGTCCAGCTGCTTTACACAGGGGCTGAATGTCTCATAGTTTTTATTGAACCAGCCAATGTCACCCGACATCTGGCCCATGTGTACAGGGCTTTAGAGCTTTAGAGAGAGAAAAGTAAACACTACAGACGTACTGTATTTGCTTTGCTCAGATTCCATTTTAAGGGTAAATCACTTTAAGGGTCATTGGTGGTCACACAAAGGATGACACAAGGGAACAAGAAAGGAAGTGGGTACGCGGACATGATGGTATGAGAGCAATATTGCTTATTTGCAATAAAGGGTTTAGCTCTATACCTTTCCCTTTTTTCACAAGTATAAAGATACATTCTTAAATGACATAAGGGAAGGTGGTATTTCCCAGAATAGAGAGTAGAGGGGAAGGTTAAGGGAACAGGCTTTGCTCAATGATTTATGCTATTGACCAGGAAGCCATTACAGATCACAGGGTATAGCTTTACAAAATATCTACCCTTATGCCCCGTACACACGAGCGGACTTTTCGACATCCAAACTCCGACGGACTGAGTCCGGCGGACTATCCGATCGTGTGTGGGCTGCAACGGACTTTAGCGAAGCTAAAGTCTGACGGACTTTAGAAATGAAGCATGCTTTAAATTTTCCCGACGGAACTCCGCCGGACCCGGTCCCCTTTGAAAAATCCGCTCGTGTGTGTGCTACTCCGACGGACTAAAACCGACGCTAGGGCAGCTATTGGCTACTGTCTAGGAACTTCCTACGTCGAATCCAGTCGTACGTCATCACGTTCGACTCCGTCGGAGTTTGGTGTGATGGTGTGTGGTCAAGTCCGTTCGGTCGAAAAGTCCGCCAGAACTCCGTCGGAACTCCGGCGGAACTCCGGCGGAACTCCTTTGGAGGTCTGTCAGACTTAATCCCTCTCGTGTGTACGGGGCATTAGAAAGTACCATCCGCAGTGAGATAAATACTAGAATCCAGGAACATGTATGGGACTTTAGATGTATCTTCTTGGGTATATTGGACACATAGAATGTTTAAAAATATATAACAATTTTATTAGGTATCACATATGTTAAAAGAATGATCTTACAAACATATTCACAAATTAGACAACAGCAGTGATGTCTATCCTGGCCTTGGGATCTGGTTTGTTGGTGAACGCATTTTGTGGGCAAACCTGCTTTATCAGGCCTCAGATCCTCTAAAAATGACTGCAATCATATATAAAAATATGTACAAGACATTTAATCATTCAATAGGATATTGCATAGCATGTCGTATAACATTTTACATGCACATTAATAACTAAATATATATTATAAGAAAATATCATATCCACCAAGAATATAGGAAAAAGGGATGGATCAAAGCTGCACAAAATAATCAATTACTTAATATTATTCACAATTTCATAATATAATTCATTATTTTGAATATGCATGGAAAATATAAATACAATCCTCGCATTAACAGCGCCTGATGCCAAGTACATAGGGCTGGACTTTCCGGAAGACTACGTCAGACGGACTTTTGGCGGGGTTCTGACTGACCTTCCGAATGAACGGACTTGCCCACTCATGAACGGACTAAGCCCACGTACACACGGTCGGAGATTTTGGCAACCAAATCCGTCGGATTTTGCCCGTCGAATTTAGTCCAACGGATTGTGTCTGAAACTGTTGCATACACACGGTCGGGCCAAGTTGTCTGATTTAGCGGTTGCCAAGAACGCGGTGACGTAAGCCGTGTACGGCGGGAATAGAAAAAGGAAGTTCAGCACCACGTCCGGCACCCTTTGGGCTACTTCTGCTGATCTTGTGTTTTAGTAGAAGTTTGGTGAGAGACGATTCACACTTTTCACATTAGTGATTCAGATCGCTACCGCTCTTCAGTTTGTGCTTGTCTTTGCGTATCTGATAATCAGTGCGTGCAGTTATTAAGTATTTGCTTCTCATTGTGGACTATATCTTGGTATAGTACGCTTTGAAAGGCATTTTTTATTGTCTGCTTGCTTCTGCTATTCAGGTCGTCCTTTCAGGCCTTGCTGTTTATCGGTCCGTTCTGACCAGCCGACCATTTTCCAAACATGTTTCGTCTACGTACTCATCGTACAGTTTGTGCTGTGCAGGGGTTGTTACTTTGACACAAGCCCAGTCCATGAACAGGGAGGGGAGGCGTTTGTGGACCAAGAATTGGTTGCGCCAGCATCACCAGTTCTCCCACACGCCTTTGCTCCGTGAGATCCGCGAGACTAATCCTGATCATTTCTGGATTTTTCTCAGGATGACGGACCCCATTTTTCACTGTCTGCTGGCTTTGCTCACCCCTTATATCACCAGGCAGGATACCTGCATGCGGCAAGCCATCACTCCAGAGCAGAGGCTCATCGCCACGTTGCGCTACTTGGCGACAGGGAGAAGCCTTCAGGACCTCAAGTTCTCTACAGGCATCTCCCCCCAGGCTCTGGGGATCATTATTCCAGAGACCAGTTCTGCCATCATTCAGCTCCTGCAGAAGGACTATATTATGCTAAGTTTTAGCCTTAAACATCATATTCTATGTATTTCATGATTGCTAATGTCTTGCATTTCTTTCCTCATTCCCTAATTACCATCATTGCAATATGCTCTAATTCATATGCTCTGCCCCTTTGTCCTCATGCAGATTTGCCTCACTAACTTCCCCACCATGCTCTTCTTGGCCCCTAAAACTATAGTCTAGTCACTTAACAATGTCTTTTGGCAGCTCCATAGTATTGCTTTCCCCTAAACACCCCCTAAAATCTCTACAGATGTGATGTGTGTGCTTCAATTCCTGCAAAGTGACCTTTTTTGTTTTTTTTGGAGTTGTGCCAAACTCATTAGGAACCCCCCTCTCCCCAACTGCTACCTCAGCTGATAGCAATCTTCTCTCTGATGACTTGACCCAACCCAATACACACTCTAAATACCTTTTTCATGATCACATTTATGGACAAATTCACCAAAGCATGTAGTGTTTAGGGCCTGCCTCAATACTTTCAAATGCTAGTTTTTTTTTTTTAAACACACTAATTTTTTTGCTATGTACCGTAATAGCAGAATGTGAAAATTTCCTTCCATTTTGGTATTATGACACTTCTTACCTGTCCGGTGGGCTGCCAATAGTGTAACTAAGGAGAGGCTTCACAAAGTATCACACATTATTTAGGCATTCAGCTCTCAATCAAGTAGAGAGCGTTACCTGTCCTAAACATCCCCCCCTCATTTTTTAGCAAGGGCCCATCAGATGGGGGGGGGGGGGGGGGTGGGGGGGTTATGACTCTCATATGGGGACCTTATACTTTAGGCTTTAAATACTCATTTCAAAAAATGTTATACTAATTTTGCCAAAAAATGTGGGTGTCTAATCTGCATGCGATGTTGATTTGTCAAATTACTAGTTTTTTTTCTTGTGTCACTACACAGTGTCCTTCAACGCCACAGGGATGGCAGACTGTGGCCTCCCACTTTGCCAGTTTTAATAAAGTTGTGCCTTTTTCACCAACAGTGCAAACCCAAGTTCAGAGCGAGATGAGAGGACAGTCTCTTCTTCAGATAATGTTATTATGTTGTGGGTCTGCTACACACACACCTTGTTTTTGGTAACTAATATATGTAGTGCATTACTGATCAAAATCATGCTCAGCAGTCTTCCCTTTTCCTATCGGTCGATGCGGAAAAGGCCTTTGACCGGTTAGAATGGGAATATATGCTGCAGACATTATATAAATTTGGTTTAGGCCCGAGAATGCTGAGGTGGATAGAGGCTTTATACTCTAACCCTACAGCTCAGATTCAGGTGAATGGGACCCTATCAAACTCCTTTGGGCTCTATAATGGCACACGTCAGGGATGCCCACTATCTCCCTTACTTTTTGTATTCTCCCTAGAACCTCTTTTGGCATCTATAAGAGCGAACCATGGCATTGAGGGAATAAAGGTCTCAGAGAATGAGCATAAGATATCTGCATTTGCAGATGATATTATGCTCTATATAACGAACCCCAAACAGTCCCTCCCTAAGATTCTGCAGGAGCTGGAGGAATACGGGAATGTCTCGAACTTTAAGATCAATAGGGAGAAAACTGAGATATTAAATGTCTATACTTCCCCAAAGGAGAGAGGAGAACTTAGAGCTCTTTTCCCCTTTGTGTGGAAAGAGAGGGGCCTGAAATACTTGGGAGTATACTTATCGACATCAGTTACAGATTTATATCAAGATAACTATCTCCCTCTTTTAAATAAAATTAAACAAGATCTTAAAGGATACCCTGCACATAGACTGTCATGGTTTGGCAGGATAAGCGTAATTAAAATGATGATTCTTCCAAAGGCTCTATATATCTTTCAGAGCCTCCCGATAAATATCCCAGGGGCCTACTTTAAAATTATTAAATCCTTGATTCAGAAATTTATATGGAACAAAAGAGGAAGTCGTGTCTCCTATAAGATAATTAATAGACCTAAGGATAAGGGAGGGGTATCTCTCCCAGACTTTCAAAAATATCATTCAGCAGCGGTAATGAGGAGGATTCTGGATTGGGTCTATAATGCCCCATATAAAAAGTGGGTACCACTGGAAGATAATATGAGTAATGTTGCCCTGAGTCAGACCATTTGGATTCCAATGAAGTTTAGGGGTCTCCCTAGAGGAATATCCCCGATTACAATGGAAACATTAAGAACATGGGATGGGGCACTTAAAGGTACAGAAGGACAAAATAATAATAGCCCTCTAATGCCCCTGTCAGGAAATAACTATTTTCCCCCGGGGAAAGAAAATAAAATGTTCCTGAAGTGGACTCATAGGGACATATTAAGATTAAGGGATGTGATAAAAGAAAATAGCTTATGCTCATTAGTGGAGATACGAGAGAAATATGGTAGAACACCATGGGATGGATGGAGATACAGACAACTCCAACATTTTGTAGAGTCCCTTCCAAAACCTCTCCGCTCTGGTGACAATTTAAATCCTTGGGAGAAATTGATTGACCGAGGAGGAGCGGACAGACAGGGGATCTCTAAAATATATAGGATTTTAATATCTTTAATGGAGGATGAGGCGATGCCTGCTTTGGGGAGATGGGAAGGAGAATTGAATCAATCAATCCCAGAAAAACTGAAAGGGAAAGTTATAGACTATACCCACTCCACTTCAATAGATGTAAAGATACAAGAAATTAATTATAAATTATTGGTTAGATGGTATTATGTTCCATCGAAAATGCATAAGATTAACCAAGACTTATCACCCCTTTGCTGGAGAGAATGTGGGAAGGAGGGAACTCACGCCCATATATGGTGGCAATGCAGTGCAATCCAGTTATATTGGGAAAAAGTGGTGGGCTTAATTAAAGAGATCGATGGTAAGGAAATATAACTGGATCCCTGGAAATGTTTGTTTCACGCGACCGAGGGCCCCAGGGAAAAATATAGAAGAGCATTAACTCCATTTTTGCTGAACGCAGCGAAAGTACTGATCCCGAGATATTGGAAAGTAAAGGAAACACCAGGGATAAGAGATTGGTTTAGGGAAATAGACAGAATGAGGATTATGGAAGAATTAATTTACCTTCAAAGGGGAGCAGAAATGAGATTCCAGGCGACTTGGAGGAACTGGATGGAATTTAGAAAATCCTCAATATACCTTGGAATTATGGGGGATGGAGTGGGCGTCTAGGGGAGGGAGGATGGATGCATACACCTCATAACCCCCTTTTTTTTTTTCCTTTTTTTTTTTCCTTTTTGAGGGAGGAGGAGATGGGGGGACCCCTTGTATTTGGGTCTTTTAGGGGTTCTTTCCCCCTTCTTTTTTTTTTTTTTTTTTATCTTAAGGTAGAAGGGAGTGGGGATGGAAGGAGAGGAATCCCCACCTTACACAAATCACAAATTGGAATTAAGAAAAAGTGTCACGTGGGAGGGGTAACAATAAGGGCAAGATAAAATCACAAAAGGATAATTTTGAACACATGAGGGGAGGAGGATTGGTTCCCTCCCCCCTTTTTTTTTTTTCCTTTTTGAGGGGGGAGGAGATGGGGGGACCCCTTGTATTTGGGTCTTTTAGGGGTTCTTTCCCTTTTTTTTTTTTTTTTTTTTCTTTTTCGGTATATTTAGGATCGATCCGGTCGGGCACCCAATGTGTATTTTTTTTTCTATTGTCTGTTTTTATATGAATGTCGAAAATACTGAAATAACATGAAAGTTAAACAAAGTGATTTCTAATAGTATGTATAAGGAATATTTTTTACTGTTTTTTGTAAATGTGGAAAACGAAATAAACAATATTTAAAACAAAATCATGCTCATTTTCAGCACCATGGCAGGAAAATGGCATGATTGTCCCAATTTACACATCACTGTGGGTGTTTTTTACTAAAGGCACATCCACTATGCACTACAAGTGCACTGCAAAAGTACACCTGAAACTGCACTTGGAGTGCAAAGTGGAGTTGACTTTAGTAAATCGCACTTCTTCTCAACACAAACTCAAATTTGACTACAAATACATTTTAAGCCCAATGAAAAAGGAAGTCACACATTAGGGAGAATTCAACTTTTTAATACAAGCACATTCATATGTGCGTTTAGTAAAGGTTTTTTACAACAAACCAAGATATTTTGGGTATCCAAAACCGAGTTTAATCATATTTAGTTTTTACTTGTTTTTTTGTGTAAACAGGCATGTATCAAACCGTAAAATACAGAACACAGGAACTTACAAAGTTCAACTTGGAAAAGTGAAGACCATATCAGACATGAGTATGTACAAACTGGACTGATATTGCCTTCATCACATGGGGTGTGACCCCTGAAAAATCCAAATTTGGAAGATGCACACAGTGTGTCAACATGTGCTAACTCCCATCATGGGGGATCAATGTACATGCTTTGGGTCTGCAACCCCTTCATCTCAGACACTTTACACAAAACATGTACATTGACCCCCATGATGGGAGATAGCACATGTTTACACACTCTGTGCATCTTCCAAATTTTTATTTATGCAAAATACAACATTTTTCTGTTAAAAAGCAAAAATAAAACCCTATCTAGTTTTTTTGTTTTCACACTCTCCCCGAAACATCAATGATGTTCTTCATTTTATTTTTAACATCATTGATGTTTTGTTGTACAATTTCCAAATTCCTATTGCACCCCATTATCTCCCCGATCAAGATCTGGGCACTTTCACTGGTAAAACGGGAATCTTCCTCCACATCACCTAGAAAAAAAAAAACAAACACACCATGTAATCCAAATATGGTGATATACATTGATGAGCTTACCGGAAGCTGTGTTCTCCGACACTCTCAATTTGGCCTGAAATTGGTCTGGGCAGGAAGGTGTTTAAGTGCCCTGTATTGAAGTGGTTAAAGACACTGCTCATTTCTCCTTATTTTTTTTAAAAAAAATTTGGGTGTAAACTTACCACAACAACATTATTGTATTTTTTATATTTTCTTTTTTAATCTACAGGAGGTTGTTTAGTGTTGGTACCCCTTGTTCTTTAGTTCACTTTGTATTTTGGAAATGTACCTGCCTGCTCACAAATAAACTGTACTTTTTGAAGGAAAACACATTACACAAGTAGTTCATCAAACAAAAATAAAATGTATTCATTTTGAATGTGATGACAGAAGACTAAAGGACTAAAAAAGGAAGTTCAATAACCAGTAGCCAATAGCTTCCCTTGCGTCGTATTTGGTCCATCGCACCAGCATACAGACGAACGGTTTTCCTGATAGGAATTGAGTCCGATGGACAGATGTGAAACATGTTATATTTCTAGGTCAGTCTGATTTTTTTTAAAAAGCGATCGTATTAGCCCGTACACGTAAATCGAATTGTCCGACGGACTGATTCCATTGGACCTAGTCTGCCGGAAAGTCCGGTTGTGTGTACGCAGCATTAAAATACCCAAAAGTATTCAGTGCAGTAATTAGCATTCAATGAACAATAAATTATACACAAACACTAGTCAGTGACTAAAAACATAAAGTCCATAGAATAGTCCATGCAGTATGTGAGGTGATCCGTATCTCAACAGAACCATAGGAGAAAACACGAATTTCCTGAATACCGTCACCGATGCACCACATGCACAAATATCTGCTTTGGTAATGCACTCACCACAAGAATGAGTCAATCAGCCTCATATGTCCACACAATGTTTGATAGACACCTGTCCATGAATCAGGAAGGGTCCTCATAAAGTGGCTCAGAAGTGCATCATGCAAAACAAGGAACACTCCACATGGCGTGATACTGTAACTTTATTAAATAATATCCCCCACAAACAATATATGCTTACAGGAAGAACTATGAAAACAACGCGTATCCATTAGCCTATACAACACAGCATATGTCCTCTCACAGTTACCTGAGATGGCTGGCTGCAATGAGACCCGGAATGACACACACCGTGATTGTGATTGACAAGAGAGCTGAGTAGTCACACTCTAACGCATTTTGTCATCACGTCTTCTCCCGGGGGCCTGGTCACACGGCACGGCTCACTCACTAAATACTCGGAGGGACGGGCTATTAAGCCTACATGTAATGACACATATCAGACATCATAAACATCACCACGGCTGGCAATGCCCAATCTGAAACTGCAGTGCACATGTCACATTAGGACCGCAACATGCAAACAAAGTAACATTACATATCCTCATACACAAATCATACCCATACAATTGCTGGGGAGTATTCACAGCTGTAAAGTGACCATATAAACACTAGTTTAAAACACATGTATTACAACTGGGGAAGTCACTTATAACAGCATGTCATCACATATGTGAATTTTGTGAAAAACAGTGTAGCGCTTATTTGTTTTTACCACATTTACCACATGGGGTCAGATGACGTCTGCTCATGACGAAACGCGTCGGGACTTCACTGCAGCCTGAGATTTTATTGAAAAAGCGCTTATGTTCTTTGTACACGTGAGTTTGATAATTTTTTATTAAATTATTTTAAACGAAAAAAATGGAGTTACACTATTGTGGTCCCTGCTTCCTCCCTTTATATATGCCCAATTACCTATGAGGATTCATATGGATGGAGACATACCGTAGAGGAAATAGCCACACTTGAAAATCTTCCAGAAAAGGGCAACACCGAAAAAGCTTATGTACATCTACAAGCATATATGATCCTCCAAATATAATTTTGAGTAGGATCCATTAAGTCTGGTAAGCCTCCATTTCATGTGGTGGAGGGTTCACGCGGTGATTGTGCGATCATTTCTTGGAGAAGGTGTAGGACTATTTACACTTCATCGTATCATACACAGAAAATTCGGAGAACTTTTCACCTGTTTTCACGTTGTTTTATATATTTTTTATATATACTTTTTTGGACATTTCAGCTTTGTTCATCATATATAGCAAAGAGTGTTTAGTGTATTTATCAGTTTGCACAGTCTAATGTATGCACCGGTTACATTGGTCACATTGTAATGTGGTAAAAACAAATAAGCGCTACACTGTTTTTCACAAAATTTATTATGTCACATTTACACACCTGGATGTTGTGTTAGCTGCTGTTTGTATATTGTTTACACATTTGAATAGCGCAGTGTTTTTGTTCTTTTAAAAATATTTGATCACATATGTGAAGACTTACCCCCAGGTAATTGGCATACTACATCCCTGTACCAGTGCAGTACAGGCTCCTACAGTGACCCAAGGCAGTACTGTCATGTTTACATGATGAACAAAATCTAAAATAAATCATGATATATAAAATAGGGAAATATCACTGTTACATATTAAAATAGGTATTCAAAAGTAAAGTATTATAGTCCTATAATTAATGGCCAAACTAAAATGGACTAACAAATGAATACCATTCAAGCAGACCCCCTAAATTGAATAAATGATTAGTAATAAGCTACTTGCTTACCCAGAGAATTGATTAAAAAAATACATTATAAAAAAATCATCATCGGTTGTATCTTATCTATCCTCAAAACTTTAGTCCGGCTGGATTCTTACCATGTTTTTGTCTAAAGTGGAACCAGACAATATGGTCTTTATACTAACTTTAGTCCTAACGGAATGAATATTGATCTAGATTTAAATTGCTTTATTTGTGATTATTAGTTCTTCCGTGTTTATTTAGGTGGATTGTATATGAAATTTCATTTTCAAATAAGTTTGTTGCAGCTGGTTCCTGTATTCTTTTCATTTGTAGTATATGCGCCTATACAATATGCTCTGTAATTTTAGTGTCTTTTCATTTTTTTTATATACTTTAGAATGGGATTACACACACACAGTATCTCACAAAAGTGAGTACACCCCTCTCATTTTTGTAAATATTTTATTATATATTTTCATGTGACAACATTGAAGAAATTACAATTTTCTACAATATAATGTAGTGAGTGTACAGCTTGTTTAACAATGTGTTTGCTGTCCCCTCAAAATAACTCAACACACAGCCATTAAAAGAGGAAGTAAAGGCTAAAAAAACAAAAAACAAAAAAAAAAAAAACACTGTAAGGCAAAGGCATAATGAGCTAGTATGCATAGCATACTTGCTCATTATGAATAACTTACCTGAGAACGAAGCCCCCGAAGCAGTCCTCTGTCTTCATGTCCGCCGATGACATGGATCCCGGAGTGACTTCCGGGTTTCGCTGCTCCGGCGCTGTGATTCGACGTAGCAGCGATGACGTCACTCCCGCGCATGCGCATGGGAGCCGACACTCGCAGCATATCGCCGCGATCTGCGGCCTGCCCGGTGGTGGCTGTCTTCAGGTAAATATCTCCTAAACCATATAGGTTTAGGAGATATTTCTTGGACCTACAGGTAAGCCTACAGGTAAGCCTACAGGTAAGCCTTAATCTAGGCTTACCTGTAGGTTAAAGTTGGTTGTAAGGGTTTACAACCACTTTAATGTCTAAACCGCTGGCAACACAAGTAAGTACACCCCTAAGTTCGCCTGTTCACCGAATAGCGAACAATTTGGGGTGTTCGCTGCAAAATCAAAAGCCATGGAACATTCTTTAAAAGTCTATGGAAGAAATCAAAAGTGCTAATTTAAAAGGCTTATAAGCATGATATTGTCTCATAAAACGTGGACCTGCACTCACTTTAATTAACATTCACAACCTTTTTATTACATTATATTTTATACACAGAGGGATCTGCCCTGTGTCTCCTTTAGCAGGGCTTGGTGGGATATCCCCATGGGCTCCCCAGGCTCACCGTCCCTCCCAGACCGACATGCTACACCTGAAGATAAGCAACAAGCACATATAAGTTTAATCTCCATATGCAAAACTTGAACATCCATCTTTCTCTCACTCTCTCTGTATGAAATATTCCTGTGTCTAGAGAACATCACTGGACATAAATAAACATGACTTGTAACTGCATCTTTGTCAAAAAATGATCTCTATATTGTTATATCAGTATTTTGTACCAAAGGGGTAATTATAAATGCCCTACAATGATGTAGGAGCTTTCTATATTTTATATATCCATTATTAACATTTTACTCAATATCATTTTACGATATAGCTAATTTCACAATTTTTTATCTTTAGGACATCTTTAGTATTTACATGCTGTTTGTGCCGTTCTAAAATGCCCTGACAAAGTGGGGTTCTTACAAAACGTGTAGGCCACACCTTTGATACTCTATACCAGGAATCGCACAACCTGGATCAACCAAACAGTAAACTCTCTCTTTCAGATTGTAATGTTTTAAATATTCCCAAATACTGTGTTATAAATTATTATCCATACTCCATCGAGGCACATGTAAAGTCCCACTTCACATTTTTCTAAACTTCAGCTCTAATATAGGATTGGAACTGCTGAATAAGGGGTTGCAGATATTGGTCGATGTATTGGCTAAAACCGACAGTCACGCTGTCCATAGGAGCCATGATGGGTCTGCCAGGAGGAGATGTCGAGTTTTTTTTTTTTTTACTTTTTGGCAAGTGATAGAAATTTGGGATCTGGTAAAAAAAAGTTTTGGAAGAAAGAAGCTTCTATCTTATTGATAACTCCCTTGTCAAAAGCTGATTTGACCAAAACATCAACCTCATGGGCAAAATCAGTAGTGGGGTCCTGCTTAAGTTTACTATATTTGGCTCTATCAGAAAGAAGTCTATGGGCTTCTTTGATATAGTTTGCTCTGTTATGCAAGACTATTCCTCCTCCTTTATTGGCAGATTTTATAATGATATCCGCTGTATGTATCAGGGAGTCAAGAGCTCTAGTTTCAGGTGCAGAAAGGTTGTGTTGGTGGGATGCCACAATGGAGGATGACTGGCAAAGCTTAAGAAAATCAGGATACACCACTCTATAAAAGCTCTCAAGTTAAGTACCCTTCGATTGAGCAAGATAAAAAATGTATTTTGGCCTAAAAGATAAGTGGACTATAGGGGGAGAGGTGGCAAGATGCTATGCGAAGAGGCTCAATGAGCCATCTACCTCAGTTATTTTTATTTTGCTTATTATGAAATTACAGTATATTGAATTTATTTTTTTATGTATATTGGTCCTTTTTATAATTGTGTATTGCCATCATTATTCATTTCTTTCCCCCTGTTCAAATGTATTTGTTCTGACTCCGCTCTTCGCTTCATTATATAAACACTGCCCTCTGATTCAATACCCTATGCTTGAGAAAGGAATGTGGCTATCATATTGTAATAGCACGCACACTCAGAAATGAGTCGCAATATCGTGACGTCATAGCCCGGCGCCGCGCTGTTTACCTTCCAAGCCTCATTCTGTATCCTCACCGCACAACCGTTTCCCATCATTGCGGACACTGGGTGGAAATCGTGAAGCTGCAGCATGGCTTGTCACAGGCTCTGGCTCTTCACTGCCCTTATCCTCCCTGGAATCTACACCCTGCAAAGTGGACTTTCTGTGATCCCACCTCACCCTTTCTGGGTTTTGATGTGTTGCACCTTTTCAGCTAAAAGGACTCACTGTGACTTGTAGTCCCACCTTCTCAGCCCAGAGATGCACCCAAAATCGACTTTACTTCTTTCCATGTGAGTGGATATTGTTTTTATAAAAAATTGTTTATGATATAGGCATCACTCTCCTTGTTTGTTTTTTATATTGTACTGTCTAGTTTAAGAATAATTTCCGATAATGACATTTATACAATAACTAAATGAACCTTCTCCCCAGCTAGATTGAAGCCCATTCAAGTGCTCACACACATGAGCACTAAAACCTAAGTGTTTTACTTTAAATAGCTGCCAAAGCAACAGGTAAATGTATTTAGTGAGTTAAAGTATGTATTATAGGCCAGTAAAAGCCCATACACGTGCTTAGCTCAGCTGTCAGAAATGGCTTTAGACAGAATACTATAGAAAAAAATTAGTAACTTTACATTTTAGTAGTGATACACTGTTAGCTATGTTATTACACTAATAGTATTTGTAAATAATTCACCAAATTTAAAGTGTATCTAAACTCAAAACCAAAAAAAGATATATTTATTAAGCTCCTGCCAGGCCTTACAAGTGGTGATTACATTAGATTTTTTTTTTCTGGTCTTTTTCCCTCATTTCATCTGGTAATCCTGCAAATAATAAACTTCATGTCTATATTTTTTTCTCCACTGTCTATGTGGAGATAGCCATTATTGTTACACAAGTTGGACTTCAAACATGTCTGCCTTTGTTCATACTCATAAAATTATGGATTTATGGGACTAGTAGTTTACACAGTGAAGATTCATGCTTTTTTTAAGCTCACTGGATGTGACAAAGACTTTGCATTTCTGTCAATATGCAGGTATTTTTAATACTTGCTGAAAATATTTTAGCCTGTAAAGTAAAAACCAATGAAGCCACCAAATCTAAGGATTGGTAAATTGCAATATATAGAATTATAGCTGTGGGTTGAGTTAAGCTTTAATGTTTCTATAAACGCATATCTGTGGATTGCTGCTGCTTGTATATTGCATTTGTATAGTTTATATGTTTTCTCAGCAAAACAGTTTGACATTGGGGAACTATTTTTAAATAACGCTTTTGGAAATGGTTTTAGAACATCACATTATGATACTACAGAGAACACTATTTTTGCATAGACAGCATGTCTTTTCTTGGGATAATCTTGGACATGTGCAAGCACATTATGCTTTGCATTGATTGCATCTGTGATTTCAGGCCATTATATATGTTAACAAGGAAAAGACAAATGGAAGCTTTATTAGTGTTGCTGATGCTAAATATTTAGCCTTTAAGGCTTAATGTACATGGGACATTTTGAAACCTCTCCTGAACGAATTAACTTGACAGATAGTAACTGACGTTTAAAAATGTGAGTTTTGATGCGTTTAAATTCCGTGTTTAACCCCATTTGCATATAGGAGTGTTTTTTTTTTAAAGTAAAAAATGTATCTCTATTAACCACTTGACCACTGGGCACTTAAACACCCTTAATAACCAGACCAATTTTCAGCTTTCGGTGCTCTCACATTTTGAATGACAATTACTCAGTCATGCAACACTGTACCCTTATGAAATTTTTGTCCTTTTTTTCACACAAATGGAGCTTTCTTTTGGTGGTATTTAATCACCACTGGGTTTTTTATTTTTTGTGCTATAAAAGAAAAAATACAGAAAATTCTGTAAAAAAATGAATTTTTCTTCGTTTCTGTTATAAAATTTAGCAGATTAGTAATTTTTTCTTCATAAATTTTGGCCAAAATTTATACCACTACATATCTTTGGTAAAAATAAGTACAAATTGGTGGATATTATTTGGTCTTTGTGAAAGTTATAGAGTCCACAAGCTATGGTGCCAATATCTGAAAATTGATCACACCTGAAGTACCGACGGCCTATTTCAATTCTTGAGACCCTAACATGCCAGAAAAGTACAAATACCCCCCAAATGACCCCTTTTTGGAAAGAAGACATTCCAAGGTATTTACTAAAGAGGCATGATGAGTTTTTTGAAGTTGTCACTTTTTCCCACAATTCTTTGCAAAATCAAGATTTTTTTTACTTTTTTTTTCACAAAATTGTCATATTATCAGTTTATTTCTCACACAGCATATGCATACCACAAATTACACCCCAAAACACATTCTGCTATTACTCCCGAGTACGGCGATACCACATGTGTGAGACTTTTACACAGTGTGGCCACATACAGAGGCCTAACATGCAGGGAGCGCCATCAGGCGTTCTGGAGCACCCAGGACAATTCTGACATTTCTCTCCTACATGTAAAAATCATCATATATTTGCTAGAAAATTACATCGAATCCCAAAAAAGTATATATGTTTTTTTAGCAAACAACCTGGAGAATACAATGGTGGTCGTTGCAACTTTTTATCTCGCACGATATTTGCGCAGCAATTTTTCGAATGCTTTTTTTTGGAAAAAAAACTGTTTTGTGCTTAAAAAAAAAAAACACAGTAAAGTTAGCCCAATTTTTGCATAATGTGAAAGATGAAGTTACACCGAGTAAATCGATACCTAACATGTCACTCTTCAAAATTGCACAGGCTCGTGGAATGACGCCAAACGTCGCTACTTAAAAATCCCCATAGGTGACGAATAATTTTTTTTTTTACTGGTTATATGTTTTGAGTTACAGAGGAGGTCTAGGGCTAGAATTATTGCTCTCGCTCTAACGTTCGCAGAGATACCTCACATGTGTGGTTTGAACACCGTTTTCATGTGTGGGCGGGACTTACATATGCGTTCGCTTCTGCATGCGAGCACATGGGGACAGGGGCGCTTTAAAAAAAAAAAATGTTATTGTTCATTTTACGTTATTTATTTTAGTTTGACATTTTGTTCCCCAAAAATAAATTTTTTGATCACTTTTATTCCTATTATAAGGAATGTAAACATCCCTTGTAATAGGAATATGGCATGACAGGTCCTCTTTACAGTGAGATATGGGGTCAATAAGACCCCGCATCTCATCTCTAAGCTGGGAAGCCTGAAAAAAAAAAAAAAAAGATTCTGGATTTGATCGTATTGGTGAGTCGGTAGAAGCACCGGAGGGCGGCGGGAGGGGGGGGGTGTCTATGGCTGGGTATTGCAGGGTATCACCGACTATGGCTGGGTATGGCTGGGTATCTCAGAGTATGGCTGGGTATCTCAGAGTATGGCGTTGCAGAGTATTGCGTTGCAGAGCATTTCAGGATATTGGAGGGTGTTGCAGAGCATTGCAGAGTGTTGCACGGTATTGGCGGGTGTTGCAGAGCATTGCAGAGTGTTGCAGGGTATTGGTGGGTGTTGCAGAGCATTGCAGAGTGTTGCAGAGCATTGCAGAGTGTTGCAGGGTATTGGCGGGTGTTGCAGAGCGTTGCAGGGTATTGCAGAGTGTTGCAGAGTATTGCAGAGTATTGCAGGGTATTGCAGAGTAATGCAGGGTATTGCAGAGTATTGCAGAGTAATGCAGGGTATTGCAGTGTAACGCAGAGTATTGCAGAGTAATGCAGAGTATTGCAGAGTAATGCAGAGTATTGCAGAGTAATGCAGAGTATTTCAGGGTATTGCAGAGTATTGCAGGGTATTACAGGGTATTGCAGAGTAATGCAGAATATTGCAGAGTAATGCAGAGTATTGCAGAGTAATGCAGAGTATTGCAGGGTATTGCAGAGTATTGCAGGGTATTACAGGGTATTGCAGAGTAATGCAGAGTATTGCAGAGTAATGCAGAGTATTGCAGAGTATTGCAGGGTAATGCAGAGTATTGCAGGGTATTGCACAGTAATGCAGAGTAATGGCAGGGTATTGCAGAGTATTTGCATGGAATTGAGGGGTTAATTTTCGGTGAGCAGCGATGTGGGCACTGCAGATGCAGCCCACATCGCTGCTGACACCAATCTCTTCCCCCTCCACTGTTCCGATCTGTACAGAGAGGGGGAGGGAGGAACCGGCGTCATAACATGATGCCGGTTTGTTTACAAGTGATCACTCCGTCATTTGACGGAGCGATCACGTGGTAAACGGCCGCTATGAGCGGCCGTTTACCGTGATCCGTGATGCACCGGGTCCTGTGGACTCGGCGGTCACGGATGCTCTCGAGTGGAATTCTGAGAGGATGTCATATGACGGCCTCCCAGAGTTAAGAAACCGCCCTGTAGCCGTCATTCGGTTGTTAAGTGGTTAAAAACGGCTGTAAAGGAAATGCAGCTAAATGCGAGTTACCACGTTTACACGTGTTTACAATCTGTTAAGGGCATTTGGCGTGCAGGAATGCATCCTGAATGTGTTTTTTGCTTTCCAAAATATGCTTCTAAACTCAACTGCCTAGAAACGGCTATAAACAACCCTGTGTACTGATAAGATAACATAGAGCAGAATTCAGGGGCAGCTGAAAAAAGGCTCAACTGCTCCTAAATGTCCGTTTACCAGCAGCAGTGTACATGAAATCTAACAATATGCTATCACTAAGAGATAAATATTACTATATGATGTTTGATAAACAAATAACAGAAGTAACTGTTCTACCAGATTTTCATACGGTTAGCTGCCTGTTTTTATAACAAGGGTATTCGCATTTTGTTGGCTCTTATTATATTAATCTTCTATATGCATATGCATATAAATAAACAATACAACTTTAATCAGTAAAGCAAATGTTAAAGCCCAACTGAAATCATAAAAATATACAATTGCAGGGGCACACTGGTGATGTAGCAGCCATAAGTATTAGAGGCTGTAGATCAAAATTCTGCAAGAGAGAGACAAAATTTGATCCATTGATGGTAGGTCTGATAATCATTAGACACGTTTTAGAGACACTGTTGTTATGGTACAACTACAAACAAGTATTACGATCCATTAGAATCCATTATGTTTCACTGTACACAATGCCCTTAAAGCAGATCTATGGCCCCCCATTAATAAAAAAAATACAGTTGGGTAAAAAAGTATTTGCCCTCTTCCTGATTTTTTTTATATTTTTTTGCATATTTCTCACACTTAAATGATTCAGAGCATCAAAGAAAATTTTAATATTACACAAAGATAACCCAAGTAAATCCAAGCTGCAGTTTTTAAATTATTATTTCATTTATTAAGGGAAAAAAGCTGTTCAAACCTGCCTGGCCCTATGTGAAAAGTAATTGCCCCCTCCCATGCTAAATCATGAATGAACTGTGATTAACCACAATTTTTTGGAAAGCTGAGTTAAATTTCACTTGCCATACCCAGGCCTGACTACTGCCAGGCCTGTTGAATCAAGAAATAAATAGAAACTGTCTGACAAAGTGAAGCACGCTAACCAATCACAAAAAGCCACAGCATCGTGCCACAATCTAAAAAAAATTGAGAGCAGATTAGAAACAAATTAATGTACATGTATCAGTCTAGAAAGGGTTTTTAAAGCCATTTCTGCAGCTTTGGAACTCCAGTGAACCATGGGGAGAGCCATTATCCACAAATGGAGATAACTTGGAACAGTGGCCTACAAAAATTACTCCAAGAGCATGACGATGACTCATCCAGGAGGTCATAAAAGAACCCAGAACAATATCTAAAGAACTGCAGGCCTCATTTGCCTCAGGTAAGATCAGTGCACATGATTGAACAATAAGAAAGAGACTGGGCAAAAAATGTCATTCACGGGAGAGTTCCAAGGCCAAAGCTACTGCTGACCAAAAAAAAACACAATGGCTCTTCTCACATTAACCAAAAAACATCTTCAGCACAAACATTTTTTTTTTTATTAGATTCTGCAAAGTCACCCAACCATGTTCTCAGAATTCTGAAGGTCTGCTGTGATTAGCAGGAAAGGATTGCTTGTTATGTCATTCAGGACTTTTTTTTTGGAAAAAATGTTTATGCAGATTTTCACTATAAAACACGTACATGTCAAATATAGAAGACAAAGGATAACAAGTCAAACATTGATATATCACTACATCATGTTATCATGCCAACGAAAGATAATTCATATAGGAGCGGAAGCAACGTTTCATCTCACTTATGACTAAAGCTATGTAATAAACTAGTCGTGGTGGTGTGATTACCTCTCAAGGGGGTCGCTCTCTGGTTGCCCTGCTGGGTATCCTTAGACTACCCAAACAGTTCGTAAGTTCTCTTTTAAGGTACCAGTCCATGTATCAAAATGACTGCATAGTGGTATGTATTTCTTCCTGAGAGAAGACATGTTCCATAAATTTGCGCCACTTCGAAAAGAAGCGTGTAGAAGATTTGAAGCTCAGCAGGATGGTATCTAGCTGTTCCAGATAGAAAAGAGTCGTCAGGGCTTTTTTAACAGCCTGTAGAGTAGGTGGTGGGACTTTGATCCATTGTGTTAAAATAGTTCTCCGTGCGACCAGTAAGCACAGATGAGCCCATTGAGGGATATAATCAGCGTTAACCCCAGGTGGTGTTAAAGTAGGCGGATTACATTCAAACAGGCACAGGGAGCGGTCGCTGGGTAGCTCAAGGTCTGTAACGTCTCGAATAAATTGTATTACCAAGTTCCAAAACTTCCTTACGTGTGGGCATTCCCACAGGCGGTGTAGGAGCGTGGGACGAGGCGTTGAACACCAAACGCACCGTTCTGTATCTGGGTCAGCCCGATTAATACGGAAGGGATGGTAGGCTCTATGTATGATCTTGAATTGTGTCTCCCTCCATGTTTCGGATACGGTGATTCTGCGGATGCGTTTGAGATTAGATTTAAGATGAATAGGTAGCTTGTTTGGATTTGAATGGAGGATAGCCAACAGGGCGAATGGTTCTGTAGTCGCTGCTTCCAAAAGGTGGTTCGAGTATCTGGAATTCTCTGATAACCAATCAAGACCCTGCCTAAGTAAACATGCTAAGTTATAGAAACGTATATTGGGCAAGCTCGCTCCCCCCTCCTCCTTCGGGAGACATAGCTTATTCAAGGCGATCCGTGGCTTTTTCCCAGCCCATAAGTATTTAGTCAATGCAGTATGGATCATTTTGATATCAGAGTGTTTAATCAGGAGGGGGATAGTTTGCATGGGGTAAAGCAAACGTGCAAACGATACCATTTTAAAAAGATGGCATCTCCCAAAGAGCGAGAGGGGGAGAGCTGCCCAAGCTTCCAACTCCTGTATAATTTTTGATATTACAGGTGGGAAATTAAGCGAGTAGAGGGACGAGGGTGTTCGGCCAAAACGAATCCCCAGATAGGTGATAGTGTGTGGAGCTATCGCTAAAGGGGATTGGTGAGACCAGGTCATGGCCATACTAGGTCTAAGAGACAGTATTTCACTCTTTTCAAAGTTGACACGTAGCCCAGAGCATGATCGAAATGTCTGAAAGATGTCTTCAAGTCGTCTGAAGTCCCCAGCTGGATCAGTGGAGAACAATAAAATATCGTCCGCAAAAAGAGTGGATCGAAGCGTTTGGTCTCCAATGGTTACCCCGCTGATTCCCTCAGGCGAGT
The DNA here is from genome assembly GCF_037356315.1 of Lithobates pipiens. Taxonomy (NCBI): domain Eukaryota; kingdom Metazoa; phylum Chordata; class Amphibia; order Anura; family Ranidae; genus Lithobates; species Lithobates pipiens. The sequence goes on from NW_027507748.1 coordinate 183,121,340, forward strand.
TAAGTAGTCTAGACAAAGGTTCGATTGCCAGGTTGAACAATAAGGGGGAGAGGGGGCACCCTTGACGAGTACCTTTTTTTAGGGGAATCGCTTCCGAAATAAAGTCAGACATAACTAGTCTAGCTGTCGGGGATTCGTACATACTGTGTAGAAAATTCATGATTGGCCCAGAGAACGCTAGCTTTTCCATCACTTGAAAAAGCCAAGATAAACTAATATTATCGAATGCCTTTTCGGCATCTAACGACAGTATGGCTACGTCTTGGTCAGGGTGCAGTTTAGCGTATTCCAGTACCGTCAGGACTTTACGTACATTTAGTGTGGCTGAGCGTCCCTTAACGAATCCTGATTGGGCCGGGTGTAGCAGGGAAGGAAGTAGCGACGCCAGGCGGGTTGCGATGATTTTGGATAGAATTTTGACATCTACGTTAATCAGTGATATTGGTCAATACGACCCTGGGAGGGTGGGATCCCTGTCTTTTTTGCCAATAAGTCGTATGTACGCTCGTGTGCCCGTAGGGGGGTATGGGCCTCCGTCCCAGACAGCCTTAAAGACCCTGCTCAACGTAGCTGGGATGAAATCATTGATCAACTTATAAAATTTGGCTCTAAGATCGTCTGGGCCCGGTGCTTTAGAAGAAGCTAATGATTTAATCGTTGCCTGTATGTCTTCAACAGAGATAGATTCGTTAGGGTTTCTAGGGCTTCAGCCGTCAACTTGGGTAAGGGTAATTTATCTAAAAGGGTCGCCGCTGCACTCTGGTCTACCGGGTCTAAGGAGTATAGTTGGGTATAATAGTGTGTCAAAATGTCGCTAATTTCTGTGGGGGAGGTACATACTACCCCCGCAGCATTTGTCATAGCCATAATACGAGTGGGCTTCTTAGTCCCAGTACACAGCCTTGCTAGCAGTTTGCCCGCCTTATTTCTGAACTTGTGGAAGTATAAAGTGGAGTAGGATGTTTTTGCTAACTCCTGTTGTTCCGCCCAGAGGTCAAATTCCCTCTTGGCGGTAGTCCAGGCACGGATGTTGGCAGGTGTGCGAGTATTCGTTAGTCTTTCGTATGCTAGCCTCAGGGTCCCACTAGCTTGTACGTATTGTCATCTGGCATGTTTTTTAAATTGAGTGGTGTAGGAAATAATTTTTCCCCCGTAGGAAGGCTTTCCCGGCTTCCCAGAAGAGGTTAGGGTTTGAAAGATGTTCTGCATTTGTATCTGTGTATTCTGCCCATGCTGTTGTCAGCATGGAGCGGAAATCTTCATTTTCTGATAAGTACGAAGGGAATTGCCAGATACCCGGCAGGGATCCGGCTGACTTGTCCGTCAAGTTAATAGTCACAGGGCTGTGGTCTGAGATTCTAGGGTCATGGATTTCCGGGTCCCGAGCCATTTGTAAAAGTGCTGGTGAGGCAAAGAAATAGTCGATACGGGAAAATGAATTATGGGGGGGGGGGTAAAAAGTATAGTCTCTCTCCATCGGGTGAGTTAGCCTCCATAAGTCAACAAGCTGTACCTGCTCTATCGTTCTCGCTAGTGGGGTAGAAGGGGCGACAGATCCGTCCCTTCCGTCTCCACTGTCCGAAATTCTGCCTGTACGGTCAAGTGTAGGCGACATTACCGCGTTGAAATCTCCTCCTAATAAGTAGTGAGTTTCAGGTAGCAGCGTAACCCATGTCATTAGGTCTCGGTAGAACGTGGAGTCAGGTGAGTTTGGAGCATAGACATTGGTGATCGCTATGTCCTTATGGGCTATAGTAAGGGAGATAGTTATCATTCGTCCGTGTTGGTCTGCTTGGACTTTTTTTACATCGTAACTAAGCCTCTTATGTAGTAGAATGGCAACCCCAGCCTTACGACCCTCTGAAGAGGAACCGAAAACCTCTCCCACCCATATCTTGCGGAGTCGTGGCAGATCATCTGCGGACAGATGTGTCTCCTGCAACAGAGCCACGTCTGCTCGCAGGCGCTTTAGGTACCTAAGTACTATCATCCTTTTACATGGAGAGCGAAGCCCCTTAACATTCCACGACACAATCCTCAGGTGATTCCCTTCAATTGTCGAAGCCATTGTCGAAATAAATCGGTGTGTAGTGTTAGCCAGCGGGGGGGGGAGTCTCCCCCAGAACCGCTGCAGATCAATCGAAGGGACACCCGAGGGCCGTGAAGCTCCCGAATCAGAAGGCATGAGGTATTGACGAAAACATACGAAAACCATCGACATGTACGTTACACAGTATTGTGAGAAAAAACAAAAATTAACATCAAGCAACAGGCTACAAACATAGTCTAATAGGAACTTCTCTTTTTTCCACATTCAGCTATATCCAGTGACAAAGCCTCCCGCCAAACCCCGTGTCTCCAATGACTTCTAGGGATGGCTAAAAGCCGCAGGGGCCTAGCGAGATGGGGGGCGGTGCGATGACTGGCATGCTAAAAGTCTCGGACAACGTTAGGACATTTCCTCGTCCGATCGTGGAAAATAGATCTCTACATGACAGAGGTGTAGACACTGAGTGTCGACTGAACAGTGGATCTAGAGAACATTTTATCTCCAATAACTGGAGATCTGGATCCCGAAAGGTGTGCCAGAACCAAATCAGTTGGGGTATGGTAGTCTAAGGGGTATAGGTGGTCTAAGGGGTATAGGCCCGGCTCTGTCCCACCCTGGGTGTTTCCTATATGATGCGGTTTGCATATCCGTAAGGGTGCCTTATCGCAGTAGGGGACAGGGCAAATAGTAGGTGGATGAGGAAGCAGAAGTTTATACTTATCAGTTCTGTACTTTGGTCTGGGGAATTCGTAGCCAGGATGGTGAAGCAGGATGAAATCTTCAGCGTCCCCGGTTGCCCACACGATTCGTAAGTTGAGTGAGGAGTGAGACTAGTGTGCTTGTAAGGCGGTTTGGTAGGGCTGGAGTTAGGCCTACGACCTTCCGACGAAGAGCAGAGGCAGGATGGGGAGCCTGCCGAGGGATTCGTTTGATCCATTGCCGACTCAGCATGGGCCAGATGCCGTTCCGCTTCCTCCGGCGATGTAAAGGTAAGTCGCTCTCCAGTGGGGGTTTCCAAGCGTAGGACAGCCGGGTAAGCCAAGGAAAACTTTATTTGGTGCTGGAGCAGGTGAGAACAGACCGAGGTGAATGCTTTCCTCCGCTTCATCACCTCGACCGAGTAGTCTGCAAACAAGAGGAGGTTCGCCCCGTCTACAGTCAGGTTGCGAGTGCGACGATATGCTTGCAGGATCGCGGCCTTGTCTGCATAGTTCAAGTATTTCACAATTACATGTCTAGGCTTGGCGCGGTTGTCCTCATATTGACCAATGCGGTGTGCCCGTTCGATAACGCATGGTATGCGGAGGCCCAGTTGTTCTGGTAACACTTTAGCACACATGTCGGCAAGTTGGTTTTTGGTGACAGCCTCCGGGAGTCCTATAATGCGTAGATTGTTTCTCATTCTCGAGGTCGTCGAGTTTCTCCCACAGTTCTCTGTTCTCGGCTGAGAGGCGCACTAGTGTCGCTGACTGAGCTGTGGTATCATCTTCAAGCAGGGAGATCCTGTCCTCCGTATGTGTAATTCGTTGGAACTGTGCCTGCATTTCAATGCGCAACTGTTCCAGCCCCTTGTGTACCGCTGCGTCGACCTTAGCTGTCAGCGTAGGCCCCAAGAGAGCCACAACCTCCTGGGCTATGCCCGCCGGGTGTGGGTTTTCCAGAGGCGGCGAGATTAGCGGTGGCTGGCTAAGCGTTGTCTCCGCGTGCAGCGCGGTCGCCATATTGGCAGCGCCTGAGGCCGCGTCCTCTGCCGGGAATGGCGGCGATGAGACGACTCGCGCGTATGATCGCTCCACGAAGCGGTCTATGCAATCCCCCTCAATTGCGGTGATGTTTGGGTGTATGTCCCGGAGCTTTAGCCGACTTTTATGTCGCGGTGTGGAGGGGTTCAGCGGGAGCTGTAACCGTTCACAGCCTTCTCATGTGGCGCCGAAACCGGAAGTCCCCCAAAAAACATCTTGATTATCCCCAAGACTTTTAGGAAAATGTTCTGTGGATTGATAAGACAAAAGTTGAACATTTTGAAGGTGTGCATCCTGTTACATCTGGCAAAAAACTATTACAGCATTTCATAACAAGAACATCATACCAACAGTCAGGCACAGTGGTGGTAGCGTGATAGTCTGGGGCTGCTTTGCAGCTTCAGGACCTGGACGACTTACCATAATTGATGGAACCAAGAATTCTGACTTCCACCAAATATCCTAAAGGAGAATGTCTGTCCACAAGCTCAAGTGCACTTGGGTTATGCAGCAGGACAATGATCCAAAACACAACAGCAAGTCCACCTCCAAATGGTTCAAACAGAGCAAAATATAGGTTTTGGAGTGGCCTACTCAAAGCCTGGACTTAAATTCAATTGAGAAGCTGTATCATGACCTTACACAGGCCGTTCATGCTGGAAAACCCTCCAATGTGGCTGAATTAAAACAATTCTGCAAAGAAGAGTGTGCCAAAATTACTCCACAGCAATGTGAAAGACTCATTGCAAATTATCGCAAATGCTTGTTTTGTTGTTGCTGCTAAGAGTGGCACAACCAGTTATTAGATTTAGGGGGCAAATTACTTTTTTAACACAACTGTATGCGCTGAAGCACATAGTTATTTTTTTATTATTTTTATTATGCTAAAAGGATATCTCCTCTTACAATTTTCTCTTACACCTCATATACACTTGTGTGACTTATCAAGCAACTTTGGACATGTTACATGACAAGTCGTACCCTATGTTTTCCAATAATAACCATTCATACATGTGTGACTTTAAGTCGCAGCAACTTCAAAGTAGTGTATGCACTACTTTGGTCCAACTTTCCTGCAACTTGAAGGCCATAGACTTCAGTGTTAACCCTCAAAAGGTGCATTAAAGTCATACCTGAATGTTTTACATGCAATAGTGTTGCAACAGTAGGTCCCAATTTGGAGAGGGACAACAAGTTACATCCAAGTTAAACCCATCTAAAGTTGCAACAGTTTCACTACAAAATCACAGTCCTTTGGAGTCGTACAAGTGTGAATGGAGCCTTAGTCCCCTTCAAAGTAACACAAATACTATTTATATTGTCAGTAAAGTTCGCTTAATGCAGCTTCCTGTGGTGGAGTGGCAAAATGCTACACTTTTTCTGAATTTAAAACCGCTTTCTTATTCTCATGTAGGCAGTGTCTGCTTGCATTATGGCAAGATGAGATGTTGCAGGATGGGGTCCATCAACAATGTCACCAGTGATTAACAAGCCTGTATCTTAGCAATCAGCACTTGGCTGAACCAAGTTCTGCCCACTGCTTTCTGAATTTACAGCACTGCTTCTTTTGCTGAAACCCTCCCACTGTGAGCTGCAGTGGCTGGGAGGGGGGGGGGGGGGGGCATGTGAGCAACAAATAAAATAAATGCTTTAATCTGGTAATATAATATACATTTTTTTTTGCTGTCTTTTTTATTTCTTTGTTTACTTAATAAGGCTAGTGCACCATTGTAACTGGATTTGGGACTTGTTTAGAAAGTCGCAATGGAGCCTTTACATGTATCTTAATATAATATTTATGGATCATGTATCCTCTTGGAATAAATTAGGATTCACATTGGAGACGCTTCATTTTCTGTAAAACTCTCATGCATTTTGTTTACTCACTAAGCTCCTTGCCTAATCCTACTAGCAATATAAATTCTAGCAATGGATATAATAACCCAGGCTATGTTTTTAAAAATAAACCTATCAACACTCCAAGCACCTTCTTGTCTTTCTCCCATTAATCCTACTCAGTCACATCGCTGTTAAATCTTATTCCTTCCCTTCACATCAGTTGTCCTTTTCTTTCTTCATAGCTTTTCAACCTCTCACCTTGTCTTACAATTTCCCCTAGTCATAGAACAACTTATTTAATTCCAATACTTGGATTTAGTCCAACGTTGATGATGTAAGCTTTACATTTCAGGCAATCACTTATTATTTACCTACTGTGTGTCATAGATAAGCTAGCGAGACTTAAATACCACTACATATTTTTCAATTACAGCTTAAAAAAATATATACACACACATATATATATATATATATATATATATATTCAACAGTCACTGTAACGCTTTACAGAAAATTTAAAGTACCGTAGATGTAAAGGCAAACCATTTTTTTCCATTTTGGATAGAATTATAACCCCTGACAGTTTTTGTTTTTTGTTTGCCATCAGTTTCTGATTAGGGAGATTTTATTTAACTTATTGTCAAATAGCTAGTGTGAATCTCCTTAACTGGGGAACACAGAGCAATACAAAACCAACAGTTGTTGTAATTTCTCTCCATTCCTTCTAAAACTAAAAAAGGTTATGCCTTTAGTTCTACTTTAAAGTATGTGTGGACCCGATCACTAAAATCTTATATAAGGTTTAACATCTCAATATCATTTTTAAAAGTAGATTTCAATTTTCATAAATTGGCAACAGCACTGCCTGCTTAAGGATAATAATGCTTTGTCCCTGCACCCCATTTGTGTATCACTGTGTCACACTTGCTTTTGTAATAAACCAAAATGACTTCACACATTATGCAGGCAGGGTCCACTGTTTTCACCATTAGAAAACCTATCTTGAAAATTTTCATGAAGCCACCAAAAACTTCCCCAGTATTGCAAGCCAATGATCTGTCCATTTACTTGACAATAGGGGTTGATTTACTAAAGGAAAATAGGCTGCTTTACAAAGGATGCTGCCCTGTGCAAGTGAATTTGCTCCATAGCTTACTGAATGTGGTGCAATTACACTTTGCAAAGAGTAGCCAAGTATGTTTGCTTGTACTTGTTTGGATGATGGACATCACCAGAGCCTCATTAAGCTCTGGAGATAATCCCTTTGCAATGTGCAACTTATCTTGTAAAGTAAATAGTCTATTTGCTTTTATTAAATCAACCCATAAAGGTCACTATTTGAAATCTTTCAGAAAACTATTTCAAGATACTTAAAACTCATTTTAACCACTTGCTTACTGGGCACTTAAACACCCTTCCTGCCCAGACCAATTTTCAGCTTTCGGTGCTCTCACACTTTGAATGACAATTACTCAGTCATGCAACACTGTACTCAAATTAATTTTTTGTCCTTTTTTTCCCACAAATAGAGCTTTCTTTTGGTGGTATTTGATCACCTCTGGGGTTTTTATTTTTTAAATGAAAAAAGACCGAAAAAAAAAAAAAACGCATATTTCTTTGTTTCTGTGACAGAATTATGCAAATTATTAATTTTTCTTCATAAATTTTGGCCACAATTTATACTGCTACATATCTTTGGTAAAAATAACCCAAATTAGTGGATATTATTTGGTCTTTGTGAAAGTTAGAGAGTCTACAAGCTGTGGTTTGAATCGCACAAAATTGATCACAGCTGATGTACTGGTGGCCTATCTCGCTTCTTGTGACTCGAACAAGCCAGGAAAGTACAAATACCCCCCAAATGACCCCTTTTTGGAAAGTAGACATTCCAAGGTATTTAGTAAGAGGCATAGTGAGCTTTTTGATGTTGTCATTTTTTTCCCACAATTCTTTGCAAAATTAAGATTTTTCCTTTTTTTTTATTTTTCTCCACAAAATTGTCATTGTAATATGTTATTTCTCTCACATGGCATATGTATACCACAAATGACACCCCCCAAAAAATTATGCTACTCCTCCTGAGTATTACAATACCACATGTGTGGGACTTTTTCACAGCCTGGCCACATAGAGAGGCCCAACATGCAGGGAGTGCCATCATGTGTTCTAGGAACATAAATTACACATCTAACTTGTTGACTACTTATTACACTTTTGAAGCACCAGAACAATGACACGTGACACTGATTACAGATGGAACTGATACGTGGCAATGATGACACTTATACGTGGCACTGATGACATGTGGCACTGATGACAGATGGCACTAATATGTGGCACTGATGACAGGTGGCACTAATATGTGGCACTGATGACACGTGGCACTAATATGTGGCACTGATGACACGTGGCACTAATACGTGGCACTGATGACACGTGGCACTAATACGTGGCACTGATGACAGATGGCACTAATACGTGGCACTAATACGTGCCACCGATGACAGATGGCACTAATACGTGGCACTGATGATGCGTGACACTGATGACAGATGGCACTGATAAGTGGCATTAATGACACATGACACTGACAACAGATGGCACGTGACACTGACAGGTGGCACTGATGACAAATGGCACTGATACGTGGCACTGATGACAGATGGCACTATGTGGCACTGATGACACCTGGCACTGATGACAGATGGCACTTATACGTGCCACTGATGACAGATGGCACTGGGGACAAATGGCACTGACAACAGGGGGCACTGGGGACAGATAGCACTAACAGGTGGCACTGGGGGCAGGTGGCACTGGGGACAGGTAGCACTGGGGTGGATGGCACTGGGGCAGATGTCACTGGGGCAGGATGGCACTGGGGTGGATGGCACTGGGGCGGATGGCACTGGGGCAGGATGGCACTGGGGCAGGATAGCACTGGGGCAGGATTGCACTGGGGCAGGATTGCACTGGGGGAGGATGGCACTTTTTTTACACTTTTTTAAAAAAAAAAAATTCTTTTACACTGACGGCGCTGCAGCCGTTCATCTCTCCTCTCTCACACTCTGTCTGTGTGAGGAGGGAGAGCGGCGCTGAGAGATGATCTCATATGTTTACATATGAGATCATCTCCCATTGGACATGCCGATCGTGCTGTAAATGGCCGCTGTGATTGGCCGTTTACAGCGATCTGTGTTTGCCTGTCCCCGGGGGACACGGCAAACACAGAACTTCCCCGATGCGTGCCCGTGGCGGCGCGCATTGCGGAAGAAAACATTAGGACATCCAGGGACGGCCACCCGGATGAAAGCGCCTGCTCTACGGCCGTCATTCGGCTATAGGGCGGGCGCGAGGTGGTTAATAACCCCTCCTGCAGTTTCCAAAATATATTTTGTCAATAAAGTTGTGGTTATTTTTGGGATTTCCTGGCCATTTTCAAAAGGTCCTCCTATCTTTTTTTAAAGGTTTTGCAACTACAGCCTTTTAGGTGTTCGTGTTCAGCAGCTGTTAAGAAATAGTCCATATGTTCCTGAAAAAAATAGTCCATATGTTCCTGAAAAAAGAAAACTTAAAAAATAGGTTGTTGATAAACATGTCTACGTTATTTTTATTTTTTTTAAAGACTTGGAACTAAAAACCAAAATTGGCACAGGGTATATTTGTGGACTGGTGCAATAATTTTATTTGCAGTGCTACAGAATCTATTTACCTGCTGTGGAAAGACATACAGTATATATACAGCACTGTCACAAAAAGATATTTTTGGTCATAAAGAGATGGTACAGGGAATTTCAGAGCAGCGTGCCCTTTACAGCTGATTGGCCACAGGTGACATTCAGTATTTAGAATGTGTGAAATTGACCTTTAAAGCTTAAAATGAAATAATACAAAGTTGCCACAGCAGTCAGAGGTGTTCTGGTTAAAAACAAATGATGCAGTTCTCGAAAAAGTACTCATATTTTACAGATTACTGCTTATATGTGAACTATAACATGTATAAAGTGTGCATTAAATATGTTGAAAAACATGCCACAGATAATATTACATTTATTAATAGACACTAATAGGGATGAGCTTCGAGTTTGAGTCAAACTCATGTTCGACTTGAACATTGCCTGTTCGCCTGTTCGATGAACAGTGAACAATTTGGGGTGTTCTTGGCAAATTCGGAAAGCCGCCGAACACCCTGTACAACTCTATGGGATAAATCTAAAGTGCTAATTTTAAAGACTAATATGCAAGTTATTGTCGTAAAAAGTGTTTGGAGACCTGGGTCCTGCCCCAGGGGACATGTATCAATGCAAAAAAAGTTTTAAAAATTGCTGTTTTTTCGGGAGCAGTGATTTTAATAATGCTTAAAGTGACACAATAAACATGTAATATTCCTTTAAATTTCGTACCTGGGGAGGATGCTTTGGGGGTCTGTGACCCCTCAAAGTACCTTGTCCCCATGTCGATAAGGACAAGGGCATCATTCCCACAACCCTGGCCGGTGGTTGTGGGGGTCTGCAGACAGGGGGCTTATCAGAATCTAGAAGCCCCCTTTAACAAGGGGACCCCAGATCCTGGCCCCCCTCCCTGTTTTAAATGGTAAGGGGGTACAATAGTACCCCGGCCATTTCACAAAGAAAGTGTAAAAGAATGTTAAAAAATACACACACACCGTTGTAAAAATCCTTTATTAAAAATAAAGAAAAGATGAATGGACTTTTTTTTTATCTTTTAATAAAGGAGTTGTCCCTAAATGTCTCCTATCTATTTTACAATTTTTGACACTTTTTTTGCGAAATGGTAGGGGTACATTTCCTTACCAATTGACAAGGCAAAGCTATAATGGTGCGTCCTAGCTGTATGCCCCCCCCCCCCCCGTCTGCTCCAAATTAGGTTCAAAGGGCCACGGCTTCCATAGGTGATCAGATATACCAAACATTCTAGTCTCTAGGGTATTGCTTGTCGGACTATAGGTACCTTACGCTTTGGTATATATCATTGTAGTTATGCTCTGATTTTTTTTTTAGCTTCATTTAAGAGTCACAATTTTATTTTTTGATTAACAAGATACATATAACCTCTGCATGTAAACATCCACAAAAAATTACATGAATAATTAGCAAAAATAACAATCAGAAATGTACTGTACATTCATAATCCTAAGAATAGCTGTATGATTTTTTTAAGCTTTATGAACAGCCCCCCCCCCCCCCCCCCGTTCTGTTTGCACCAGTACTCTCGAGGGTTGCAAAAGTTTGGACCTGAACCGCAAACTCCATTGAAGTCTATGGGTCCCGAATTTCAAAAGTCCCCATTTTGAAGGGTTATATGCAAGATATTGGCCACAAAAAGGGCGTGTGCAAAAAAAAAGCTTAAAAAAATCGTTTTTAAAGGAGCAGTGATTTTAATGATGCTTAAAATGAAACAACCTTAGTCTACCTGTAAAGTGACACATCTGTACCATGTATAGAAATTGCTTCAGCAAAACTGACATTTGTAAAGAAAAAAGAAAATACATTTAAATTGACTTTCCCTGCAAGCTTTCTTTAGGTTGTAAACAACTTGGGGAGCCGGTCTGTATGATGAGGCCACAATTTAATGCACAAAGGAAAAGATTAGAGATTTTTTGGATACATTCTGATGTCTCTTTGGCAGGCTTTGGATGGAAATAACAAACTTTTGCACCACAGTAAACAAGCCTTATGTGAAGAAGCCAAATTATGGTACACTCAGGCCAAGATTAACAATTTTTCTTTAGATAAAGTCTGGTGTCTCTTTCACAGACTTTGGATAGAAGTAACAAGTGTGCAACATTTGGTCTTTGGATTTAGGTTGTGCCTTCACTCAGTAACCCTAAAGAGGTACTCTTGATAAAAGAATTGGCTTTGCTGTATTTTTTTTTAATTTGATGCCCCTGTCAAACAGTTGTGGAAAAATATGGGTTTGGGTGTTGGTGGTGCCTTCAACCCATACTCTTCTAGAGGTACTCTTGATGAAAGCAAGAATTAGCCTTGATATAAAAAAAAAATGATTCACCTGTAACACAGTTGCATAAAAATAGTTTTTTGGGTGTTGGTGGTGCCTTCCCACCTTAATCTTCTAAAGGTACTCTTGATGAAAGCAAGAACTGGCCTTGCTGTAAATAATTTAAATTGTATGCCCCTGTCAAACGGTTGTGGAGAAATTGGTCTTAGGGTGTTGGTGGTGACTTCACCCTGTAACCTTCTAGAGATTCTCTTGATGAAAGCAAGAATTGGCTTTGCTGTTAAAAATTTGATGCCCCTGTAACACAGTTGCAGAAAAATTGATCTTTGGGTATTGGTGATGCCTTCACACCATGATCTTCTAGAGTTACACTTGATGAAAGCAAGAACTGAACTTGCTGTAAAAAAATGAAATGTGATGCCCCTGTCAAATAGTTGTGGAAAAATGGGTCTGTTTATGGTGCCTTCATGCCGTGATCTTTTAGAGGTACTCTTGATGAAAGCAATAATTGGCCTTGCTTTCCCCACCACCAAGCCAATCAAAAAGTGCAACCAGCTATGCACATGCGCATTAAGGAATCAGCTGTGAAGCTGCAAGGAGGAGCTTCTTGGAGGAGGTCTTTGGAGGGGGACTCCATGTTGTTTTTTTCTTGATTTCTGTGTGGGGTCTGGTATGGAATTTGGAAAGGACCTCATGCTATTTTTTTGCAGTCACCCTTAAAATTCATAACAGCCCTGAAGGGCCTTAAGTATAAAAGATGTAGCTGGATAGCCGCACTCCGAATTATTCAACTAATCATAGCATCTAGGCTGGTAAACGGACTAACTGCACAGCCACTGACATGTTTCACACCGAACACGGTGCTTAGTCAGCTATGACTAAGCACCGTGTTCGGTGTGAAACATGTCAGCGGCTGTGCAGTTAGTCTGTTTACCAGCCTAGATGCTATGATTTTAATTACATTTTTTAAATAAAGTTTAACAATTCGGAGTGTGGCTATCCAGCTACATCTTTTCTACTTCAGTTCCTGTTGCAAACAGAGCCAGCACCCTGTGGAATTGTGGAGACAGCTGTTTTGGGAGAAGTCATTACCTTAGAGCGGTAATTCTTTGCATTTATATCAGCCCTGAAGGGCCTTGTATGAATTCTGGGGGGAAAACCATGGTGTTTTTAATTTAAACTATGCTGGTCACTTTGTTTACATGGCTAATGATTCCTGTCTAGTAAATTAATTTGGGCCAGACAATGTCAAAAACGACTCCCCTAACAACCTTGACAGCTAGGTTATATATAGTAGCAAGTAAAAATAATCCAATGCTTATAGCTTATATAGCTGGGGGGGGGGGGGGACCCAGCTGTCATAATACACGTTGTCACCAATGAAAAAGTGAGAAGAAGGTGGTGAGTCCTAAAAAATTATTTCAGGGGCTTAGAGAATAGATTGAAGAGAAGGACCTCCAAGGTGGTATTTTAAGAAATACTATCTGTGCCTCAAGTCACACCATAGTGGCAAAAGGAGCTTAGGGAACTAAAAGAGGAGCTGAGGAACTGGTGACTCTTCAGTTGGTCACCTGAATAGGGAGGGTGCAGCTCTATTGGGAAGACAGATGGCCACAAAGTTGGAGGGGCTTTTAAACTAGGTGTTGCGGGGTGGTGTTTGGAGAAAGCAATAGCTGGCAGTTAGCAAAGGACCGAGGGTAATAGTGGAGTCAGTATTGATAATATATCCATAACATCTAAACCTGGGGTGAATGAGTAGAAAAATCAAAAACACAGCTTGAAAAAACATAAGGAGAAATTAATATGCACTCATACAACACTGAGGGGCATATACACAAATGCCAGGAGCCTAGCTAACAATATGGAGGAACTGGAGCTGCTTTGACAAATATTCAGGGGTATTCCTTGTATCGGAGGGACAGAAAAGTTAGAAGAGTGGGAGGGGTGTGTCTTTATATCAAAAATGATGTAAGGGTGGTAGAGAGGAGTGACATTGTGAAGGAGACAAAGGAGGTGGAACCCATGTGGGTAGAACTCCAAAGAGAAGAAGTGGGTGGTAAGTAAATAGTAGGGGTATGTCACAGGCCCCCCAACCTGAAAGAGGAGGAGGAGCTGGACCTCCTATCACAGTTAGAAATGGCAGTGAGGCAAGGGAATATCATCATAATGGGGAACTTCAATTATCCGTATATTGACTGAGCAGAGGGGATAACTTACTAATTTTAAGGCCCGTCCTTTCATGAATGTCTTACAGGACAACATGTCTCAATTGGTGGATTCCCAAACTAGAAAGGATGCATTGCTAAATGTATTAATTATGAACAATCCATGTCTGATCTCAGATGTGGCAGTACAGGTCAACTTGGGATCTAACGATCACAGGAGAATCACATTTAGCGTAAATCATTGTAAAAGGAGGCATGAGGGTAACACAAGAACTCAAAACACAAGAATTTCAAATGAGCAAACTTTGCTGAACTGCGCTCAATACTACAAGACATCAATTGAGACCAAATCCTAAAAACATTGAACATGGGGGAAAAATGGAAGCGCTTTAGGAATATATTAAACAAAGGTATCACACAGTGCATTCCAAAGGGAAATATATATAGAAAAGCAAAGGTTAGACCTGGGTGGTTAAACTGTAATGTAAAGAGTCTATTAAAGAGAAAAAAATGGCCTTTAAAAAATATTACAGCGGGAGTCCACCGGGACTCCGCGTTTTTTTTTTTTTTTTAAAAGCCAGCAGCTACAAATACTGCAGCTGCTGACTTTTAAAATAGTGACACTTACCTGTCCAGCGCACCCGCGATGTCGGCACCCGAAGCCGATCGCTAGGTCGTCTGTAGGGTCCTCCTGCCGCCATCTTGGGTATGGGAATCAGGAAATGGAGCCTTTCGGCTTCATTTCCCAGTTCCCTACTGCGCATGCGCGAGCCGCGCGGCGCAATCTGGACGGTCCCCGCTGCCTCTGGGAACTGTGTGTTTCCCAGCAGGCAGCGGGGCACTTGCGCAAAGGGGCGGGCAGTTGCGGAAAGGGGCGTAATCTACGCCCCTTTCCGCAGACAGCTATCCCGGAAGTGGGTGCAGTTACCTGGATTATCCAGGTAACTGCACCCCCTCCCCCCTGAAAGGTGCCAATTGTGGCGCCGGAGGGGGGGGGATTCCGATGAGCGGAGGTCCATTTTAGGGTGGACATCCGCTTTAAGTGATGGAGTCCTTGTCAGCATACAAGTACTACAAGGAATGCAACAAGAAATATAAGAATGAAATCAGGATGGCTAAAAAAAATAAATAGGAGAGACACATAGCAGAGGAAAGTAAAAAAATCCCAAGGAGTTTGTGTTGCTATATTATTAGTAAAAAAGTGAAATAAGAGCACATTGCCCACATAAAAGACGATAATGGGAGGATGGTTACAGATGACACAGAGAGAAAACAAGATAAGATCTGGTGTCACTGGTAACACACCTCCATCCCTGTAATATGCAACAAAAAAAAGAGAATTTCGCCCTGGGACTTTAGATGAAGTGAGCACCACTAAGCCAATAAAAGTAACAAGAATAAGTACAGTATATGTTTTCATTCAGTAAAAAGTATTACAAGCATATTGTCATCAAAGAAAGCCACTTAGTTCAAGGTACATAAAACTGGATTGAATAAAATTGGTGGTAGTAGTAGTACAATTGTGTATGAACAATCACATAACATACAAACATCAGGTGTACCCGACATGTTTCGTGAGTCCCAGCTCGCTTTTCAGGTGACACAGAGAAGGCATATGTACTGAATTCTTTCTTCTCCTCAGTTTTTACACAGAAAAGAGAGGGGTATACTGACCATATAACCACAAAATGTATATATAACTCGATCTCAGTTTTTGCAGATGAATAAAAGCAAGCAGGGCAATAACTTCACATCAGGATATAGAAATTTTACAGAAAGACCCGAACAAAATAATGGAGTGGGCAACTACATGGCACATGAGGTTCAATGTGAAGAAATGTAAGGTAATGCACTTGGGGGCTAAAAACATAAACAAACACAAGCTACTCACTAGTGGAAAAAATCTGGGGGAATCAAGAATGGAGAAAGATTTGGGTAACTTAGTAAAAGACAGACTGAGCAATAGTATGCAATGTCAAGCTACAGCTACTAAAGCCAGAAGAATATTGGAATGTATTAAAAGGGAATTTACTCTAGAGTTAAAACTATAATCCTGCCATATAAAACTCTGGTTAGGCCACATCTGGAGTATTCCGTTCAGTTCTGGTCACCAGAAGGGATGTGCTGGAGCTGGAGAGAGTCCAAAGAAGGGCAATAAAATTAATAAGGAGCACCTCAATTATGAGGACTATAAGCACAACATTTATTCTCGTTGGAGAAGAGATGTTTGAGAAGGAACATGATAGCAATTTACAAATATCTCAATGGAGATCCCTGCATAGGAAAAAGAAACCTATTCAATCTCAGGGAATGTAAGAGGACACATGGCCACACAATGAGATTGGAGAAGCGGTTTAACCTTAGGCTGCACGGGGGGGTTTCACTTTCAGGGCGATAAGGACTTGGAACACTCTTCCACAATTGGTGGTGTCAGCGGGGAGTATTGATGTTTTTAAAAGACTCTTGGACATGCATCTTAAAGAACACAACATACAGGGATAGGGGAAATAATTATCGACACTGATACATGTACACCTGCACAGGTTGAACTGGACTATTGTCTTTATTTAACCGTACCTACTACATAAATATGTAACTATATGTGAAACATCTGGATCCTGACAAATGGCATGAAACATGAACACCTGAACAAGCAATCCTTTGGTCCAATATTGTGTTTGGACCAGGCCGGAAGCTATTCTCTAGTAAAAAAAAACTGAATACACAATAATAAACAATGATATGTAAATAAAATATAACAAAAAGCTATAACTTGGTCTTTGGTGCTTGTTATATACTGACATACAAAATGATAATATAGATACATATATGTTGAATAAACAGAAAATACACTGTATGTATATTATGCAATAAAATGTGATTGGCAGAGAGTTTCACAATGAAAATAGTAATGGGAGAACCAGGCAATCTGTACTTACCCTGTCAGCACATTTTAAAGAAGATGGATTAGCTCTTGCACAGTGTTTCTGGCAGCCCGATTAGTCTATTGCTTGTGTTAGCTCTCTAATTTATAAAAAGTCAAACAAACAAACCCCACAGGATGACATTCATCCTTTTCTGTTGTGACATGATTCACAAGCAAAGCATTTGTGTGGACAGCAGGAGAGTGGTATATTGCGGGAAATTCAATGCCCTTAATAATGAAGCTTTTTAGAGACACAGCTAATTAGTTTAACATATCTTAAGCATAGTTTGTTGCTTTAAACTAAAATGCTACATTATCATCTACAGGTATTTGTGATACTAAAGCTTACTTTTTTCACAAAGCACATTTTTTGTAAATATAATACAGGATTTTTTAACACGGCAGTTTATTTCATCATATTTCTGCATAGCAATTCATCTAACAATGCATTACATTATGTGATTATGTAACTCCAGGCTTAAGATATTTAAGGTATTTTTAATGCCCAGAATTCCTCAAAATGTTGACAATACAACTTTAAAACTTTAGAAAGAATGGAAAAGTATTGAAACCCCTGTCGGGTTTTTATTATTGCCTTGTCCCTAGTACAGAGATTTATTCACTTTATGGAACCTGTTGACCAATGTTGATCATTCCTAATATTACAGATATTACAGTTGTCATTACAACAATAACACGTGAGGGACACCTGCTCTAGTGACTATTGTCTATAGGGGGGATATTCCCTTGCTTTTAAAATATGTCATCTTATTTGTTATGGTGTTTCAATGGCAAATTTCCTCAGTGAGATAAAAAGAAAAAACAATCTTAACAAATTAACAATTCTCTAGTTTATTTGCAACAAAAAAAAAAAGTCTTAGAATATATTTTAAATTCAGTTTGCCTGATAAATGGAGGATTAATACACATCTGTTGCATTGATTTGTGCAGCTGAACAAGCTATTCTTTTAATCACTTGTCGACTGGCTCACACCAATATACGTTGGCAGAATGGCATGAACAGGCATATTAAAGTACCTGTATGTTGCCCTTTAAGACACGGCATTGTGATTGATGTCCGCAAGTATACCCACTTTCATCTCACGGAGAGGAAGAATGAGGAAATGCTGATATAAACAAGCATTTCCCCATTCTTCCTAGTGACAGGACACTGATCACGGCCCCCTGTGATCGGGAGCGGTGATCAGTGTTATGACACACGTAGCCCGTCCCCCCTACAGTTAGAACACATCCCTAGGACACACTTAACCTTTTCAGCACCCACTCCTGGTTAATCTCTTCACTGCCAGTCACACTTACACAGTAATAAATGCATTTTAATCTCACTGATTGCTGTATAAATGTGAATGGTCCCAAAATAGCACCAAAAGTGTCCAATCTAATGTCACAGTCATGATAAAAATCACTGATTCCCGCCATTACTAGTAAAAAAAATTATTAAATGCCATAAAACTATCCCCTATTTTGTAGACACTATAACTTTTGCGCAAACCAATCAATAAACGCTTATTTCACCAAAAATATGTAGAAGAATAAGTATCAGCCTAAATTCCTCAAGCCTAAATTGAGGAAAAACATTTTTTAAATATATTTTATATATTTTTGGGGGATATTTATTATACAAAAAGTAAAAAATGTTGCGTTTTTTTCCAAAATTGTTTTTGTTTATAGCGCAAAAAATAAAAACCGCAGAGGTGATCAAATATCACCATCTATTTGTGGGGAAAAAAGGACATCAATTTTTTTTGGGCCACATCGCATGACCAGGCAATTGTCAGTTAAAACAATGTAGTGCCAAATTGCAAAATGTCTTCGGCCAGCCAAATGGTCCGGGGCTGAAGTGATTAAAGAAATGAATAAATAATCCACTCCTCCTCTTTTGTTATATTACTGGATTTTCACATTGGTTCTGCTGGCATATAATATGACAACAGGGACAGGGAATGAAGCCTAACATTTTGTAAACTTATTGCATGTAGTATAACTATAATGCCGCGTACACATGACTGTTTTTTCCATCAGAAAAAACTCTGGCAGTCTTTCCGAAGGAATTCCAATGGAGTTCTGCTAACACGGACTTGCCTACAAACGTTCACACCAAAGTCCAATTGTTTAGAACGCAATGACATACGACGGGCCTAGAAAAAGGAAGTTCAATAGCCAGTAGCCAATAGCTGCCCTGGCGTTGTGTTTGGTCCATCGAAATAGCATACAGATGAATGGTATTCCTGGTAGGAATTGATTCCGTCAGAAAGATTTAAAACATTTACAACACGTTTTATTTCTAGGTCCATCAGAATGTTTGAAAGAAAAAGTCAGATGAAGTCCACACATGATCGGAATATCCAATGGAATGATTGGAGACCTTTTCTGCCGGAAAGTCCAACTGTGTGTACATGGCATAAGAGTTTTTTTGAATGAGGGATGATTTTGGATAATAGTAATAATAATAATCCTAGCACAATTTCGGTTGCATAATCTAATAATCGAATGCAACTTTTGTAATGTATGCTGGGGACCAAAGACTTTTCAGCTTTTCTATAACAAAGTACTTAGCAGAATTATAGGAATGCAAGGCATCAGTTTACAATATCAATACTTCAAAGGGAACCAATTTTCTATTCCATGGAAGTAGAAAAATACATGCAAAACATTTAAATGAGATTGATGATCTTGTAAGGATAAAGGGGAATGTCTATGGAGAATTACTGTTTCTTTCGAGAGCTGCATCAGTGAGAAGGAAGGGAGAATGAGAGCAGCGCCCCTCTAAGAGTAATAAGTTAGTTTAAAAGAGCTTTAATTTGCTTTAAAATACACTCACATTTGAGCAATGGTAATCAGGCATTTGGTTATGGTTGTTCTGTTCAGCTGTACTGGATGTTCCCTCGGTTTCCAGGCTGGGCAGCAGTGATAAGTCAGTCCACAGTCAATCCAGTGGCGTCTGTAGCTCCGAGGCTGGAGGAAATCACAGCAGGCACATCAGCAGGGCACATCAGCAGCAATCGTCAGATGCTGGAGAACGTAGGCAAGTGATTTGGCCATCCTCGGCAGAGTTCATATAGAGAAAGGGGAGGGGGCGGCGCTAGGACCTGCAAGGTTCAGTAGACAAGCTAGTTTCAAAAGCGTAATAAAAATGCTTGTGTTGGACAAGAAATATTAAGGAGATCCATACATATATGTGCACAACACGGGGCTAAAGATTAGTAATGGAATAAGATACAGTAAAAATAAAATTAAATAAGGGTAGACATACAATAATCATGAAAATAGATATAAATGAAAAAGGAAAAATATAAGAATAATGATGGTATTGATGAATAATTTGATTAAATGAAATAAAGTGAAAAAAAAAAAATATAATAGATAAAAATAAGAATAAAAATGATAGGGAACGTGGTTTGGCTCCACTCTGTGATGGCCGTCTGAATAGATCTCTCCTGCACTACAGAGCTCTAATCCACCAGTAGAGGGACCAAACAAGCCTCTTTTAGAGCACAAACATGGGGAAGAACGACCCCAATCCCACGGCACATCGCAGCAACAAAGAGCTGCTTACACAGTCCACAGGTAACACCCCTGCAATATTCTGTATGGCTGTGAGAGAAGGCCATGCCGCCCCTGAGATGGATCAGACCTGCTCTCCTAACACACATGCCGCTGTACCACGAGATAGCAGATCCCCAGCAGGTCCAGCTATGCAATCTCTCTCCCTCACGGATCTTCAAGCAGTAGCCTCAGACAATAAAGTCACACTGTCGGATGCTATTACAGACCTGAAGAATGATACCCATTCAATTGCAGCTTGAATGGGAACAATGTAACCCACCATGCAGATGCCATCAGACAATTGCAACGGTCATCTTATGCAAACCTATCCCACATTCTGGAAATTCACAGACATCTGGAAAACCTAGACAACCGTGGTTGCCGCCACAATATACAGATCAGAGGAATCCCAGGGTCTGTGGATCAACAACATATTAAACAGACTGTAGCAGTTATGTTTAATGAATTGCTGGACAGACCGACTGATGCTCCCATAGAAATGGAACGAATCCATAGAGCACTCCAAGACCAAGAAGCTGTGAGAGTGACCCACCCAGGGAGATAATATGTTGCCTAGTAAATTTTCTGCTAAAAGAGGCTATCCTCAGAAAGGCAAGAGAAAGGAATAGAGTACTCCTTAATGGGATGGAAATTAAACTATTCCATGACCTCTCCACCATCACTCTTCAGCACAGGAGAGCCCTACACCCCCTGCTAGATCAACTACACACAAGAGAAATTCCATACAGGTGAAAATTCCCCTTTTGTCTTTCAGCCACATGGAGAGGTCACACTGCTCAACTCCGCACACCCCTGAAGATCTCAAGACACACTGAGCATCTCCTTAACAGAAGTTCCTGATTGGTACAGCCCTTTCTCCAACCTGGATCCAGGCTTCCAACAACTCTACCCCAAGAGTGCACAGACAAAGAGAATGCAGACGCAGAAGCAACTCAAGCTCATCGGTTCACACCCCTGAAGCCCAGGCTTATCACCACCTCGGCATAGAGATCGCATGGACACATAAAGTCCTGCAATTCACTTATTCTCAGCGAAATTCCTAACCTACACATGGAGGATAGAATTTTCACCCCTCAACACTGTTCTCCACAGTCAACAAAGTTTTACTAACTTTTCACTAATCCTTCTGAACTTACCCCCTTTTCCCCCTTCCTTTTTTTTTGGTAGCTAGCGGGCAATAATCATTTGCTGTTTACCCAGTCTACTTAAATACAGTTTTTGCAGGAGGACTCTCTACTTGAGAAGATAGTGTTACTCCATGTTGGAATACAGAACACCAAGGTTACCTTAAAGATCCGGAAAAGTTTCCTCTTCTTCCACAGCAAGTATATACTTCCTAACATTGCTCAGAGTTTTTCTTTTCCTTTTATTGTTTTTACAGGTTTGTTGTCAAGCAACCTACTATTTGATATCTCTCTCTCCTTTTATTTTTTTATTTTTTTAATAATTTTTATTGAAAGGCTTGCAAGGTGTACAAATAAAGCAGACATCTGGTAACCATGGCAAACATACATGTGTCAAATTACAGTCTACATCATACTAATGGAATTGTACACTTTGACCCACTGGACTCCAGAGGGTAACAAGCCCCCTTTTTTTTAATAACAATATTTGCAATTTCAAATTATACAGAAAAAAAAAACAGGTAAGTAACGGTGATTTGAAACACCGTAATTGAAAATAACAGAGAAAAAATATATCAAGTCAAGCAATTTTCCTTATGTTAGTCCATGGGGACCATTGAAAACAGAAATTTGAGTATTTTCCTTCCATACTAGCCAGTAGCTGCTCATGTTTATGCGTTTCATCAATTTTCCTGACCAATTCCCCCCTACTAGGTGGACAGGGGGTTTTCCAATATTTTGCTATCAGTAGTCTAGCTGTAGACAATATCTGGACCACTATTAATCTCAAGGAAGGTGGATATTGATCAATAGTTAAACTCAACAGCGCCAACTCTGGGGATCCCACTCTGAGGATGCCAGTCACTTTGGAAACCAAGGAGAACACCCCTCTCCAAAAACTTCTGATGAGGGGGCATTCCCAAAGCATGTGGCACAAAGTGCCCACCCTACCACATCCTCTCCAGCAAGTATTGGAGCTGCCCTGGGTAAATTTTGCCGTGATGAAAGGGGTACAGTACCACCAAAGTAGGATTTTTTGGGAGACTTCCCAGTGCGTTACCGATCTGATGTATCTACCTTTACTTCTAATGGCCGTCCTCCACTGGTCGTCCGTTAACTTCACAGAGAGTTCGTTTTCCCACTTATGAAGGGGGGAGGATTTCACAAAGCAGCTCTTATTTTGCAATAAGTTATAAAATAGAGAAATTCCCCCTTTAACCTTAGACACATCAGACCAGAACGCCCACGCTTGACGCGGAATTGAAATGACTGAACCTTGGTGCTGAGACAGGAACGAGACTAATCGTAAATAAGTAAAATATTCCGACCCAGGGAGTTCAAACTTATGCACAAGTGACTCAAAAGAAAGGGGCTTGCCATAGTCCAGCAAATTTGAGACCAATGTACCAGACTTCTCCCAAGCCCGCAAATCCAAATCCGGGACGTAAGTACATATGGATGTGAGGGGAATAGAGATGTCAATCGAAGGGTGGAGTAACGCCCCATCCTTCGCAAAGCTTTTCCATGTGTCCATAACAAGTTGCACTATGGGGAAAGCCGACTTATAAGTCTTGGTGGTAAAGGAGGAAGCCAGTAGTGTGGAATATGGTGTACCGGGCAGAAGCCAAGAGCCCTCAATCAAGGCCCACTGCTTCTCCACCGGAGGGCATATCCAAAATTTAATTTGGTCTAGTAGACTCGCCACATAATAGTCTCTTAAGACAGGCAAACCCATACCACCAATATCTTTCTTCCTGAGTAGATAAGAATAGGAGCATCTGGGTTTCTTGTCCCCCCAAACGAACTTCTGTAGCTGCTTTTGGGCTGAAGTAAAGAACGACCCAGGGATGGCGATTGGCAAGGCCCTAAAGTAGTACAAAAACTTTGGGAGAATTAGCATTTTATAGGCCGCCAATCTGCCCATCCATGATAAGTAGAACTTTTTCAGCCTTATGAGTTCCTGATGTATAGATGATATAAGGGGCAGAAAATTAACCTTAAAAGTGTTAGTGCTAGGCGATATTAAATGTATTCCCAGGTATTGGATGGGGTCAGCAGACCAGGGGTATGGGAATCGCGTCGTCCGAAGCGATTTAGTTTGTTCAGTGACATTGATAGCTAAAATATTAGATTTTGAGGAATTTACCTTGTAATAAGATATTTTATTAAATCGTTCAAGAGTATCATGTACTGCTTGTAGTGAGGAAGAAGGGTGTTTTAGGGTTAAAATAACGTCGTCTGCAAATAACGTGATAGAGTGCGTATGTTTGGGTGTCGTAATACCTGCTATTTGGGGATCCGTGCGGATCGTTTCTGCCAGGGGTTCTATCAGAAGGGCAAAGATCAGGGGTGACAACGGACACCCCTGACGAGTGCCATTTGTGATGAGAAATGAGTCGGAAAACATGCCTTCAGTATAGACCATGGCTGAGGGAGTGGAGTATAAAGCAGAGATGGCTGAATTGATAGTTCCCAAGATACCAAATTTATCAAACACCTGACCCAAATACCCCCAGTGGACCCTATCAAAGGCCTTCTCTGCATCTAATGTTAGAAGCAGAGAAGGGACACCAGATGTTTCGGCTGCATGGATTAAATTAAGGATCCTCCTGGTTGCATCCGGCGCTTGGCGCCCCGGGATAAAACCAACCTGATCATTTCTGATCAGTGTGGATAGAATACTCGATAGCCTATTTGCCAAAATTTTTGCAAAGACCTTCAGGTCCACATTTAACAAAGATATAGGCCTGAAGTTCTGAGGTTTATCTAGAGGTTTACCCGGTTTTGGGAGTGTCAAAATTGTGGCAGATAGCATTTCCGACGGGAATGAGGAGTCTACGGTGGCTTTCCTAAAGGTGTCGAGAAGGTACCTACCTAGAATTGGGTAGAATGCCCTATAATATTCCACCGAGAATCCGTCAGGGCCTGGGGATTTATTTAAAGGCATGGCTAGAATCGTTTTAGATAGCTCACTCAAGGAAATCGGTTCATTTAAAGCATCCAGTTGTGGTTGGGATATCTTAGGGAGAGAAATTTTCACCAGGAATTCTTGTATCACAGCAGGGGAAGGTTGAGAAATGGACGGATCGTCCTTTAAATTGTAGAGGGCGTTGTAGTAATCTCT
The DNA here is from genome assembly GCF_037356315.1 of Lithobates pipiens. NCBI lineage: Eukaryota > Metazoa > Chordata > Amphibia > Anura > Ranidae > Lithobates > Lithobates pipiens. The sequence continues at coordinate 183,145,877 of NW_027507748.1, forward strand.
AAATGCGTTCGCAATATCCTTAGGGTTGGACAATTTAGAACCAGTGATAGGGTGGTAAATAAAGGGGATTTTCTGTTGTATCGACCTCTCTTTTATTTGCCTGGCTAGAAGTCGTCCCGCACGATTGCCCTGTTGATAAAATCTAGCTTTCCAATTTGCAAGTGACCGATTCTGTCGTGAAATCAACAATAGACGTAACTCGTGTCTCAAAGTATCTAATTGGTTGCTTATAGAGGGATCTGGGGTTTGTTTGTTCACCGAGTCCAATTGCTCTATTTGGGAGATAAGGGATTGCACCTTTAAGTTAGATTGCTTTCTGGCCGAGCTACTCATTTTAACCACTTCAATACAGGGCACTTAAACACCTTCCTGCCCAGACCAATTTTGAGCTTTCAGCGCTGTCGCACTTTGAATGACAATTGCGCGGTCATGCTACACTGTACCCAAATGAAATTTTTATCATTTTTTTCCCACAAATAGAGCTTTCTTTTGGTGGTATTTGATCACCTCTACGGTTTTTATTTTTTGCGCTACAAATAAAAAAATACCTAAAATTTTGAAAAAAAAAATGTTTTTTTTTGTTTCAGTTTCAAAACTTTGTAAATAAGTAAGTTTTCTCCTTCACTGATGGACACTGATGGGGCTACACTGATGGGCACTGATAAGGTGGCACTGATGGGCACCAATGTGGCACCAATGAAGTGGCACTGATAGGCGGCACTGATGGGCGACACGGATGGGCGACACGGATGGGCGACACGGACGGACACTGATAGGTGGCACAAATTGGCACTGATAGCTGGCACGGATGGGTGGCACGGATGGGCGGCACGGATGGGCACGGATGGGCATGGATAGGCGGCACAGGTGGGCATGGATAGGCGGCACAGGTGGGCATGGATAGGCGGCACAGGTGGGCACTCATAGGCGGCACAGGTGGGCACTCATAGGCGGCACAAGTGGGCACTCAGGCGGCACAGGTGGGCACTCATAGGCGGCATCGGTGTTATACTATAGTAATGGATGCCAATCAGTGCCAAACAATAATGCATGCCAATCAGTGATGCCCATTGTGGGCACTGATTGGCATCCATTATGGGCACTGATTGGCACCCATTGTGCTGACTGGCATCCCTGGTGGTCTAGGGAGGATTATGACCTTTATTACCTTTTCCCTGGTGGTCTGGTGGCGTCCCTGGTGGTCCAGTGTGGGCATCCTTGGGGGGGCTGTGCTGATAATCGATCAGCACAGACCCCCCCCCCTGTCAGAGGAGCAGCCGATCGGCTCTCCTCTACTCGCGTCTGACAGACGCGAGTGAGGGAAAGCCGATCACCGGCTCTTCCCATTTACACTGTGATCAGCCGTGATTGGACACGGCTGATCACATGGTAAAGAGTCTCCGTCGGAGACTCTTTACCGAGATCGTAGTTGCCGGGTGTCAGACTGACACTCCGCAACAACGATCGCCGCGATGCGCGCCCCCGGGGGCGCGTGGCGGCTCATAATCCTGATCACGTCATATGACGTCCGGTCAGGATTATGAAACCACTTTGCCGCCGTCAATTGCCTATAGGGCGGGCGGCAAGTGGTTAATGAGGATACCCCTCACAAAAGCCTTATGAGAGTTCCATAGGATGAAAGGGTCTGACACCGACGGGACGTTGAGCTCGAAAAAACTACTCAGTTCAGCTGCAATCTCTGCCTTAAATTGCGGGTGAGAAAATAAGAATGTGTTGTTTTTCCATCTATTAGCCCTCGTTTCTGTGCGCCACCCCTCCACCACAATGGAGATCGGAGCATGGTCCGACCACGTAATATTGTGGATGGATGATGAACTGACTTTTGAAGCAAGAATTTATCAAGTAAAAAAACGTCTATTCTTGAGTAAGATTTATGTACCGTAGAATAGTAAGAATAGTCGCGTTCTGTGGAGTGCTGACACCTCCACACATCGAACAAACTTTCTGAGGCCATGAAGCGCGCAAGGGAAATCCTGTCTCTTGCTCTAGGAGGGTTTGGAGAAACATCTAAGAATTGATTGGGGATGGCATTGAAATCCCCGCACAAAATCAGATACCCCTTGCGCACTGCATTCACCTTTTTCCACACCTTACGTAAAAAAGAAAGTTGCCTGGTGTTAGGCAGGTACACATTGATAAAGGTATAGACTACGTTATTGATTTCCCCTATCAAAATAATATATCTACCCGACTGGTCAGATTCAACATGGATACATGTAAATGAGATTGAATTTCTTATCAAAATAGCCACTCCTCTATGTTTCTTTTGTGCATTAGAATAATAAGCTGTAGGATATTGGGCATTCTGGAGTTGCGGATGCTTGGAATTGCGGAAATGTGTTTCCTGTAAACACAGGATGTCACTCCGCAATGACTGGGCCTCTCTCCAAAGTAGCCCACGTTTCTGCGGGCTATTCAGCCCCCTGACATTGAATGAGGTAATCTTAAAGCCCATCTTGCAAAGCTCCGGGATAGGAGTCTGCTCAACAACCAACAGCAAAAATACCAAACCTCACAAAATTAGTATTGGTCTGAGCCAAGAAATTTGCACCCAAAAAGGAAAAAAATAAACAGAAAAACAGAACCAAATAAGTGAAAGACAACCCGTCAGGGTAATTGGTCCCCAGGAGTAGTACTGCATATAGGTGCATGAATAGTCCGTTGGCCTACTGTAGAGGCGTTGCGTAGGAATGGTCCACACTTTGCGCACCAGAGAGTGTGTAGTCAAAAACAATCAATAACAAAATAACAAGAACAGGAAAAAAAAAAAACAGGAATAAAAACAGGCGATTCAAAGAATCTGTAGGGAGAATACCCTTAAACAACGGAGGGCTTATAGAGAGCTAGAAATTCCACCAAGTTCCAGAGCTCTAAATTGAAATACTGAACTGTGTACCTGGGTCATCACTTTGTGCTGGGCCTGGACCAGGTGGGGGAACCTGGACGTGGGGACGAACCCTCAGAATGGGCATCTTCTTCCCTTGGAAAGATATGCCAGTCACTCAGGAGACGAATACCTTCTCCCACTGTCTTGATCGTGAAAGTTTTCCCCTCATTGGAAACCAGAAGTTTAGCCGGGTATGCCCACTTGTAGGGAATGCGATGATTCCGTAAAGGTTTCGTAATAGTCGCCATGTTTCTTCGTCTTTGCATTGTGAAAGCGGACAGGTCAGGGAAGAAGGACAAACCGTGTGCTGATTCTGGTATGTTTTCAGGATTTCTGATTTGCAAAAGAAATTTGTCCTTGGTCTGAAAAAAGTGAATTCTGGCGATCGTGTCTCTTGGCAAGTGATCCGGAATATGTCTGGGCTTGGGTAGCCTGTGGATCCGATCAATAGCAGGATCATTCACAGAGGCTTCCGGTAAAGCGTCCTGCAGAATTTTTTGGAAGTGAGCTTGCAAATCTGCTGGTTTGACCGATTCTGGGATCCCGCGGATCTTTATGTTATTTCTCCTTGATCGGTCCTCAAGGTCGGCCAGTTTTTCTTTCATCAAAATAAGCTCATCATCTCTTTCGTTATGAGCATCGATAACTTCATTAATAGTCCCTGCAAATTCGCTCATTTTGTGTTCTATATGAGAGACCCTGTCTCCCACTGCTTTGACCTCTGCTTTAAAGCTACTTGCAAGGGACAGTATGTCAGCGTGTATCGTGCTGCGGAGAGATACTAGCATGTCCTTTAGTGTGGTATCAATCACAGGTTGATTACTGGTGGGAAATTCCAAGATGGAGTCCTGGAGTTCTCTGGTATCATTCAGGGAAGCATTACCAAAATCCTCCACCTCCTTCTCCTGCAAGTGTGGTTGTTTCGCTTTCACTGGGCTAGAGGTGGAGGATGCCGCTGGTGAAACAAGCTTATCCCCCGGGGAAGATCCTGAGCGGGGCTGCCTATACTCAGTGTTGGGGGAATGCTCCTCTGCCTGTTTGCCACGTTCCCTGACATGCTGCTTACCGGCGCCATCTTGGGCCTGTACACTGCGGGGCTGCCGGTAGAAGTCCGTCATCCTGCTCAGCCGTTTAGCCTCTTTTCTGCGGCAGGACATGATCTCCTCGTTCGCCCGGTCCCGGAGAGGTAAGAATCACTGGAAATCGATGCCCAGGTGTGCGGTGGTAAGCTCCGGAATGTTGCGGTGGACGGAGCTCTCCAACTACGCGGCCATACTCCTCGGCTGCCGGCCACGCCCCCCATCTCTCTCTCCTTTTGATAGACTGCCTAATCATATACAACAAAGATATGAACCCTTTTACAGGAGAGATTACCCAATAGATATCTATTAAATTATAATATAGACATTCCTGTGGTAAAGCAGTCACAGACAGAGACCTCCTTGGTAACCTGTCCCTATACTGCTCTACATCCTACCACATCACAGAGTTATGTCAATAGATTATTGTATACCAACTATAATAACGGGTAGCTCTTTTTCTACCCTGATGTTATTTTTATTTTCTTCCCTAACTATTCAGTTCTTATAGCAAGAATAATAATAATGGTATTGTGGTAACAGCTTTTTATAGAACTATATTCCTTTAACAGTTTTTGTTCCGTTTCTGTGTCTCTCCGTTTATCAACTTGCATGCATAGATATATTAAAACTAAACCAAAATCAAAAGACATGAGAGACAGGGTTAATAAAACAAAGATATCTGGGATTCAGTGGAGGAACAGTGGTATCTATATTTTGCAAATCTCCCACACTTAGTACATATCAAAATATACATACGGAGTCCCAGTTATACTTAAGTTAAAATATTGTTAGAAAGTTATGAAGTTATGAGTTCAGTATCCAAAAATACAAGCAACAAGAAGCCCTCTTTTAATTAATTGTATATCTCTGCTTGCAGTTTAAGTCATATTATTCTTACTGATCTCTGTGAGAACACCATCACTCAACAGCTTCAGTAAACTACCATCCCAAAAGAGGGAAAACAGATATCGCACAAACACCTATTCATCTCATTAAGTCCCCGAAGACACCACTTATGGCCAACTATCCTCTATGACACTGATCAATTGACAAACAAATACAAATCCCCCTATCCATTCCCTGATATGCTTTATCATTTAAGTGTTTAAAAACTCTTTACTGTATACAAAACCCATCTCATTCCATACCCCACATTACTTAAACATATCAACTCCCATACTATACCCTACAGCAGCCCTGCTTCAGAGTTACAGGACTCTGTCTCCCATCACACTTAGTCAGACTCCACACCCACCCAGAGAGAAAAATGTTTCCTCTCTGACCTTACCGGATTATATACATACACAAGAAAGTATAGCTGGTCTATTTCTTCCACCAGTAAACAAATCCTCCCCTCACCCTTCTGCCCCCTCAGCAGATTTATTTATTTTGCACCTTCATACACTCTCTCTCTCCAATACCCCCCCTTCCGAAACCCCTCTCTCTCACCAAAGCAAAACTTACACGATATTTACTATCATAGACCCGAATACGTAATACACCCATAATTGAAAATTTCCTCATAATCAATCCAACTACCCATTATATACCATGACTCCACAAAACCTTTGTTCCACTCCTCTTTCACTGAAAATGGTTTCCATTAATGCCTAAATATACCCGAGAAATGCACACAACTTCTCAGAGAATGCCAAAAGCTCAGAGCAAACATAGTATGCATCCAGGAAACTCACTTCCTGACAGACAAAACCCCTAAACTCTCAGACAAAGAATTTCCCTTGTCATATCATTCAACAAATAAAAACTCCAAAAGAAAAGGAGTATCCATCTTAGTATCCAAACACATTCCTTTCCAAGTCATGGACTCAATCTACAATCCATCAGGTAGACACATCTTCCTTAAAGGAAAAATAGGATCTCGTCCTAGCACAATTGTCAACATCTATGCCCCCAACACCAAACAGATTGCATTCTTTAGAGAAATTTGTGATCTTCTGTCCTCTTTTTCAGCAGGTATTCTGGTCCTTGGAGGAGTCACCCTTAACCCACTTCTGGACACATCCTCAGGTACTTCTGCCATGCCTTCTAAGGCATTAAAACAGATCAAACTGAAACTCCAAAGCCTCATGATTCATGATACCTGGAGAACGCTGAACCCATAAGTTAAAGATTACACATACTTTTCACCAATGCACCAAAAGTGATCATGTATTGATTTCTTCTTCATCTCTCAACCTGACATCCCTCTTCTACAAAAAGCCACAATCAAACCCATAATCCTCTCAGATCACCACCCGATAACTATCCTCTTAATCTTCCCAGAAACAATCACCAGGACAAAAACCTGGAGACCTAATGCCTCCTTACTTGAAAAACCCAATAGAAATAGAAATATTCAGCACTTGCCTACATGACTACTTCTCCCTCAATGACACTGCAGACTCATCCTACTTAAGTCAATGGGAAGTATATAAATGTGTCATTCAAGGAGAATTTATAAAGTTGCTTCTACAGCCAAAAAAGAACGCCAAGCTAAAACATCAATGCTTATGACTCGCATATGCACAATAGAAGCCTCACACAAACAAAATATTGCATCTACAACCCTCCAAGAATTGACCCAAACAAGACAACTCCTTCTTGATGAACTAAACTTGAAAACCAAAATACATTACATTCTAAGACACAAAATACACTACTAATAAGGAAATAAAAGCCGTAGACTCCTCGACAGAGCAGTTCAAAACAAAAAAAGCAGTACCACAGTACATCACATAAGAAACAAGCATGGAAACATCCATTCATCCAACGAAGCTATAGCTAGCCATTTCAAAAATATTATAAAACTCTTTAAAACATTCCCTCTAACCCCAAATGTCCCTTCAATTCTAACACCAAAAAACACAGTATTCAAGAATTCCTTTCAAAATATGGTATACCAAAGATCTCCACTGAGGCCTCCCATAATCTAAATGTACCTCTTACTGAGGAGGAATTTGATAATGCACTTAAAGATATGAAAGTTGGTAAAGCCCCTGGTCCCGACAGCCTACCACTACAGTACTATAAGACTTTCAAGGACATACTAAAGCCGTGATTCCTATCCGCCTTCCGCTCCTTTAAATCAGATACAAAAAATGCCCTACAACAACTGTTAGAAGCACACTTAGAGGTGATTCCCAAGGAAGGAAAAGACACTTCACTAGTAACAAATTACCATCCTATATCTCTCATCAATTTAAATGTAAAAATGTATGACAAAATTCTGGCTAATTGTTTACTACCCTTGCTCCCATCCCTAATATCTCTCGATCAGGTTGGATTCATACCTGGTAGAGAAGGTAGAGACAATACCATCAAGGCCCTACACATCCACCACTGGCTCAATCATAACAAGAGACAGGTTCTTTCTTTCCCTGGACACAGAAAAGGCGTTTGACAGAGTGGCCTGGGACTATATTGATGTGGTCCTCACAGCCATCGGTTTACCCAATCTAATACTATCCTACATCAGAGCACTATACTCAACACCTACTGAGAGAGTATGCGTAAATGGCCACCTGTCAGACACCTTCCGACTCCAAAAATAAATTACTCGAAATCCAATGCCCTGAACATATCACTACCTTAGGATATAGTTACGCAATGTCAAAATAACTTTCCCTTCTCATGGGCCAAAGACTCAATTACTGGGAATTAAAATTTCAAAATCCCTTTCTAATCTCTTTCAAGATAACTTCATTCCAGCTCTAAAAGACACGAGAGAAGACCTAAAAAGATGAAACACTCTTAATGTCTCTTGGTTTGCTTCTTAAAATTACCATTCTCCCCCCGCTTCCTCTAGCTATTACAAAGCATTCCCACCCACATCACATCCTCCTTCTTCTCTTCCTTTTGCCAATCCTGCTCATCCTTTACCTGGAAAGGCAAACCGCTGAGAATCAAATTTGATCATCTTACTCTTCCTAAACTCAAAGGAGGAATAGCGCTTCCTGACCTAAGAAGGTACTAGTGGCCGTATAGTGGACTGGATCATTCATCATACCGTGAAAGACTGGGTCACCCTAGAATCACTCCACAGGACTTGAAAACAGTTCCGTGGTTACACCCACAACACGTTTTTTCTCCAACAAATTTCCACCCTTTAATAGGTCCAACATTAGAAGTATTTCGGAACTAAACCAAAACTACTAACCCTACCCCCTGGCTAAGCCCACTTACCCCATTACATGCAAATCCAGACTTCCCCCGGGCACAAATGACAACTTCCTTGTATGAATTTGGCCCCATAGGGACCCGTTCAACAAGGTTACCCTCCTTTCAATAGATGACTTTAACAATAAATAATCCCTGAATCACATAGCACATTGGACATACATACAAATGAGACATTTTCTAAATAGGAAAGGGACCGCCCAATACTGGATGAAAAATGTGTCCACTTTAGAAGAACTCTGCTCTAAAAAACAACCTCAAAGACATCTCATCTCAGCCCTATATTCCTCCCTATTTAACGATCAATCAACTTTCTCCAGTAATGCATGCGCAACATGGGAACAGGATCTAAACATAACAATCACTGACTCTGATTGGGATAATTTTCTCCTACATCCACATGGGTTATTTAAATATAGCCACCCAAGAATGTGGATTTAAGATCTTCTTGAGATGTTAAAGAACCCCTGCACTGCTTCATAAATGTTCAGATAATATCCCTAACAGATGTTGACACTGTGACAACACAGATGGGTCAATGCTTCATATCTGGTGGGGATGTCTGGTAATCCAGCTATTCCGGCAGACAGTACATGATACTATCCTTTCAGTCACAACTGACTTGGTGGAATACACTCCTGTGGTATACCTGCTCCACCATCCCCAAAAGGTGATATCTTAAATCATAGACAATGTTCATGATAAACGCAGCAAGACACTGCATCCCATGCCATTGGCAATCACCAAATGCTCCAACGAAAGAGGAGTGGTATCCTAGAATCAACAATATAAAAAAAATTGAAGAGCTCATTAGCATCTCGCATGAAAAAATATCCAAATTTACTTCAACATGGTATAGTTGGCAATGCTTTAAATCAACAGAGGCATATCAAGCAAATGACAGACTTAAAACAGAACATGAAGATAGATATAAGATTAAAAAATAAATAAAAATCTGACTATGCATATGGTGAGAAATAAACTTAAAAGTTTATTTGTCTAATGATACTAATTCCCAACGCATGATGTACTTGTGACAACTTTTACAAAGTGTTTTATTTCTGTATGTTTCAATAACCTTCAATACAAATGTATGGAAAAAAATAAAAATAATAATAGTAAAAATAAAAAATAATACAAATAAATATTACTAAAGAAAAAATATATAGAACAAAATATATAGAAAAAATATAGATAGATTGATCCAATGGAATGAGGTAATATCAAATCAAGTAGATGTATAGTGATATAAATAGCTTTACATATGCTTTTACTCTATATCTATATAGATTTAGAAGATTCATTAGTGCATCGGGTATACCTACAGATTTACGTTGTGACAATCTCATTGACCACAAATATTATTTTTTGAAAAAATTATTTCATTTTTAATTAAGATCAATATATGGGTTTTATGTTTTATTTGTTATTTTACAGGCAACTTAGTCATAACTAATTGTGAGCATGACAAAAACACTGATTTAGAGGTGTTCAAAAACACATCCGCACACATGCATATCCAGCATGCGCATGCACACATCCATGCCCCCAAGGGAGAAGGTTGTTGCGGAACAGGCATGCACATAAACGCACATGCATACACATGGGGGTAGTAGAGAAGATGGTTTTTTATTAAACATTTTACAAGTTACAAATGTGAGCAGCAGGTTACATAGTATTCGTTCTGCATGTTAAACAAACGAGAAAGTGGTTAAAAGATGTTGTGCATAAGTATAATGTCCACATAAAGTCCATTGTCTAGAGTGCCTCTCGAGGGCCTAGTATTCTCTTCTGGTCACCCCTATGGGAGCACACTGTGACCAGAGATTAAATATAGATCTGACCATAGGTGTCCTATACTAGGCCCAACAAACAGTATACAACATAGCAGTTCTGGTATTCTGCCTTCACCACCTGTGTGTAAAAGTTAAACTAAGAAATGAAATAACCAGTAGCTTGGATCAACATAGATGTTACCCTTGGGAGGTGGAAAAAAATAATAATGTAGTACGCTATTGATAGTAACCACGAAGTATGTTATTCTGAAAAGGTGTATTTTCATTCAAGTGACTGTCTGAGATTTGTACCAATGAATCCAATGCTGCCAATGTGACAGGAAAACTGTGTATTTCCCAGCGATATATGCCAGCATACTCTCATAGTGGAAGTGCGTGGCAAGCGTATGAAGTGCATTAAGTGTGCTGGGTGTTTCTTGGGATTTCCAGAGTCTGAGAATGACTAGCTTGGCCACTAGAAATAAGTGGGTGGTGAATTTCCGAAAGTTTGGGGGTATCTCATCGATTCCTAGATTTAAGAGGGCCAAGGAGGGTGATAATGGGATATTCAGACCCATTACTTGTTGGAGAATGGTGAAGATTTCAGTCCAAAATATATTCAGTTTCACAAATTCTTTTGAGCAGTTAAAATATTCACCAATGGGGTATGTTTTGCATTTTGTAGTAAATTGTTTTTGTCTATGTTGGACAAATTTGTAGGTTAGACAGTTAAACTTGCGGCATTGGTACATTCCCTTTATGTCTAGGAAGGTGAGGGTTGATGTTAATTTGGGTTTAGGAGATTTTAATTTGCTGGGTGCTATTTTTACTTTTATGCTTTGGGCCATTTTATGTGATGTGATTTTTGGTATATTGCTGAGGGTGTTTTGAAGGTGGGGATCTTTTTGCAGTACGCCCCAATGTTTTTTATGCTGTGTGTGAAACTGGGTGATGAATCTTGGTGTCTGAATTACATGAAAACCGACCGCCGGCAACTCATACCTTCATTTCCGTAGCTGTCACCATCCGAGATGGATATCCAACAAACCAATCCTGTCATTTAAAACACAATTTCTCCCGCTTAGAGGACTATAATGAACAGGGTGAGCTCTTCAAGAAGAAGTTTTTCTAAAAATTATGCCTCGCTCCCTTAATTGAGGGTACCTATAACCATTTTATGAGTGAAGCACTCAGACCCACCACATCCTCCCAGACCCACCACATCCTCCCAGACACCCAGATTCATCACCCAGTTCCACACACAGCATAAAAAGATGGATGCATGCGTAAGGATGTGTTTTTGGACACCTCCAAATCAGTGTTTTTGTCATGCTCACAATTAGTTATAGCTAAGCTGCCTGCAAAATAATAAATAAATAAAAAATAATTAAATAATTAAAAAATTATCTTTTGGCAGGATATTTGTGGTCAATGAGATTGTCACAATGCAAATAAATCTGTAAGTATACCCGATGAACTAATAAATCTTCTAAATCTATTTAGATATATAGAAAAAACATTTGTAAAGCTATTTATATCAGTTTACTCTAGTTAATTGTATATTACCTCATTCCATTGGATAAATCTACCTATATTTTTCTATATATTTTTTCTTTAGTAATATTTATTTTTATTATTTTTTATTTTAACTACTATTAATATGTTTATTATTATTTTTATCTATTATATTTTATATCTTTTACTTTATATATATATATATATATATATATATATATATATATATATATATATATTTTTTTTTTTTTTTTTTTTTTTCTTTTCATGATTATTGTATGTCTACCCTTATTTAATTTTATTTTTACTGTATCTCAGTTCATTACTAATATTTAACCCTGTGTTGTTCACATATATGTATGAATCTCCTTAATATATCTTGTCCAACACAAGCATTTTTATTACGCTTTTGAAACTAGCGCTGGTATGCTGAACCTAAATAACAAATTTCTATCAGCGCAAATAATAATAAACGTAATCACTAAATAGTGATATGTGTGGTAGGTGATGTACCAAAAAATTCCACCAAAAAAACTGTGAAAAAATACCCCCCCTCCCCCCACCTGGCTGCTGCACACATAGAAACTGTGTTCACTTCATATATAAAATATACATAACAAAACAGTTTTGTGCTTCCTAAATAACTCGCAATTAATTCTAAACGCAATGCACAGCCATTCATGTCTATACTGTTGGCAACAAAAGTGAGTACACCCCTAAGTGAAAATGTCCAAATGGGGCCCAAAGTATCAATAATTTATGTGGCCACTATTATTTTACAGCACTGCATTAACCCTCTTGGGCATGGAGTTCATCAGTTTCACAGGTTGCCAATAGAGTCCTCTTCCACTCCACCATGATGACATCACAGAGCTGGTGGATGTTAGAAACCTTCCTCCTCCACCTTCTGTTTGAGGATGCCTCACAGATATTCAATAGGATTTAGGTCTGGAGACATATTTAGCCAGTCCATTACCTTTACCTTCAGCTTCCTTAGCAATGCAATGGTCATCTTGGATGTGTGTTTGCAGTCCTTATCATGTTGGAATACTGTTCTGTGGCCCAGTCTTCAAAGGGAGGGGATCATGCTCTGCTTCAGCATGTCACAGTACATGTTGGCATTCATGGTTCCCTCAATGAACTGTAGCTCCCCAGTGCAGCCATGCAGTTCATGCAGCCCCAGACCATGACACTCCTACCACCATGCTTGAATGTAGGCAAGACACACTTGTCTTTGTACTCCTCACCTGGTTGCCCCAACACACGCTTGACACTTTCTGAACCAAATAAGTTTATCTTGGTCTCATCAGACCACAGGACATGTTCCAGTAATCCGTGCCCTTAGTCTGCTTGTCTTCTGCAAACTGATTGCGGGCTTTCTTGTGCATCATCTTTAGAAGAGGCTTCCTTCTCAGACAACAGCAATGCCAATCAAACCAATTTGATGCAGTGTGCGGCATATGGTCTGAGCACTGACAGGCTGACTCTCTATCCCTTCAACCTCTGCAGCAAAACTGGCAACACTCCTATGTCTATTTACCAAAGGCAACCTCTGGATATGATGCTGAGCATGTGCACTCAACTTCTTTGGTCAACCATTACGAGGCCTGTTCTGAGTGGGAACTGTCCTGTTAAAACACGGTATGGTTTTGGCTACCATGCTGCAGCTCAGTTTCAGGGTCTTGGTTATCTTCTTATAGCTTAGGCATCTTTATGTAGTGTATCAATTCTTTTTTTCAGATGATCAGAGAGTTCTTTGCCATGAGGTGCCATGTTGAATATCCAGTGACCAGTGTGTAAAAGTGAGAGCGATAACACCCCATTTAACAGACCTGCTCCCCATTCACACCTGAGACCTTGTAACACTAATGAGTCGCATGACACGGGGGACAGAAAATGGCTAATTGGGCCCAATTTCGACATTTTTATTTAGGGGTGTACTCACTTTTGTTGCCAGATGTTTAGACATAAATAGTGGTGTGTTGAGTTATTTTGAGTAGACAGCAAATTTACACAGTTCTACAATCTGTACACTCACTACTTTACATTGCAGAAAAGTGTAATTTCTTCACGTGAAAAGATGTAAAGAAATATATACAAAAATGTGAGGGGTGTACTCAATTTTGAGAGATAGTGTATAACCCCTCCCACAAAAATCCTATTTTCTCTATCATTGATTGAGGGACACAGCTTGGTAATAAACAACCTTGGATTGTGCAAAAGCACACCAAAACAAACAGGTGAAAAAGCCCCCCCAAAAAAACAAAAAAAACATAGGAATCAAGGGCATTATTTAGCCATTTGCAGGACTTTTCAACCTGCAATTATGAACAAACAGAAACACTGACCTTATATAACTTAAAGAACATATAAATAATCATCTTTTTTGCAGTATTTGACAGATCTGAAAGCTCAACAAATACCCATGCCCCTAGTAGATTGAACTTTAGGCTGGATTCAGGTAATTGGCTGCAGCTGCTGATCAGTGTATTTTGACATAGTTACATAGTTAGTAAGGTTGAATAAAGACACCAGTCCATCCAGTTCAACCTGAGTGAGTGTCTACAATTGTCCCTATCCCTGTACATTGCACACTCACATCGGTCCCTACCCTCAAGGAGCCCACAATCCAAGGTCCCCATTCATATACTAGGGGCCAGTTTTGGACAGAAGCCAATTAACCTACCTGCATGTCTTTGGAGTGTGGGAGGAAACCGGAATACCCGGAGGAAACCCACGCAGCCACAGGGAGAACATGCAAACTCCAGGCAGGTAGCGTCATGGTTGGGATTTGAACCAGCGACCCTTCTTACTGCTCGGTGAGAGTGCTAACCACTACACCACTGTGCCAATGCTGGGTCCTTCTGTCTTCTTCTTCCCATTAAGGCTGGATTCACACCTATGCAGTTTTAGTGCTTTTTGCATTTTGCATATTTGCACTACATTAAATATGGTTTCCAATGCAACACGATCTGTAGTGAAAATCTGCAAAATGCAAAAAGCACTAAAACAGCATAGGTGTGAATCCAGCCTTAATGGGAAGAGGGAGACAGAAGGACCCGGCATTGTCAAAATACACTGATCAGCAGCTGCAGCCAATTACCTGTAGTCAATGATATGCAAAAGTTTTCCAACTTGTCCATTCAACAAAAGTTGATATAAGAGCCTAATTCTGTCGAACAGGGATGGCCACACACTTGTCAAAATGTGCCCAATTCCTGTTGAACCAGCTGAATTTTGATCTGTCTAAAACTAACTTCAAAATAATAAATCTGGAAGAAGCAGATGGTTTTACACAGGGAATAGGGATGAGCTTTAAGTTCGAGTCGAACTCATGTTCGACTTGAACATTGCCTGTTCGGCGAACAGTGAACAATTTAGGGTGTTCGCGGCAAATTCAAAAAGCCATGGAACACCCTCTACAAGTCTATGGGAGAAATCTAAAGTGCTAATTTTAAAGGCTAATATACAAGTTATTGTCCTAAAACATGTTTGGGGACCTGGGTCCTGCCCCCGGGGGCATGTATCAATGCAAAAAAAAGTTTTAAAAACTGCAATTTTTCGAGAGCAGTGATTTTAATAATGCTTAAAGTGAAACAATAAAAGTGTAATATTCCTTTAAATTTCGAACCTGAGGGGTGTCTATAGTATGCCTGTAAAGGGGCGCATGTTTCCCGTGCTTAGAACTGTCCCTGCACAAAGTGTCATTTCTGCAGGAAAAAAAGTCATTTAAAATCACTCGCGGCTATAATGAATTGTCGGCTCCCCGTAATACAGAGAACATTCATTGCAAGTCATTGATAAAAAAAAAAAAAGCGTGGGGTTCCCCCAAATTCAATTACCAGGCCCTTCAGGTCTGGTATGGATATTAAGGGGAACCCCGCATCAATTTTTTTTTTAAAAATGACGTGGGGTTCCCCCTAAATATCCATACCAGACCTGAAATGGTATGGATTTTAAGGGATACTCCATGCCTAATAAAAAAAAATGGCGTGGAGTTCCCCCTAAAAATCCATACCAGACCCTTTATCTGAGCATGCAACCTGGCAGGCCGCAGGAAAAGAGGGGGGATGAGAGAGCACCCCCCCTCCTGAACCGTACCAGGCCACATGCCCTCAACATTGGGAGGATGCTTTGGGGGTCTGTGACCCCTCAAAGCACCATGTCCCCATGTTTATGGGAGCAAGGGCCTCATCCCCACAACCCTGACCGGTGGTTGTGGGGGTCTGCGTTGGGGGGCTTATCACAATCTGGAAGCCCCTTTAACAAGGGTACCCCCAGATCCTGCCCCACCCCCTGTTTGAAATGGTAAGGGGGTACAAAAGTATCTTTTTTTTTATTTTTTTTTATTTTTAATAAAGGACTTTTTCAAAAGTGTGTTTGTCTTTTTTAATATTCTTTTACACTTTCTTTGTGAAATGGTAGGGATACTTTATACCCCCTTACCATTGCAAACAGGGGGGCCAGGATCTGGGGGTCCCCTTGTTAAAGGGGGCTTCCAGATTCTGGTAAGCCCCCTGCCCGCAGACCCACACAACCACCAGCCAGGGTTGTGGGGATGAGGTCCTTGTCCTCATCAACATGGGGACAAGGTGCTTTGAGGGGTCCCAGACCCCCAAAGCATCCTTCCAATGTTGAGGGCATGTGGCCTGGTATGGTTCAGGAGGGGAGCGCTCTCTGGTCCCCCCTCTTTTCCTGTGGCCTGCCAGGTTGTGTGCTCGGATAAAGGGTCTGGTATGGATTTTTAGGGGGAACTCCACACCATTTTTTTTTAAATTTGGCGTGGAGTTCCCCTTAAAATTCATACCAGACCTGAAGGGCCTGGTAATTGAATTTGGGGGAACCCCACGCTTTTTTGTTTTTATCAATGACTTTCAAAGGCTGTTCTCTGTATTACGGGAGCTAACAATTCTTTGTAACCGCAAGTGTTTTTAAATTCCTTTTTTTTCTGCAGAAATTACACTTTGTGCAGGGACAGTTCTAAGCACGGGAAACATGCACCCCTTTACAGGCATACTATAGACACCCCCAGGTAGAAAATTTAAAGGAATATTACACTTTTATTGTTTCACTTTAAACCTTATTAAAATCACTGCTCCCAAAAAAGGCTGTTTTTAAAACTTTTTTTTGCATTGATACATGTCCCCTGGGGAAGGACCCAGGTCCCTAAACACTTTTTAGGACAATAATTTGCATATTAGCATTTAAAATTATGACTTTTATATTTTGAACGTTCAAGTCCCATAGACTTTAATATGGTTCTAAAGTTCACACAAAGTTTATATCTGTTTGCGGGTTCTGGTGCGAACTGAACCGGGGGGGTGTTTGGCTCATCCTTAATAGAGAAGTTGTAACCAGGCCTATTTACATTGTTGAAATACCAGCCAGATGTTGAGAGTAGAGCAAATCTTTGATTCAAGAGAAAAATATAGCTGTGGGGTGGGACGGGTAACAGCCTCTACAGGGCTAGCCATCAGCTTTCTTTGTACCTGATCTCTATTTCTCATGTATCGGTAAAACCCTGGGTTGGTTATCACCAGGCTGTGTCCCTTAATGAATGACAATGAAAATGATTGTTTCCACTTGCAAAAGTTTCAGTGACGAGTTTATGTATGCATCAACATAATGTAGCCTATTAATTGTAAAAAGAAAAGTCTTTGATAAAACAGAAGGGTGAGTGGTTTACCCATGGCACACCGAGCTGCATCTAGAGAGAGCTCTGTTTGGGATCCCGCTTTGTTCTGCTTTCACTTCTGCCTCACACCCAACAACCCTCCTACAACATGAGGAAGAAACCTGGGTGACCTTCCACTGCTAAATTGCACCACTCTGGGTCCATCAAATGTTATCTGGCTCCAGAAACCTAGAACTCACCGGAGGTCAGAGATCCATCCCCACATGGTGCCAGGGTCCCTCCTCAACATCGAGTGGGCCCACGCCATAGCTGCCTTGTATCCTCATATGGATTGGAATGTCTTCAATGTAGGGGCTCCCACACAGACACAGATGTGGCAACAATGCTGAGTGGTCTCTCCACCACCACTGAACTGGCCTCCACACGCTAGATCACTCTATCAAGCAACAAAAAAGATCAACCAATCTTTGGCACACCGAGTGGTTGAATGGAATGAACAGGGGCAATGAGAATAAAAGTTCAATGTAAAAGCAAAGTCACTGGGATTAAATGTTGGCTATGGATGGCTGCCGGCTCAATATGAGCTAGAAGGAACTCTGTAGAAACAAAAACAAGAAGAAGAGTAGCGCCATCTAAATACAGCATTGAAGATACTTTAATTCCAAGCAGTAGAATACCAATCACAAGATAATGGAATGTCAGTGCTTTGAAAGAGATAAAATGTTCATCCGCTCTAAGGGGAGGACAGCTGCAGCATCTGGAGAGGCACTTCCAGTCACAGCTGCGATGGGCGCTCCCATCGCTTCCTGGCCCATGGGATCACTCTGTTGGGGCAGGCTGATGACAGGAGACAGTTTTTAACAATTCCTTTACTAAAAAAAAAAAAAAATGTCCCACAATGTCCATCCATCTTCAATCATGGCGCCCAAAGACCCAAAAATTAGAAATAATAAAAAAACTCTGCCTCGATGGGAGACAGCTGTCTCTTGGCTGTGACAGCTGTTATATAGGCATGGGTGGGGCCACTCAGTGATGTAAATGGGTGATCCCACCCCCTCTGACATCACATGACATCAAGTTATGTCAGTAGGGGGCAGGGTCACCTCGTTATGTCCCTGGGTGGCCACGCCTTTGCCTATAACAGCTGTCACAGCCAAGAGACAGCAGTCGGCGGGAAGCCTCCCATCGAGGTGGAGGGTTTATTTTTTCTCCTTTTTGGTCAGTTGGGCACCATGATTGAAGCTGGATGGACATCGCAGCACACTTTTTTTAGAAAAAAAAAGGATTAGACAAAAACGATCTCCTGACTTTTTTCTTTTTTTTCACCTTTTTAGTGAATGGGTAGGGATACAATGTACCCCATACCCATTCACATAGGGGGGCCATGATCTGTTGCCTCCTTGTTAAAAGGGGGCTTCTATATTCCAATAAACCCCCCCTGCCTGCAGACCCCCACAATCACAGGGCATAGGTTATGGGAACAGGGCACTTGTCCCCAAAGCACCCTCCCCATGTTGAGGCAAGCATCCTGGTATGGATCGAGGGAGGCGCTCACTTTTCCTGGTCTGTCATGGCTGCTTGCTTGGACAAGGGACTGGTATGGATTCTGGGGGGACCCCATGCCATTTTTTTTTACAATTTGGTGTGGAGTTCCCCTTAATATCCATACCAGACCAGAAGGCCTGGTACGCATTTTTTCAATGGTTTTTCATATTACCAGGAGCCAAAAAAATGAAAGCCGTGAGCAATTTTACATACGTTTTTTCCTTTAGAAATGTCCTTTTGCTGTGGTATTGTAATAAACATAGTAAAGATGTGCTACTTTGCAGGCAGACTAAGGGGACCCCCAGGCATAATATTTAAAGGAATATTTCATTTTTATTGTTTCACTTTAAGCATTATTAAAATCACTGCTGCTGAAAAAAACTAATTTTTAAAACTTTTTTGTTGCATTGATACATGTCCCCTGGGACAGTACCCAGGTCCCCATGCCCTTTTTTGGCAATAACTTCCATATAATATGGATAGGTTCCCCCAATGGGATTTAAAGCAGTAATGCAGGTAGATTCAGAAGGAATTGTAAAAAGGTTCTGTATTTAGGAAAATATAGGGTCAATAGCATATTGCAGTTAAAATATGAGCTCTGGTTAGGGGATAATGATAATATTCCATGATACAGAAATGCAAACACAAAAAAATACACAGCCTCATATATCATAATATATGTTGTAATGATGCCCTAATGCGTTTTGACCCATGCAGTCGCTGTCTTCTTCAGGGACTGGTTTGCTCTAAAGAAATAAATTTCACATCTCAATTATTAAAAGAATATGTTTCACCATGCATTCAATTTCATATACACAAGTATAGTTACCACTGGAAGGTGAAATGGGAGATACCCTGACCAGAATTTTTTAAATCAGGCACCTGAAGCCTATCATTTGATTCTCTTTAATCACAGGATGCCCTATAAAAATACCAGGCTGCACAAGGATCAAGACATGATCCCATGCATCCCTGAACTGATGGTCACCTTATACAAATGGTTCAATATAAGTACTCTACACAATTATGTCAGATTATTTAGTTCCTTCCCCCATGTGCTCTCAGGGCTGGCCTAGGTTATAATCATTGGAATACATTTATTTAATTGTAATTAGATTCAATATAACTGTTTGCCCTTTTTCTTTGTTTATAGAGCTTCTGGCTTCTTGCATAGTTGCAGCCAGGCACTTAATTACATGCAATTGATGGTTCACAGTAGTCACATCAATATTAAGGTAAATGAGGTTATCTTTTACATATGGTTTGTGGGTTTGCACTGTTTGTCACCATACATTTTTCCTCTTCATATCACACATCACCTTTGACCATTTTGTCTGATAATCCCTATTTGCATGTTCATTTTTTATTAATTAGTATCACATTTTCAGCTGACTCATCTCACATGTGTTTTTATTTTTATTTTCATTTCACATTTATTTCAATTTTATTTATTATTTCCTCATAAATAACTAATTTTGTTTCATTATATCTCTCACTTTGCATCACATCTCACGTTTCACAATTTCTACACAATGTTCATTTAATTTAATTATTTCATTCACATAACACTCTATAACTATCACAACACACCTATACACTAATAATAAATAAATATTCACTTTATTTATTTTTTAATTGATCATTTTTTTTTCTTTTCACACAATACATCATTATCTATACAACAATAAATTAATAATAAATACAAATTTGGAACCTATTTGGTACCGATGATGAACACTTGACAAAATCATTATAATGTAGATACACATTGACAACAAACATTTGGAACCCATCCGGCATCTTGTAATATGTTAGGACTAAATTAGAATCCCTTCCTGATATAATGATATCATTGGGAATCTGCTGCAGGTGTTTGCCTCCTTCACCCTCTGAGGGTGTCCCAAGTGTGACTGCTTGCAAGCCTTATTGGGTTGAACCTTATATCTCCTTGGGACACCGATGGCCATGGGACCTTAGGGATTATCTAACTGTTCTTAAAAATTCTGGTTGGTCAGGAGATCTCCCATTTTACCTTCCAGTGGTAACTATACCTTGTGTATATGACATTGAATGCATGGTGAAATATATTCTTTTGATAATTGAGATATTAAATATATCTCTTTAAAGCAAACCAACCCCTGAAGAAGACCACGACTGTATGGGTCGAAACGCATCGGAGTATTATTACAACAGATATTATGATACTTTGTATTTTTTTGTGTTTGCATTTCTGTATCATGGAATGTTATTGTTATCCCCTAACCAGAGCTCATATTTTAACTGCAACATACTATTGACCCTATATTCCCCTAAAAAAAAAACTTTTTACAATTTTTTTCTGAATCTGCCTGCATTGCTGCTTTAAAACACCTTGGGGTAACCTTCCCATATTGTTTGTTCAGGGATGTGCAGCCCCAATACCTCTCCTATATGTGTCTTCCCCATGCTATAACTTGCATATAAGCCTTTAAAATGAACTCTTTTGCTTTTTTATGTTCGTTTCCCATAGAATTTAATAGTGTTTGCATGTTCACACAAATTGTTTGTCTGTTCACATGTTCTGGTGTGAATCGAACCGGGGGGGGGGGGGCTCATCCCTATTGTTATTTATGGTATTAAGGTTTAAAGAAACTACACAGACACAGATTCAACCCTTTTATAACATCTGTATAAGTAAAACATCTCTTTGTCACATTTTCCATTCTGTTCCATTCACTGATGAAAATTGGAATTGAGTTCCATCATAATTTTCGGCAATTGATGAAAATTTTGAGTAATTTTCTTTTAGTTGTCGTCGCTCGAAACCTGCTGCTAATGAAAATTATGATAACAGTATTTTCATCTACGAAATTAACACTGTCTCCAACTCATGTGAGAATTAAAATCACTTGTTCACTTACAGAATGATTGCACTTTTCCGTTGGTAGCTTGGGAAATTTATGAATGGGTCAATAAGCTGGAAGTTTGTGCACTACATGCCAAAAAATTATCTCTTTATATGTCTAAAATTAAAACACCTACAGACACTATGGTCCATACATCTACAGATATTGCTTGGGCATTTAGACATTTTTATCAATGACTACAAGTTGTCCAAAGAGAACACCCAGTACCAATCTCTGATGCCCATAAGGCCTATATAGCAGATTATTTATATGGGGCTAAACTTCCCATTCTCTCTACAGACACTGTGAAAAAGATGGGGGCTAAAATTACAGGAGATTATTTACAGCTGTGAAATCTTCAGCCTCTGTTAAAGCCCCTGGCCCAGATGGCTATGCAGCTAAATTTTATTAGCTGTCTTAGCATCCTAAGCCAGTCATGTCTCTGGAGATGGGAAGTTCAGACCCAACCCCACCCCCCCACCAATACACATAGCACTATCATTCCTAAATCAAGAACACCACCTGTTGTGAAAGCTACAGGCATATATCTCTATTAAACATTGATGCCAAAATCTACACAATAGTACTAGCAAACCGGTTAGTGGTCTGTGTCTTGGAAATCACACATGCTCATATATGGTGGACATGCCCTCTCATGTGCCCTATTGGGCTTCCGTCAGGTCTTTTATATTATCTATACAAGGCTATTTTGTGCCTGATCTCTCCCTGTATATACTTGCCCACTCCATCCCCTTTCACTCCTCTTTTTCTTTCCTCACCTTTCCCTCCTTTCTATACCTTGCCTTAATATTGAAACTTAACCAAGATGACTGATATTAGATTTATGTAGATTTATTATTCATGTTTGGTATTTCTTCTTGCAACTGTAGTATGGATATATGCTTTGCTTATCTTTAATCTTGTTGACTTCAACTGTTATTATACCTTTTGACAACAGTGTTATTTTTTCTATGTCCAACTATGTACCACATGAGGTATTTCCATATGTTCCTTGTATATGTTTCAATAAACATTTATTTAAAAAAAAGTATTTGGTACTTTTAAAAGCCAACATCCAAGACTTACTTTTACGTCATTATGTCATGTGAAATGGGAGGGGAATTTAAATGTTCTTGTACCATTAATGATTTCACTGTAATATTAGTAGGTCAAAGCACAACAATTTGATCTAAGAAATAAAACATGCAGAAAGGTTACTTTTGGTGTGCATCACTGACCTCCTTCCTTCATGTCTATATAAATGGAAAGTTGTCATTGTGACTAACAGCCAACCCTGCTGATTTAATTGGCTTCACTTTGTATGGTCGATGTGCATTTATAGTAAACCTTTATCTATTAAACTAGTCAGAGACACCTAGTTTCAGTCACACAGTGAGTAGTACAAAGTACAAAGACTTCTATCCAGTCCTCACAAATTAGAAAGCCAGACTCACAACTTGGGAAATAATGTTGTTAAAACTAAAATGATATGAGCATACGGTGCAGCATAAAGTTGAGATTCTGATCCTTGCTTCTTCTTATAAATCAAACTGTCATTTCAAGCACAATAGTCAGCACTCAGCAGCATAAACAAATAACATGCAATACATAAATACATAAATACTATATACATATGATTATATACACTGTATATACTGTGCATGTACTGTAACTTGAAATAAAACTAATGTGAAATATGAAATATTAACTGCTTTAAGAACATAAAAAAGCTTTTTTTTTACTTTTTGGAAGAATATCTAATTACTAATGTAGATTGATTTGTGTTGCCTAAGATTCATTTAAAATCATCTAATGTTATTTGTTAGTAAGTTAAGCAATTAGGGAGCTATTGATCATTACTGACGACAACTTGGATGCAATTATCTTACTTAATTTATGGGAGCAGGAGAAGCATTGTAGCTACATTCTTAGATGAAACTGAGGACCTAATCCAAAAATAAATGCAGAATTATATGTTATGGCTTATTTGTTTTTTTTTTGTTTGTTAGATTATTTAATGCCATCACTTTAAAAACATAGAAACAATATAAGAAATGTATTTTATATAATTTTATGTCAAAAATAAAAAAGGCTCCTATCACAATAATCCAGTAATGTGGGGCTTTTGCATTAAGAGTGCCAACTCTACCTGCCCTGAAGTTGGCACTCTTGATTAGTGCCTTTCACAGGTCCCTTAGCTCAATTAACCTCGGCCGCACTGGAAGATTCCAAGAAAGTGGGGAATCGGAGGAGTAGGATTTACAGTAAACGAGGAGCCAGCAGCACAATGGAAATATTGGATTAATAGCAAGTCATGTCCCTTGTGCTGACCTTTTTTTTGTCTAAATTTAAACTGAAGCTCCACCTAAAAGAAGAAGAACTGCTTGTTCACACCCACCCCGTCTCCACTGAAACATTTGGCACTTTTTAGGGGGAGTGAGTACTTGGTTTTGACAGGATCGCTGTTTGGCTATCTATGACATTTCTGGCCCCTCCTCCTTCCCCTCACTGCCTTCTGGGGGACACACAGACAACAAGGCCATTCAGAATACGCAGCGCAACTCGCATATAGGAAACGGCTTAGGAAGACTGAAGGCTTCACTGCTGGTTTCCCTTACTCACAGTGCCATCGCCTGCAATCAAAACCGATGGAAGAACTGGCTTCGGGTGCTGCTATAACAGGATCTCTGGACAGGTAAATGTCCTTATATTAAAAGTTATATTAAACAGTATTTGTAGCTGCTGACGTTTATGTTTTTTTTTTTTACAGACTGAAGCTCCTCTTTAAGCTTTAAAACATTTAACACAGTTTTACTATTACCATTATTTTAGTTATTATCTCACACATAAAAAATATATTTTGGCAATTTTTAAGTCACACATAAAGTATATACAGTATCTCACAAAAGGGAGTGCACCCCTCAAATGTTTTGTAAATATTTTATTATATCTTTTCATGTGACAACACTAAAGAAATGACATATTGCTACAATATAAAGTAGTGAGTGTACAGCTTGTATGTCAGTGTAAATTTGCTGTCCCCTCAAAATAACTCAACACACAGCCAATAATGTCTAAACCGCTGGCAACAAAAGTGAGTATGCCCCTAAGTGACAATGTTGAAATTGGGCCCAATTAACGTTCTTCCCTTCCTATATGAAAACATAGGTAGACTCCAGAATTCCTGAATGGTAGGATAGCTGGTTCTGAGTAGACTCCAATGTTTTTAATTATATTAGAAATTATGTGTGAAAAAGGATGATATTGTGTGACAAAAGGGATTATTTTTGTAAATTTGTTGGGGGTCCTAATGATGCCTAAATTGGACCGTTTTCTTTTAACTAATGCTTCAGGATATTTTCTATTCATAAGTTTTGTCTTCATTTCATCTAGTCTCTGATGACAACATAATGGATGACTGACTATCTGCTGGACCCTCATCAGCTGGTTTTTCAGGATGGAGTTGAATACATTAGATGGATGGAAACTATCAAAGTGTAGTAATTGATTTTGATAGCTAGTTTTAACATATAGATCAACATGATTTTCATATTATCGATCCTCAACATAGTGTCAAGGAAAGAAATTTCCATTTACTAATTTCAATATTAAATTTTAGACCAGGGATAAGATAGTTAAGATATCGATCAAATAATAGAAGGGTATCAATGTCGCCTCCCCATACTGCGAAAATATCATCCACAAATCTGTACCATCCCTGGCAGTGTTTGAAAAACGTATCATCAACAAATATAAAAGATGTTACTTATTGATTTTCTTATATATATATATATATATATATATATATATATATATATATATATATATATATATATATATATATATATATATATATATATATATATATATATATATATATATATACATATATCCACACATATAAAATGTATTTATATATATATATATAATTGTTTAGTTCTCCATATACATTAGATTCATAACTATATATTCTTACAAATATTAACACATTTTTCTTATTTATTTTGTATTTATTTTTACTTTCACATTTTTTAATTGATTTTACAAACCAGAGAGAACAATACAGCACAGTACAGTCATCACAGCTCACGCGTCGGAGACAAAAGACACTGTTAACAAATTCAGATATGGTTACTTGGAAGATCACAAAGAACTAGGATTTTAGCAATCTTGAGTATAGTCGCCCTTCCCAACTGCTTGCGGTATATTGAGGTTTTATCTGAGGAACACTTGCTAGGCCTCCCCTGCACCCCAACCGGGATCATACTGTGCAGGGAAAGAGCCCCGTAGTAACTTGCGTCCTCTACAAGAGGTGAAAGACCTCAACTGCAATGGAGGAGGGGGACTCTGTTAGGGGTGTGACTGAAGCTCCAACACCTCTTCTCTCCAGAACAATATAGTAAAATAAAAAGGGGATATGATAAAGTTACTGGAGATTGAGGGAACAAAATGAAACACTGTACAGACAAACAAGGGGTGGGGGGTGTGGGAAGGTGGGGAAGGGGAGGAAGGGGGGAAGCGTGTCTGCGGGCGAGCAACACCCACAACCAAGAGAGGACCAGGGGAACTAGGGCTGGACTCCTGGAATCAGCGACATGCCCATGTATTGAGCCCAAGGCTCCCATGTAGCCTCAAACTGGGCTGTGGAGTCTAGTAGAATGTCAGTAAGTTTCTCTTGCAACATTATCCAAGACATTTTTTTAATGGCAGCTGCAAAGGAGACTCTAGGGAGTTTCCATGCCTTGGCTATTGTCATTTTGGCACCCGGGAATATAAAATGAATTAGTTTACGAGTATTTTTCGGGATCTCAGGGAGATTAGCATTAAGGAGAGCAATGGCAGGGCTTCTCGGGAGGGTAAGGTTTGTGATTTTCCTTATCAAGGCCAGGATTTTTTTCCAGAAAGGCCTTAGTCTGGGGCATTCCCACCAGATGTGGGCCATGGTCCCGACCAGTTGGCATCCCCGGAAGCAATTGGGGTCAGCTGTGGGGTACATTAAGGAGAGTCTCGAGGGAGTTAAGTACCATCTGGTAAGGACCTTTACGTTGGCTTCAATTAGTGAGACATTTCTGATGCCTTTAAAGGCCCTGGAGAAGGAGGCCTGCCATTGCTCCACCGACGTGCTAAATGCTAGTTCAGTCTCCCAAGCTGTCATGTAAGTGGATCTATTCGGTTGATGAGCCAGGGCCTTGTAAACCACTAAGATTGCCCCTCTCTGCTCTGTGGCCTGTCCACACCATGATTCATACGGAGTGCAGCCTGAGGAGGCCTGCTTATCCGTCCATAACTTTAGTAAGAAATTACGGATTTGGTGAAACCTAAAGCGTTCTGAGGGAGGCATCTCGAGCTGGCTCACACAATGTCCCAAGGTAATAGGGCCTCGAGCATCCAAAAAGTGCCCTATTCAATATAGACCCTTATCCAGCCACCATCTAAAAGCTTTGATCTCCTGGCCTGGCGGGAAATCCGGGTTGTTGAATAGGTGAGCTAATGGTTTTAGGTGCGATATGAGGTGGGGGCATTTTTGTATCGTGTCCCAGAGATGTATCGATTGTGATAGAATCGGGGAGAGACTGGGGGGTCAGAGCCTGGGAGGGGACCAAAGAAGAAAATCAATGGTGTAAGCTGGGACTGCCTGACTCTCCAGGGAGACCCAGTCTGGTTTTTCATTTCTACTGTATACTGTGGATAGTTGTGCTATTCTGGCTGCCTGAAAATACCAGAGCAGTCTCGGTAGTCCCAAACCTCCCTGCAATTTGTGGTTGTACATGGTCCGCTGGGGGATCCTATGGCCTCTCCCTCCCCATACAAATTTGTTTAACTTGGCTTGAAAAGACCGTAAGTGATCCAGTTTGATATTAATAGGTATGGCCCTGAAAAGGTATAGCAATCTTGGAAGTAAAGTCATTTTAATAGAGTGTATCCTTCCTAGCCATGATAATTCTCCCTTCTCCCATTGTCCCAGATCCTCTTCAAGTTTTCGATATATGGAGGGGTAGTTAGCCTCGTATAACTGTTCCACCCTGGCAGTAAGGTTGATGCCCAAGTATTCTATAGAGGAATCGCTCCATTTAAACTTGAAAGCGCCCTGCAGAGCTGACTTAGTTTCAGGTCTAAGAGAGATATTCAGGGCATGGGATTTGGTGTAATTTACCGTGAGTCCTGAGACGACTGAAAATTCTTGAAGGAGTTTACATAGGTTGGGGAGGGAGACTGTCAGTGAGGTCAGGAAAAGGAGTAGGTCCTCGGCGAAAAGACTGCATTTGTGTATTTGTTTCCCGTCTGTGACGCCTTGTATGTCTGGGTTTGATCGAATTGCAATGACCAGGGTCTCTATCGCCATTGCAAAGATTAGGGGGGAGAGCGGGCTTCCCTGCTGGGTTCCCCTGGCTATTGCTAGTGGTTCTGAGTGTTGACCTTGTATGCGAATCATGGCTTTAGGGTTAGAGTACAGCGAGCCCAGGATCCCTTTAAAGCAGGGACCAAATCCCCATTTGTCTAGTAGGATGAAAATGTACTTCCAGTCTATGGCGTCAAATGCCTTGTGTAGGTCCAGGGATAGCAGCATCCCTTCCTGAGCTTGTTTGCCATTCCAGCCCGATTGGAGGAGGGAGACAATGTCAACCGCTCTTCTAATCTGGTCAGGTCCCTGTCTGCCCGGTATGAAGCCCACTTGATCTTTGTGAATGTAATGTTTAATAAAGGAAGAGAGGCGGTTAGCTAAGATTTTGGTCAGAATTTTGCAAATGCCCCTACCCCCCTTGGTTTTGGTAGGGGCATTTGCAAGAAAAAATGTGGGGTAGGAAGAGTGGATAAATTTGGGTCTATAACGAATAGGGAAGTGCGTTTCCTGTAACAGTACTACATCAATTTTAAGGGCTCGGTAACGTTTGAAAGGCTATTCTCCTCTTCCTGGGGGAATTTAGTCCTTGGACATTGTGTGTAGCCAGCTTCAGATCCCTGTTAATAGGGGATGTGTTAGCCATTAGGACAGAGAGGGGGAGTGATCAACCAAATACAACCACTTACCCTTGGGTTGTTGACGCTCTGAATCGAAACCTCCAGTCTGATGCAGAAATCGAGAAGAACCCTGGAACCGGCAGCTTCACACATCCGCGAACACGCTTGGGGAAAGAGAAGGAAAGAACATGAGGAATGGGAGGGAAAGGAAACACAAAACCGAGAAACACGTCTTCTGCGAAGACTGGCGTAGTGCCGGTGTGAAAGAACCCACCGACCCCCATCGAGATTAGTTTGGACGATCCTAGGGGTCGCCCAAAGGCCCATGTCAAAGAGATAGCAACTACCTCTATGAGATGGGTGAGAGCGCATAGGGACCACCCCGGACCCTAACAGAAAAACATAAAGAATCAATGTAAGACTTATGAACATAACACCATTTTGTTGAAAACAACTATTTCCTGCCAGCTGTAGGACCCCAGCTATATCTGGTGATTACCTTCCGTATGGGGAGACAACCCATCCGGACCCGGCTGGGGTCTCACCCAAGGATCTGTATCCTGAGACCTTGGTGAGGAAAAAGGGGAATATAGGGCAAAAACCCCCAAGTTCTATTGGTCCGAGAGAAGCCAGACCCACCCCCCTGCCCAAAAACCAACAAACTAAGGATCAGTGGAATCTAAAGATAGGGAAAGGGGTACATGTGGATTTGTAGACCATATAACCTGCTAACACAATGTAAACTTATGCTGGCCAAGGGCCAAGTTATGAAAAGCAGGTCCGTGCGGACCTGGGGGAGATAGCCATTGGTAGGCCCGGTTCATGTAGCGGGCAGTGGTTCTCTTCCTATACATCCCGGGAGCTGCGAGGAAGATGCTTTTGGAACCTAGATGATACATGTCCCCTGTGGGGGTAGAGGGGGACAACCCCACTATTGTTACTATAACACCAACTGTTGTGTGGCCCCATCCTGGTAAAATAACAAACATGTTCAGGAGGGAAAGAGTCAAACCAACTGTGAGACGGGAGTTTACCACTCCATCCGTCGAGCGGGCTGTTGCCCGTGGAAATCCACCCTATAATGGGAAGAGTAAGGAAGAGTCAGACTTCTCCGCAGTCTTCTTTCAGGGGGGGGCCTCCTTCTTTGCTCTTCTTGGTGCGGCCATTGAGCCAGAGAGGGGAGACTGGGCTGGTCGGGGGGGGGGTCTCTTGGCAGATCCGACTGAAGATGAAGAAAAGTCCATGGGGAGCTCCTGAGAAATCAGCTTCAAGTGTAGAAAGAGTTTTTCTCCTTCCATCATGTTGGTAAAGGAATATGATTTCCCGTTGAGTGAGAACTTCGCTGCAAACGGGAAAGTCCATCGATATTTTATGTCCTGCTGGTTGAGCACAAGCATAAGTGGTTTGAGAGACCTCCTCTTTTGTATGGTGGAGGGAGCCAGGTCTGCGAATATCTGTATGCGGTGACCCTGAAATTGGAGGTCCGGTTGCGCCCTGGATAGACGCATCACTTCTTCTTTGATTGCATAGTAATGGGGTTTCACAATTATGTCCTGGGGGGAGCCATCCTTTCTGGGGGGCCCTAGGGACCGGTGCACCCTGTCCAGTTCCAGACGTTGCGGTGGGATTTGTGGGGTCAGCTGGGAGATAATGTCCCGGACAGTAAGGGGGATGTCAGAAATGGATTACGGAAGTCCACGGATTCGGAAGTTGTACCTCCTGGACCTATTCTCAAGGTCGTCGATTCTTGCAATGGCTACGTCTAGTTGTTCCTGAATAGTTTTAATGTGGGCCTCATTTTGGTTGGTCCTGGAGACCGTAGTGTCCATTTTGTTTTCTATGGCCTCAATTCTGGTTCCCAGATTGGCAAAGTCTGATTTTATGTTACTAGTAATCTGGGCAGCAGTATTAGCCAGCCCTCTGTCAAGTAATTCTGAGAATGTGGCGAAAAGATTTGCTTGGAGAGCGGAGATGTCCGTCAGGGAGAAGTGTGGAGATGCAGGTCCCTGGGGCTGCAGCGTGGCGGGGCCCTCTGGGGATAGAGGGAAGTCCTCCATGTGTTGGCCTATTAGGGATTCAGTGGATGCTGGTGATGGGGCCTGCGGCGAGCAGGGTTCGTTGGGCGGTTTTAGTCGGCGTTGGGAGCCGCCCTGTGCCACCTGAGAATAGGATAATGTGGCTGGGGTCAGCACTTGCCTGTGATCTGGCGGTTTGTCTGTGTAGGCCGCGTGTGACTGTGCAGCTGAGGTGGCGGCGGCCATCTTGGTACACCCTCTTCCCGCTGATCGGTTGAATTGCGGCCCTAAATCCCATCTTGCGGGGGGCCAGGCATCCGCTACTGTTCTCCGACCTTTCCCACGCTCGGGGTTGTAGCTGGGGGGGAGCTTCGGGAGCTCGTGGCTCAAGCGGCCATGTCGGAGCTCTCGCGCATGCGCTCTCTTGTATTTATTTTTTATTATTTTTCATATGTATATATATATTTTTTCATATTGACAATGGCATGATCAATAAGGGAACAATGAGATTGTGAGCTATCTGGTTAACCGTTTTTGTATCTATGGTGTGAAATTATTATCTGAAGTAAGGATTTAATTGAAGCAGATAGTAATCAAACCATGTAATTGATTCCATATGTCATGACATTTATAAGCATTTATAAAACACATGATTGTGGTGAAACTGCTAGATGCGTTCTGACTGATATGATGAAGGACGTGAACAATCAAGCCTGAAACGGAAATATCTGTCTGAACAATATTTGAAATATTTTTGTACTTTTCTGCTATGTAACTTTTCCTGAAGAATTCGATAATTAAAGGAACAATTTTTAAGTGTGGCAACCTTTGAACGTTATTCATATATTCATATATATATATATATATACTGTATATTAAACAGTAACTCCATTACACCATCCAAAACATTACACTCTGGGTGATCTATGTATGTTGCAAGGATTTTAACAAACTTTGTTGCAGATTCCTACCTTTTGTTATTTTGAAGTAATAACTGTTTGTGTCCATGAGCATAGTGTATGGGAGTGGTTTTATAATTGGACATGTGCGGTTAATTTTCTGACAAATAAATATTCAGACACAATTTTTGTTATTCAGAGAATCAGATATATCTGAATACCCGAATTACAGTATAAACTACATTTAGAGAATGCCCCAAATAACGTAAGGAAAATTTGTCTGAATTTCTGAAATTTAAATTTGAATCAAATTTTACATCGAACTCCAATCGAATTCTAACTGTAAACATATTTCTGAAATCAAGGACTTGTGTGTCATTAGAGTTCCATTTCAAAATAATGCTGTTTATGTTAAGCCAAAAACATCTATTAGTCCAAGATTATATAGAGAAAATATTCGACAGAGAAAAAAGATTTGACAGAGAGAAAAGATTCTGCAAGTTACTGTCCTAAAAAGTGTTTGGGGACCCGGGTCCTGCCCCAGGGGACATGTATCAATGCAAAAAAAAGTTTTAAAAACTGCAGTTTTTTCGGGAGCAGTGATTTTAATAATGATTAAAGTGAAACAATAAAAGTGTAATATTCCTTTAAATTTCGTAGGGGGGGGGGGGGGTGTCTATAGTATGCCTGTGAAGGGGCGTATGTTTCTGGTGCTTAGAACTGTCCCTGCACAAGGTGTCATTTATGCAGGGAAAAAAGTCCTTTAAAATCACTCGCATCTATCATGAATTGTCGGCTCTGTAATACAGAGAACACTCATTGAAAGTCATTGATAACATTTTTTTTAAAAAAAGCGTGGAGGTCCCCCAAATTCAATTACCAAGCCCCCGTGAACAAGGGGACCCCCAGATCCTGGCCCCCCCTGTTTGAAATGGTAAGGGGGTACAAAAGTACCCCTACCATTTCACAAAGAAAGTGTAAAAAATAGTTAAATAAGACAAACACACTTTTGAAAAATTCCTTTATTAAAAATAAAAAAAAATAAAAAAAAGATTCCAGCAGTGGTAATCCACTCTTGCTATCCAGCGACGGACAATCATCTCTCCGGGGTCCAGCGATGGCTGATCTGAATCAGCGCAGCGAATCCATCCATCTTCTGTTTCCACGGAGGAGACACTGTGGGGATTCCGGCGGCCTGACGTTTGTTATATGCGGGGTGGTTCAGCCCCTTGACAATAAAATGGTGTAATTTTAAAAGACACGGCAATGCTGTGTTATATTAGTGGTAGTGAATGAGATCAGGTGCACTAGACTGAAGTAATGTTCAAAAAAAATCAAATGGTGAACTTGCGGTTGTGGTAGTCAGTGTGAATCAAAGAGGCCACTCGTAAAAAGTATGAAGGTAGTAGTCTTTGGTGTAATGGAGCAAGGAGGCACCTGTAGGATTGATAGCTGTAACACATACAGAATTGTTTGAACATATACTATACGTTAGAACAGTGGTCGCAGTAAAATGTTAGAACGCAATTCTCAATTAAGAAAATTCAACAAAAAACACAAAGAAATAAAAACACTTGTAAATTGGGGTAATATAACCAAAGATCTGTACTCAAGTGGGTGGTCCAGGGCATAAGTAGGTAGAAATAAAGCTAGGCAGATTACTTATATAAATAAGAAATATATAAGCATTTCTTCTGGAGGGTCTGTGTCATCCCAGTCATGTTGTTCCTGAGGATGGTTTTGAGCTCAGTAGGAGGCTTCGTCGGGAGGATCTATTATTTTCCAGTGACACAGGAGTGATAGGCCTTCTTCCAGCGAGTGGATGTTATATATTTTATTATTTTTGGTAACTAGCAGATTAACTGCAGTATGAAAGCAGCCATAAGGTGCACAAAATAATCCTTCAGTGACGGTGGTTGGATAGATTATGGTATACCCGTGATGTTGTCACGTACCTTAAGGCAGAGCCTGGAATGCAGGGAGCGGCCTCTCATAGACCTCTGACTCGGGAGGCCCTGGTAGTGATGACAGGGGCTCGGGAGCACAGAGGAGCACAAGTGCCTGGCTGGATGGTTGATGTAGGAAGCAGCAGACCGTTGATGGTGGAGGTGTCCTGTAGTCCAGCAGCGGAATGCAGGTGACTGGCAGGTAATGGATAGTACAACGGTCCAGGTCAGGCACAGGCGAGCAGATCAGGTACAGAAACTAAATCCAGAAGAGTAGTCGGGTACAAAGCCAAAAGTCGGGGGCAGGCAGCAAACAGTGAAGTCAGGAACAAGCCGGGTTCAATACGGGTCAGGATACGGATTCAGATTCAGGTTCAGATACAGGATACCAGAGTACACAGGAACGCTGTTGATCGGGCAGCAAGGCAGTAAAGCAAGGATCCACTTTAAATAGCGCTATTGGCGCCAATTGCGTCAAACGGCCGCGTGCACCGGCCGACCGCGATAACGCTCTTCTTACCGCACAGAAGATCTTCTGCGTCTTACGCCGCTCGGATGCCGGTGAGAAGGATCTTCCTGACATTGCCCCCCTCCAATGGGAGGCCTCAGGTTGCCCAACTGGGACATCTTACCTGGGTGAGATCTCTTGAAGGCCAGAACCAACCTCTTGGCATGGATACCAGTCTCTGGTTCCCAGGAGTTCTCTTCTGGCCCATACCCCTTCCACTTCACCAGATATTGGACTTAGTTGCGTCTCTTTCTGCAATCTAAATCGCTTCAACCTCGAATTCTTCCTCACCATTAATAAGCACAGGTTCAGGGGGACCAACGTTCCGATCGGTGAAGGGATCCTGGATTGAGGGTTTTAGAAGGGCCACATGGAACACTGGGTGGATACGAAACGACTCCGGTAGTTTTAGTTCATAGGCCACATTATTAATTTTCCTGGTTACTGGGAAGGGACCCACAAATCTTGGGCCCAGTTTTCTGGATGGGCATGCCAATTTCAAATTCAGGGTAGACAGCCAGACTAAATCCCCGGGTTTTAGATCGAACTCCCCTCTCCTCTTTTTGTCAAAAACCGCCTTGTTGCGTTCTTGGGTCCTTGCCATCGTCTCTTGAAGCAGCTTGTTATTGGTGCAGAAAAAGTTCAAAGTTTCTTGAGCCCCCGGTACCGTACATTCTGGAATATTGTTTGATAAGAACAGAGGGTGAAAACCATAGTTCGCAAAAAAGGGAGATTGATTAGTTGCAGAATGAACAGAGTTGTTGTAGGCGAACTCGGCAAGTGGTAAAAGGGATACCCAATCGTCTTGCGAAAAGGAAGAATAACATCGCAAATATTGCTCGAGGGTCTGGTTTGTTCGTTCGGTCTGGCCATTGGTCTGGGGGTGGTAGGCAGAAGAGAACGAAAGGTCAATCTTCAGGGACTCACAACAAAGCTCTCCAAAATTTCGATGTAAATTGCACCCCACGATCGGAAACAATGTTTGCAGGTATACCGTGGAGCCTTACTATTTCCTTAATGAAGATCCTTGCGGTCTCAGGGGCAGAAGGTGTACCCTTCATGGGCAGAAAGTGAGCCATCTTGGAGAATCTGTCAACCACCACAAAGATAGTGGTGTGGCCTTCTGACGGTGGTAATTCAACAATAAAGTCCATGGAAATCATTTTCCAAGGCCTTTCCGGAATAGGGAGTGGTTTCAGCAACCCCCAGGCTTTGGTCTTGCTACCCTTGTTCTGGGTACAGGTGATGCATGATTCAACATAAAGCTTGCAATCTCTTAGCAGCTGAGGCCACCAGAAGGTGCGTTGGAGGAGTTTGGCGGTCTTGTGTACCCCAAAATGGCCGGCCAGTTTGTGCTCGTGGCAAGATTTAAGAACAGCAACCCGTAGTTGTTGAGGCACGTAGATCTTATTTTCATGCCACAGCAAATCATTGCTGGAGTGTAGGGTGGTGTTTGATGGGTGCGAAGCCGATGATGAGGCCTGCTTGAGTTGGGACAATAGATCTTCCTGGAGCATAAGGAAGTTTCCGGGTGCAAGGATGGTATCTGTTGGTTGAAAGACTTCGGGTTCGCTGAACATCCGAGACAGTGCGTCGGATTTGGTGTTTTTTGACCCGGGCCTATAGGTAATGTGGAAGGAAAATCTCGTAAAGAAAAGTGCCCATCTGGCCTGACGCGGCTTCAGCCTCTTAGCAGTCTTCAAGTATTCTAAGTTCTTGTGGTCAGTGTATACCAGAATGGGATGAGCTGCTCCCTCCAGAAGATAGTGCCATTCTTCAAGTGCAGCTTTGATAGCGAGTAGCTCCCTGTCCCCGACGTCATAATTCCTCTCCACTTCAGACAATTTGCGCAAGAAGAATGCCACCGGATGCAATAAGGCCTTGGGGCCCTGTCTCTGAGAGAGAACTGCCCCCACTGCAATCTCGGATGCATCCACCTCTAAGATATAGGGTAGCGCAGAATTAGGGTGCTTCAAGACAGATGCTGACACAAATTGTTCTTTAAGGGAGGTGAACACAGACTGAGCCTCCGGAAGCCACTGGAACTTGATTCCCTGTCTGGTCAATCTTGTGATCGGGGCGATGATAGTAGAGAAACCCTTGATGAACTTGCGATAAAAATTTGCAAACCCCACAAAACGTTGGATTCCTTTCTTATCTGTAGGAGCTGGCCAATCCAGGATGGCGGA